>NC_047073.1:10772375-11118289 GCF_902459465.1 Asterias rubens | reverse complement strand
AATTATGGGAATTGTCATCTCTCATAAACTGCAAGGAAGATGAAAACCCACTGACTGGTCCTGTAGTCCCTTCTGCTCATTTGCTCAAATGCCATTCCGGATCAATTTTGGATGTTCTAGTTGTAGACGAATCACGTCTGGTGTGTTCCTCTGATGATGGTAAACTGTTAATGTGGACAATTACTCGGCATCCTGGAGGTCATGTTCTAGTCGAATGCAGTACTGTCTTCAAAGCTGAATTATATTCTGTACGTTGTCTCGCAGTTACTCCATGCAGGCAGATCATCTTGTGTGGTACGTGTCAGAACTATATTGAAAAGTGGACCATCGAAGAGATGGAGTGCGAATCCAGATTGCCTGTGAAATTCAACCTCAAGAAGTTGGTGGTCCTGCCTGATAATCAAAGGTTTATGTGTATGTATGATGACTTGAGCATTGAAGTACGCTGTCTGAAAGGCGGTGACAGTCTGACAGAGTTCCGAGCTTTTCAAAGTGCCTTTGGGCATTTCTGCACTCTCCTTGAACATACTGCCATCTCAGACAGTGTGTACTGCTCAGTAAAAGTATGGGACTGGAACACGAGTAGAGTTAAGTGTCATGTCGGGACTCAATTAAGTCTGGCCAACTCGGCAGCATTGCCATTGTATCGCCGTGAACCAGAATGCATGTCTCCAAGTATTCAAAAACATTCCAGAAGAATAACGGCTCTCGATTGGTTTGGGATGAGTCATGTGGTAACTGGTTCGTACGACTGTCACTTAAAACTCTGGCATCTCTCAGAGGAATCGGCTAGTTGCATTTGCCAGTTTGTATTCGAGCACACAGTGACAGCTGTACGATCAGTGACCAGTAAGTCGATTGCAGTTGGCCTGAGTGATGGAAATGTGTACTTCTTGGATGTTCTGAATATTGGTTCTTAAAATTGTTTAACCCAGTAATTGTGCGATAAGGTCAATCGACATAAGCCAAATTATTCAGTGAATATTAAATTAGTTGTGTATGAAAAATAGGGTTTTTTTAAATCGTTTTTTAAAAGGTTTTTGTTTTTTCCCAGAATTTTATGATTTGTGTGGAAAATACGTTATGACATTCTAATTTAGGGACACCATGACTCTAGATTCAAAACAAGAAAAAAGGGTTCCTTCTTAGTTTGAGGGTGCTGCCTTTTCCAGAATGGTTCAGAAAGTCGCAGTTAATGAATATGTAGAAGATGCTAATCATGACATCACATGTTTGCAAAAAGGAAATGAAAAGTCTAAACTTGATGCAGGCACAAGGTCTACATGAACATAAAACACCAACAAAAGGGAGAAGAAAAAAACAGTTTTTAATAGCAGTCAACTATTGATAAGGTGAAAAATATTAAGCTATTTGTTGTATTATATCGTCGTGTGCCCGGCAAAAGGACGTAAGGGAAAGTTCCCGGCAGAAGGACGTAAGCAATTTATGTTAAAATTTGTGTTTCAAGAATTATGAGCGGGAAAGTTTGGTAAATTTGTTGCCATGCAAAAGTCATTCTAGAAAGGTTAAATTCTGCATGGGGAATGGGGAAACATGTCTTCAGGGTAATTCTAGCAAAAGAACAAACAAAAATGACATATTTTTCATGTCAGGAGCCATTTTGTTGCTTACGTCCTTTTGTTACTGGGACGAACTACTTTATGTTCCCGGCAAAAGGGCGTAAGGCCTTACGCCCTTTTGCCGGGCACACGACGATATGTGACTTAATTTGGAGTTGGATTATGGCAACACAATTACTTAACTTCCTGTGTTATCCAGGAGCATCTTGTTTTGCAAAAATGCTGCAAAGCGCTTATGAATTAGCCACATTGGACTAAGATATTAAATTGTGGAGCTTTGTGGCATTATACATGGCAAACCAATGGATGGAACTCGATGCCTGCTTCATTTATCAAATGACAAGGATTTGTGAAAGGGGGTATAAATTATAACATGTATATTTTAATCAAATCTATTGTAGTGATATGAGGTCTCATTTATAGCAAATATTAATTTATTTTGAAAATATTCCCACCATATAAAAAAGTTTTGCTCCAGTAACCTTTGTTTGCAATCAAATACACCCTATATTTTTAAATTTATATCTGTGTTTATGTGTGTGAATTTTTTTTATATAAATGAACAGGGATTTGTGTGCTACATGTTTATAAGAACCAGTTAATATTGTTATTATTTAACAGGGTTTTCATTTCAACTGTGTTGCATTTTGTTGCATTTAACAGGGTTTTAATTTCAACTGAGTTTTCAATTTCAATTGTGCTGTTTTTTAAATGCAATTGTGCTGTTTTTTTTAAATGCATTTTACAGGGTACTTGGAAAACACCTGATAGTGTGTATAGCAGAGCTGCTAACTCTGTATAGCAGAGCTGCTAACTCTCCTTAATTCTGCAGAAAGTTTCCTGAAAAAAACCCCAATCTTTCCAAATTCTGATAAACAAAGTTGACAATCTCCCTGACTATCGAAACTTTGTTCCTGTTACGTTGAATGTAAACCTAACTATCTCCCTGATTGGTGTACACAATCTTCCTGATTGCAAGATGGAATGTTGGCAGCTCTTGGTTAGGGTAGTAGCTTTATGCTTTACTTAGGCACAACACTTTTTAATATTAAACTCAGTTTATTGTTAAAGGCAGTGGACACTGTTGGTAATTACTCACAATAATTATTAGCATAACACTTTTCTTGGTGACGAGTAATGGGGAGAGGTTGATGGTATAAAACATTGTGAGAAACGGCTCCCTCTTCGTTTTCGAGGAAGAAGTAATTTTCCACGAATTTGATTTCGAGACCTCAGATTTAGAACTTGAGGTCTCGAAATCAACCATCTAAACGCACACAACTTCGTCTGACAAGGGTGTTTTTGTTTCTCATTATTATCTTGTTATTTTATGCATATGTTGAGATCCACCAAATGTGAATTACCAATAGTGTCCAGAGTCTTTAAACTCAATTTATTGTTAAACATTTATTTTGAGTGCGAATCTCCGCAGAGTGTGCTTTGGATCAAAACGGGTAAACTTGCTCTGAAGTTGATTATGTGTATATTTTATAGTAAAATTTTAAATAACTTGATAAAAACAAGGCATTTTCGGTACTTGACAAGTTGTGTTAAGATTTTGTCAATAATGTTTTGATACATTTGCAGGTAAACTTGAATCCACTCATGATGCAATAAGACATACAAATTATTACGTGGAAATACTTATTATATAACAGTACTTACTAAATCGTGTTCTTCAATTGAGTTTGGGTCAAGTATTTTAAGATGTAAAAATGTGAAAAAAATAAGCAATTTGGTCGGAGGAATGTCAATTTCCTCACATAAATAAATATAGTATGTATTTAAAGAAGCACTCTAAGGTTAAATTGAGTTTTTTGATCCGATCATTTTCATGTAGACGTCTTTATAAAACGGGGGGGGGGGAGTTTGACGTCTCCAACCTCATTTTAAAAATGGTGTAAAATGCCACTGTGTTTGATGAAAATTTTCATCAAAATCAAAAAATTGTTTGATGGTGTAAAACATGTGATATGCAACAACTGAAATGAAGCTTATTATTATCTTTAATCTACAAAAATAGCTAATTCAAAGTCAAATCGGAATTTTCGGGTCAAACCGGACCTGTCATTTTTAATAGATTTTTTTGTTTCTTTGGCACGCCATACTCACTATGTTTAGAACAAAATAATAGACCTTTGTGTCGCATGCAATTATGTCCTCTATGCAATACTATCCGGAGGATATTGCATATGCAATAATGTCCGCCGGACGGTATTGCATATGCAATCGTGTCCGCCCGGACGCTGCTGCATAATGCAATTGTGTCCGCCCGGATACATTTGCATATGCAGTTGTGTCCGAGGAGGAGGGGGTCATAAGTGGGGGCTCACGCCCTCCCCATTACCCCCATCGTTACGTCACTGGAATACTGATAAAAGAATTAGACAGATAGACCTTTTATGTCGTCCCTGGGAGACTAGTATCAGAAAAAGAGTATTATCCCTTATATTGTATTGGTGCCGTCTTGCTTTGTTTTGAAACACAACCTTTTGTGCCACATGTAGAAAAAGGAATGGCCCAAATGCATGAAATACAACATTCCCGATCAATGATAGACCTCCAGCCCTCACAGGGACCGCCTTGTTAGTTATTGTACCTCAAATCTGACCATGATTTACAGCACAGAAGACAATACCCCCAATGGAATAAATACAAAATAAATAAAAAACCCGCTCACAAACCAATTCCAAACATCTGGCGCGTTTACATTGTATTTTACGTCGTAAGATGAAAGTTAGTATTTTCCATAAGCGGCGAGTCAAGTGTTATCGTGATATCCAGGCAAAAATGCATTCAATGTTTCAGATAAGAAAACAACTGGGTTGTATATATGATCGACTGATTTAACCCAAGGTCCAGTTTACTGAGGATATAGGTAAGATGACTTTGTTTTTGATATCCTGGTTGGATTCACTCGTTATGGTGATTAAAGGCACTGGACACCTTTGGTAATTGCCACAGACCAGTCTTCTCACTTGGTGTATCTTAACATAGGCCTATGCATAAAATATCAAACCAGTGAAAATTTGAACTCAACTGGTCGTCGAAGTTGCGAGGGAATAATGGAAGCAAAATGGTGTCCACCCGATAGTCCGAAGGTCCGTTAGTCCGAAGGTTCGATAGTCCGAACGCACAAATTTCACATAACAGGGGGTTCATTAGTCCGAAAATGAAATAGGGTTCGTTAAAAATGAACACGTTGTCTATAAACAGCGTTTGTAACCGTTTGTTATGAAATGCACATGGTTGGAAAGATGTTTTAAAAGTAGAATACAATGATCCACACAAATTTGCCTCGAAATTGCGTGGTTTTTATTTTACTGTGCGCACTAACTCTGGTCAGCCATTCAAAAATTTGACTCCCATAATGGCCGACCGTGTTAGTCGACGAGGTAAAAGGATCGAAAATCGTGCAATTTCGAGGCATGCTTGTGTGGATCATTGTATTCAACATTTACAATATCTTTCTACCCATATGCATTTTATAACAAACGGTTACAAACGCTTTTCAAAGACCAACTCGACCGATCCAAGGCAACGTGTTCCTTTAATCCGAACATTTGATGCGATAGTCCGAAGGTTCATTAGTCCGAAGGTTCATTGATCCGACGGTTCACTGGTCCGAAGGTTTAGTAGTCCGAAGGTTTAGTAGTCCGAAGGTTTAGTAGTCCGAATCGACAATAAGGTCCGATAGTCCGAATCGACGATCGAATAATTTGAAACTGTTTATTTTATGTCGGTGAAACAATTTGGAACAAGAAGCCGCATCTAGCGATTTCGGTTACGGTGACCCATCATCAGGGAATTCTGTCCCCATTATGGGGAATTAACATGGGCTGGAGGATCGGAGGAATATTCAAAAGAGGGCGCTTTGAGAAGAAGTCTGTATACACAGTTCGCCGTGTAGGGTACAATCTCCGGGGGACAGAATCTCAGCGGGACATCCACAACGGCCGTAGACGTTATCTGCAGATGGACTTTCTGCGATCCAGCCAGCCAAAGCTAATACCGAAAAGCCGTCAATTTTGACACGGCCCAAGTGTTAGTCTTGATGCAAAATGTTCTTGTGAGCTGGAAAAACCAATGTACATAGTTGAGTAACAATGAACGTCTTATACGAAGACTACCCATTATCGCTTGCGGACCCCCCCCCCCCCATCCACATCAATAAACTAGCTCTCCAATTTAGTTTTGTATTTGTTTTGCTATAATATTAAAGTCACCTGGAAATATAATTTTTTTTCTTTCAAACATAAGAGTATATGCTTACGAACAATAAAACAATTTTTTAGTAATTGTTTGTCACGATTTATTAGTTTAAACAATATATAAAGTTGTTTTGGGGCTGACTTCGCCTACCCCTTTTGTAACGTCAATCGAGGCAGACTTTGCCTGCAACGCGTATAGTAAACACACGTGCAAAGTACATGTACGTCCAAGTCGTGAGTTGGTACATTTCAAAAAGTGTTTTTCTGCATTCAGCAGCAATACACCTGGTCGGCATTGCCGGAAAAAACAAAAAACTAATTTTTTGAAACGTACAAACTCACGACTTGGTCCGTACATGTACTTTGCAATTGTGTTTACTCTACGCATTACAGGCAAAGTCTGCCTCGATTGACGTCACGAACAGCGCCCTCTCGGGTCGGGGTCTACTCTTAAATTTGTAAATAACATAAGAACTGATTTTATAAAACCTTAGTTAACTGTTTATTCACATAACACTCATCAAAACACATATATTAGTGACAAAAGCTTTATTTTAAAAAAATACCACTTCCAGGTGACTTTAAACAATTCATAATAGAGGGGAAAAAACCTTGCCAGATTGACTGGTGATAACTCGTATAAAACGAAGAATGATTGTTATGATGCTAAGCATTTCCCAAAGAACTTTGATCATCTTCAACAATGGATTTTTTTTTTGCAAATTTGTTTTGTTGATTTTCAGAAACTTGATACGCCTTTCCATTTCCAACTAACTTCCGTCTGTATTCCATCAAGGTAGTTTCGAATCTCTAGAGTGCAATTTCGGGGTCTGATTTATTTAGGCATTATCTGGGCTGTGATCAAATTTCGACAAGAATGCGCCGCCTGAGAATCGTTAATCACCAATCCACGCTTACCCAACACTTGGTTGCCATAAATTATCTTGAACATTTCACGGAAGATCATTATTTCCTTTACATATTTATGATGAGTCATACAAAGCAACATTTACAATCGATAATTAATATTTATAAATCGATAACGCCTATTGCCATAATGGCAATAGTTGTGAATTGGGGGCGATCCGAACACATCCGGTCAGGCTGGTATCTGGCGTTATTCAGGGTGCGTTCGTTTAATAATAATGAACCTCTTTTGTAGAGCGCATATCACAATCACAGAGAAGTCCCTATGCGCTTTGAGAAGAAAACAAAAGAGAAGTAAAAGTTAATAGAGATGTGAAGTAAATACAAAAGGAAAATTTAGTTGATACAGAAAGAAGCACTGAAGGCTATTGCAAAAATAAATGTGTTTTTAACTTTGTCTTAAATAAATTCACTGTTTGAGCTTGTTTTATGGTGTCCGGAAGACTATTCCATAATTCTGCTGCTGCTGCCGCAAAAGCTCTGGCCCCATAAAATTTAGTAAAAGTCGAGGGACAAACTAAGAGAGACCTGGATTTAGAGCGGAGATTGCGAACTGGATGATATTTTTGGATGAGTTCCTGGAGATAAGTTGGACCTAAACCTTGCAAACATAAGAAAGTTAATGAAAGTATCTTATACTGAATACGGTGTTTTATCGGAAGCCAATGTAAATCATGCAAAATAGGAGAAATGTGTTCACGCTTTTGAGTACGTGTCACCAATCTAGCAGCAGAGTTTTGGATTCTCTGATGCTTGTTAATATGTACACCAGGAAGACCATACAAAATGCTGTTACAAAAATCAATGCGAGACATTACATGTGCATGGACGAGTCTTTCTGTTGATTTCTTGTTTAAGAATGACCGTATTGTACCAATTTTATGAAGAGCAAATGAAGCAGCTCTACAGGTATCATTAACATAAGCATGCATTGTAAGATGGTTATCAAGTTTGACGCCAAGATTTCTGGCAGAATCTGCCACTGTAATGACAGCCATGTCATCAAGGATGAAAGACTCGAGTTGATGACTCTGTCTGAATTTACTGGTAAAGTGAAGAACCTCAGTTTTATCTGCATTAAGTTTGAGATCATTCTGAACAGACCAATATTTTATATCTAAAACACAAGCCTGTAGTTTTTGAACCGCATCATATTGTTTACCATCTTCAATGAATACATAAACTTGAGTATCGTCTGCATACATCATACATTTCAAATTGTGATGAGAAATAATGTCCTGCAGTGGTGCTGAATACAAAGTGAATGCCAAAGGGCCTAAGACAGAGCCCTGAGGGACACCATGGGTGGATGATGAATGGGTGAGATTTAGAGCTTCCAATAACTACAGAGTGACTTCTGTTTTTAAGGTAAGAAGTGAGTAGTTTCAGTGCATTTCCGCCTATCCCATATCTTTTCTCCAAGCGTGCCCTGGGTCGACCCTGGACTGGCCCGGTGCGTTCGAATAGTTTTGACGTCATTCCAGGGGCTCACCCGGGTCAGCCCCCAGTGCCCTGCTGGTGGAGTGGGTCACTTAGGGGCTGGCCCCAGGTGCATGACGTCACTACGAGAGCGGTGAGTGTTCGTTCGTTTAGCTCTTGTCAGGGGCTCACTCGAGTGAGCACCGAGGGGTAGACCCAGGGAAGCTAAACGAACGCACCCTCAGTCTCGAAGTTTGACGTCAGATGCTCAGGCATCAACTTTTTGTCGCAAGCTATTACTCGGCACGAATTACGCGTGGAATGAGGTGCATCCTGGTCTAGCTAGCGATCAAGTGTGATCGCTAGCTAGACAAGCATGCACCTCAATCAACAGTTCGCACTTGCGCAATGGGTATTTGCCAAAAGGTCTAAATCAAAAGTGCAATTATATATAATGCGCCCTCTCTCGGCCGTATTTTTCCCATTATGATGCCCACCAACGAAAATTCAAACCCACCAAGCTACAGCAGTGCCTCAAATCTCGCTATTATGTTTCATCTTTGCAGTGTGTCATTTAACAAGTTCTCAGTTGGCAAAGATACCGTGAACTTGTTCCCGTTCCGTGTCAATGTCGGGTCGGATAAGACGTATCTTGTTTCGCTGCCAGCACGCAAACCCTCCACGTTGTGATTTACGGCAAGTTGGAGAACCCGAACGGTGCCATCGAAAGGTTGGAATTCTTCGGGGTCGGCCTTAGTTCCGGAAACTCGGAAGTTCGTTTCTTGTGTGTTGTTTCTGCATTGTCTCAAAACATTGGTGGCGCAGAGTGAAGACAGGGGTAGGGGTGGAATGGAGCTGTGTTTAGAAGGCTACGAAACGTGTTGTCGAATCACCTCCTGCTCCTCCCACACTGCACGCCAAGCGCAAATGAAGAAACAATATTTTAGGGATGTAATCAGTGTTTTTGTAGTCGTTGAGACTGGTCTTGGTCTCTCGAAACCAATTTGTTGGGTCTCCCCCTCCCCACCCATTGGTCTCGGACGTCTTGGTCTTGGTCTGGACATGATGGTCTGGACGGCCTTGCACTTGGTCCCCCCTGTCTGTTCTTGGTCTTGGTCTACTTTGGTCTCGGACTGCCTGGTCTTGACTACAACACTGGATGTAATCCATCCACCCAGAAGCACTTGGTAAATATGTGCTGCAAAACTGTACCCCCTCCATCGTTTCTAAAAGTCTAAATAGCGGATGAGAAAAGTCCACTCTAATCAGTCAGAATTGACCGATTATCCGGGTCCCATAGGGCTTCATCCGGTGTCAAAGTTCTCTTATAAAGGGTCATCATGACGTAGAATCCAAGTTAAAGTTCCATTGGTGTTTTTTTTTTTTATTACCAAAACTGGGTCAGGTTGACCCGGAAATGAGTCAGGCCTTCTTAGGACCTGGAATGCGCGTGTTAAAGTACCTTTTTTAGAATGCGAGGTCGTGGCCGAATTTAACGACTTTTTGGCTACAGATTTTGACCATCATACAAATTGCAATGGTAACTGGTGAATAATAATATTGAGAATTGGCCATAGCCTGAACATCTGACGTCACACTTCGAGGGTCTTTATCCTTCCAGATAAAGACAGGGGCCCAGTCTTAAATGGCCGCAGCTACAGCCAAAGTCGCCTTAAATGGCACCCTCTATTCCTCGGTTGATACGTTGTAAATGTCAATGTTGATGAACATAGTACACAGGGGGGAAAAAACGAGAAAAAAAACACAGTAACAACTTGATAGTAACAACTCCCATCTTGATAGTAACATGAAATGCCAAATCGGTGACTTATTTTGCAAAACTGTAAGACTTATGAATGACATCTAGAAAAAAAATGGTACTGGTAAACTTGCTGGTACGACCATGTTCTAAATCTCTTTTGTGTGAGAGATATCTCTGAAAAGAGCAGGTGTCTTTCTAGACGTTCCGAACAGTCGTCCGGGAAGACTAACTGTAGATTCGGAGCTTACAGACAGTGAACACTATTGGTAATATTGTCAAAGACCAGTCTTCTCACTTGGTGTATCTCAAAATATGTATGAAATAACAAACCTGTGAACATTTCAGCTCAATCGGTAGTCGAAGTTGCGAGATAATAATGAAAGAAAAAAACACCCTTGTCACACGAAGTTTTGTGCTTTCAGAACGATGCTTGATTTCGAGACCTCAAATTCTAAATCTGAGGTCTCGAAATCAAATTCGTGTAAAATTACTTCTTTTTCAAAAACTACATTACTTCTTCAGAGGGAGTCATTTCTCACAATGTTTTATACCATCAACCTCTCCCCATTTTAATACCAGTAAATGTGTTATGGTAGTAATTATTTTGAGTAATTACAAATAGTGTCCTCTGCCTTTAAACAAGCTTTCTTTTTTCGTGCTGTTAAATTTTCACTTCTTGGCGTGAGTCTTTGCTTCGGGGCAAAATGTTAACTTTGTGGTAAGTAAATAATCACAATTTCCGAATGTCATACGAGATTGCCAGATTTACTAGCTGCCATTTTGTAAAGATATTTACCTCAGTTCTGTCATATCGATTTTCTTAAGAACTTTGAAAGTCAGACCGGTGTCAGATGCAATTGTGTCCGCCATTCAATAATGTCCGCTCCGGACACTTTTACATATGCAATCGTGTCCGGGGCTATGCAAAAACCGTCCAGTGGACACGTACATGACTGTACATCATGTGCGCGCGTAAGCGAGCGTGCATGCACTGAACCTACGCACAAACTTTATGATTGCAGCGAATACCCGACGGCCGAACACTCCCCATGTCACTCATGAATGGCGAACGTGTTCCGTCGACCAAGGGCGTTTAATTTACTGCAAGGACGGTTTTGCACGGGGCGGACACAACTGCATATGCAACTGTGTCCGGGAGGACACAATTGCATCATGCAGTGGCGTCCGGGCGGACACGATTGCATATGCAAACGTGTCCGGCGGACATTATTGCATATGCAATAATGTCCTCCGGATGGTATTGCATTGAGGACATAATTGCATGCGACACCGGCATACTGTGAAACTGAGCACTGCTCAAGAAACAAGTCGATGATAAGCACAACACACGTTTTGCTTATAACTGAATTCCTGCGAAAAATGCAATGTGGTTGATGTACAATTTTAGACAAAACAATACCCACTTAAAGGAACACGTTGCCTTGGATCGGTCGAGTTGGTCTTTGAACAGCGTTTGTAACCGTTTGTTATAAAATGCATATAGTTAGAAAGATGATTGAAAGTAGAATACAATGATCCACACACATTTGCCTCGAAATTGCGTGTTTTTCCTTTTACTTTGCGAACTAACACGGTCGGCCATTTCTGGGAGTCAACATTTGACTCCCATTAAAATGGCCGTGTTAGTCGACGCGGTAAAAGGAAAACAACACAATTTCGAGTGATACTTATGTGGATCATTATATCCTACTTTTAAAATATCTTTCTAATCATATGCATTTTATAACAAACGGTTTAATACAAGCACTTTTCAAAGACCAACTCGACCAATCCAAGGCAACGTGTTTCTTTAATTGACAAATTCCCACCCACACAATACGGCCCGACACACGCAATCATCCGGTAGGTCCTACCCACAAATTAAGCTGACGTTGCCGAATTTTTTTCTAGCAGAACTTGTTTAGAAATAACCAAGGTAACTTGTTCAAATCGGCGACATCTGTTACCCAAGCTAAAAATAACAAAGTCGAGAGGTCAACGAAGAGATTTGATGTACCGACATCACGACAGTAAAAACGGCATCCGGTTTGCAGCAATAAACGGTCGCTCGTACTTTAAACAAAAATGTTTAGGATTGTTAAACGTAAAACAGTGACAGAATTAAACATATTAAAGTCACCTGGAAATATAATTTTTTCTTCTTCAAACATTAGAGTATATGTTAATAAACAATAAAATAATTTTTTTAGTAATTGTTTGTAACGATTTATATGTTAAAAAATAGATAAAGTTGTTTGGGGGTGACTCCGCCTACCCCTTTTGTGACGTCAATCGAGGCAGACTTTGCCTCGATCGACCGAACACACGTACATTCAATTACATGCAAGTCCCAGTCGTGAGTTTGTGCGTTTCTAAACAAAAAAAGGCTTATTTCTTGCATTTTTCCGGCAATGTCGACCAGGTGTATTGCTGCTGGTGTATTATTGTTGCTGGAGGCAGCAAAACAACTAAAAATGGGGTCAGTTTGCAAAGTGGTCCGGTCCGACGTCTTTTCCAGTGCTGTGCAGCAAACACTTCGAGCCGTCGTGCTTCAAATATCGCGCCTCGATTGACGTCACGAGCAGCGCCCTCTCGGGTCGGGCCTACTTTTAAATTTGTTAATAAAATGGAAACTAAATTTTTAGAACCTTAGTTAACTGTGTATTCATATTCGTCTCATCAAAACACATATATTATAAAACACTTTATTTTGACAAAATACCACTTCCTGGTGACTTTAAGTTAGGATTTGAAACTTTGCATGGTGGAAGTATAACCAAAAGGAGGGTTTGCGGACCGTTTGGATAGTTGGTTCTGAAAAGAACCGGTGGTTAACGACTCAACGTTTCGATTAGTATGCTCTTCGTCTTCAGGAAAAATGGCTTTTCTATGAAGAGGATCAGGAGGTACAATCCCTTTATTATTAAGCTCCGCCACTTTGAGTGACATATTGTGTCTTAGGCAGTAGAGCCAACGAACCCCTGTTGACGTCACTGATTGACTGCATTGCTTCAGCACTAAACTGAGTGCTACATTTCCGACAGCTGTGAAGAGAAACAATGGTTTTACATTCTTCTACAAAGTGGTAACACGAACTGTGACGTCATCACAATGCCTATAGATGTCCCATAACTTATCTTCTTCACTCCTTTGAGAACATTATCTGTGGTTTCGAATCTGACCACGTGTCCTTTACCAATTCTGACAGTGTTGTATAATCTGGTTAAAGTCCACGGGAAAACTGGGCCGGGTTACAATATAATGGTGTTAATCACCACTGAAATGTTCAGATAACAAAAAGTGGAAAATATAATTCTGGCTGTTGCAAACAACATAAACAAACCAAACGGACCTATGGTATAAATGCACACAAAAAAATAGTTGATGACCTGACGTTTCGACCCTAGCAGTGAGTCTTTCTCGATAAAAAAATGAATAGTAATATGGTGAATTGGCCGTAGCCTGGACATCTTACGTCATACTTCGAGGCTCGTAAATAACGCCAGAGACCTGCCTCGAGAACCGGCGTGTAGTTTGACCTTTGACCTGCCCTCATTTCGCATAAAGATACGCTGTCAAATTCATTGCGGGCGTGACAGCAGTGCCTGTTTGGGCATCTATGTCACTGCACGTTTAATGATAATTATCATTGTATCCAATGGAATCACTAGATCTATCGGCAGGGACCTGTCTTTGGGCCCAGTCTAAATATGGCCGTAGCTACAGTCAAAGTCGCCTTAAAATCCCATTGGAGAGCCACTTCCCGTGGTCCTTGTACCTCCCACTGGACGGCCGACATAATTTACCATGAACCCCGCTGAAAACAAAACCCCAAGTAACAACTCCCATCTTGACAGTAACATGAAATGCCGAATCGGTGACTTATTTTGACAAATCTTGTAAGAGTTATAAGAAGGAAAAAAATGGTATTAGTTAACTTGCAGGTACAACCGTGTACTAGATCTCTTTTGTGGAAGAGATGTCTCTGAAAAGAGCCGCTGTGTTCCGAACAGTCTTCCGGGAAGACTAATTGTAGACTCAGAGCTTTAAACAAACTTTATTTTTTCTAGCAGTTTATTTTCATTTCTAGGGTTGACTGTGCTTCGTGGCAGAATGTATCTTTGTTGTAAGTAAATAATCACAACTTCCGAATGTCATAAGAGATTGCCAGCTTTACTAGCTGCCATTTTGTTACGACTGTCATATTGATTTTCTTGAGAACTTGAAAATCAGACCATACCGTGAAACCGAGCATTGCTCAAGAATCAAGTCGATGATGAGCACAACACGTTTTGCCTACAACTGAATTCCTGCGAAAAATGCAATGTGGTTTATGTACAATTTTAGACAAAACAATACCCACTTAAAATTCACA
This sequence comes from Asterias rubens, assembly GCF_902459465.1. Classification (NCBI taxonomy): domain Eukaryota; kingdom Metazoa; phylum Echinodermata; class Asteroidea; order Forcipulatida; family Asteriidae; genus Asterias; species Asterias rubens. The sequence goes on along the minus strand of NC_047073.1, from coordinate 11,104,015 downwards.
AAATTCCCACCCACACAAAACGGCTACCCATTGCACGCGGTCATCCGGTAGGTCCTACCCACAAAATAAAGCTGATATTGCCGAGTTTTTTTCTTTTTTTCATTACTTTTTCTAGCAGAAGTTGTTTAGAAATAACCGAGGTAACTTGTTCACATCGGCGACATCTGTTACCCAAGCTACAAATAGCAAAGTCGAAAGGTCAACGAAGAGATTTGATGTACCGACACAGTAAAAACGGCCTCCAGTTTGCAGCAATAAACGGTCGCATATGGTACTTTAAAGACACTGGACACTATTGGTAATTGTCAAAGACTAGTCTTCTCATCATATGCATAAAATAACAAACCTGTGAAACTTTGAGCTCAATCGGTCGTCGATGTTTCGAGCTATTAATTAAAGAAAAACACACCATTGTCACACGAATTTGTGTGCGTTCAGATGCTTGATTACGAGACCTCAAATTCTAAATCTGAAGTCCCGAAATCAAATTCGTGGACAATTACTCTCTCGAAAACTAGGTCACTTCAGATGGAGTTGCTTCTCACAATGTTTTAAACTATCAACCTCTCCCCATTTCTCGTTACAAGGTTTTATGCTAATAATAATTTTGGGGTAATTACCAATAGTGTCCACTGCCTGTAAACACACATGTTTAGGATTGTTAAATGAAAACAGTGACAGAATTAAACATGAGTTAGGATTCGAAACTTTGCATGGTGAAAGTATACCCAAAAGGAAGGTTTGTGGTGATACCGTTTGGATATCTCTTTTGAGTTGTTAGTTCTGAAAAGAACCGGTGGTTAAAGACTCAATGTTTCGATCTGTATGCTCTTCGTCGTCAGGAAAAATGGCCTTTCTTCTGAAGACGATCAGGAAATATAATCTCTTTATTATTAATCCCCAACACTTTGAGTGACATTGGCAGAGCCTACAAACCCTGTTGATCAGCACTAAACTGAGTGCTACATTTCCGACAGTTGTGAAGAGACACAATGGTTTTACATTCTTCTACAAAGTGGTAACACGCACTGTGACGTCATCAGTTAGGCCTGTAGATATTTACAATGTCCCATAACTTATCTTCTCCACTCCTTTGAGAACATTTATTTGTGCGTTCGAATCCGACGACGTGTCTTTTACCAATGCTGACAATGTTGTATTATCTGGGAAAACTGGGCCGGGTTACAATGTGTTAATCACCACTGAAATGTTCAGATAAAAAAAGTGGAAAATTTAATTGACTGTTGCAAACAACATACCAACCAAACGGACCTCTGGTATAAATGCAAACAAATAGTAAATGACTTAACGTTTCGACCCTATAGCAGTGAGTCTTTTTTGATAAAAAATAGAGTTCAATTGACAAAAACGAAAATCACACATAAATTGCAGCTAACTAAAGGCTTTGATATAATTATTGATAGAAGAGCTTGTTTTACACGCGGGCCGAACAGCGTTGACATTCCAAGTGAGATTGACGACGCCTGAATAAAGTAGTGTTGGTGCTAAACACTCATTTTGTTTCACTGTATTGGTAATTTGAAGACACCATGATGCACACGCGCCATCTTGAAAATGTACTGCAATGCATCTTTGGAAACCGAGTACATACAGTTTAGCAATCTGCCAAGATGGATGCTATAAGTGTAACTATAATGCCAGGTTTTATAGTCGAGCAAATCACATGGCTGCCAGCGTTGCTTAGACTGGTCCCCGGTCCTTATTCAAGAGCCTAGAAGTGTGACGTCAGATTTCAGGCAAAGATGCGTGTTCGCGGTCATTACCAATCATGCAATAAGTGCTTGGGTTGAATTGGCCATTGGTTAATCACTAGCCAAAGAACGAAATGGTTATTGGAACCGCGAAAACGCACCCAATGTGATTCTTGAACTTGGATTTCACCCGTCATCATGCCCGTCATGAACGTTGGGGAGAAGTGATCATTCTAGCTATAATCTCACAAATAGGGGTGGGGTGAGAGGGTTTAAATCAACCCGTGAGTGAGTGATGTGACAGGATTATTCTGATCAAAATGAGCTTCGCTCGTCAAACTTGATTGATGCAAAATTAGTTAAGGGTAAACCATCTGGCTCGAGGAAACGCAGAAAGTGGATTTATACATGTAGTCGCAAGATAAACTGACTCCGGGTCAAAGGGCATCAATGTTCCGAATCGGTTAAAGAAAACAACAGCATTGATGTCTTCACAGAGGCCTCTGTTCTTCGAAGACATTTCTGATTTTGTTTGCTGAACTAACCTAGCACATCGCACAACGCCTTCTAATGCGCAGGGGTTTTTTAAGACAAAAAGGGCTTGTACAGAAATTGGTCTTGGAACAGTTTTATACGTGACTTTTACAGACCGTGCTGGCTTCCAGGTCGTTTTCGGCAAGAAGGCAGTCTAATTCACTTTCATACATTTCAAGACATTGCTGAAACTATATTGCTGAACAAACCCTATATAGGGGTCAATTAATTACGAACATCACCACCTTTACAAGGATTGGTGTACAGAAATTGGTTTCGGAACAGTACGTGACTGGCGCGTACAAATCCGTGCACAATACTATACCTGTGTCAGATGCAATTGTGTCCGCCATGCAAAATCCGCTCCGGACACTTTTGCATATATGCAATCGTGTCCGGGGCTATGCAAAAACCGTCCAGTGGACATGTACATGACTGTACATGTATGTGCGCGCGTAAGCGAGCGTGCACACACTGAACCTACATAATTATATGCAGCATGAATATTCACGTATTTTATGAGTGCAGCGAATACTCAACGGCCGAACATATCCCATGTCATTCATGACATGCACTTAGCTTGTAAAAGAAATGGCGAACGTGTTCCCTCGACCAAGGGCGTTTAATTTACTGCAAGGACGGTTTTGCACGAGGGCGGACACAACTGCATATGCAAATGAGTCCGGGCGGACGCAACTGCATTATGCAGCAGCGTCCAGGCGGACACGATTGCATATGCAAAACCGTCCGGCGAACATTATTGCGAATGCAATAATGTGCTCCGGGTAGTATTGCATAGAGGACATAATTGCATGCGACATCGGCCATGTCTCGTTGGGCCCCCGCCTCCGTGCCCCCTTTCAATGTTGGCTCTCAACAATTACTAGCATAACACATTTACTGGTATTAAAATGGGGAGAGATTGATGGTATAAAACATTGTGAGAAACAGCTCCCTCTGAAGAATGTAGTTTTCGAGAAAGAAGTAATTTTCCACGCATTTGATTTCGGACCTCAAATTTAGAATTTGAGGTCTCGAAATCAAGCATCTGAAAGCACACAACTTCGTGTTTTTTTTTCTTTCATTATTATCTCGATGTCCGATTAAGCTCAAGTTTTCACAGGTTTGTTATTTTATGCATATATGTTAAGATACACCAACTCGTGCAGGCTAGTCTTTGCATTGTCTTTAAAGGGAACATTTTTTATTGAACAGTTTGACTCGATTGTTGTAATCATTTAAAATGTAGATATACAACGTACAAGATAACTCACGATTTAAAATTTAATTTCAAAATGTGTTATGCGTTTTTGAGATATCGCCGGGAAAACCCCCCAGAGCGGGATGTCCACGCAGGAAGAAAAATCCGCAATTGGAATACACAAACTGAGAAACAATTCTGACACAATGGCCTGATTTTTTTTCCGAAAGACTTGTTTGAATATTCCCCCCCTTATATTTTTTAAACGAAAAAGCTAGTGTTTTTCAACTCCAAAACAACAAAAACGATCACATATTATTTCACGGGCCACACACACAACATATCTATACAATTAATAAATAGTAGATGTTAGTTAGAGGTTTCCCGAAAGCAAACCTATAAATTGAAACCCCAAGTATAATGCATTATAAATATAGTGTCACGTGGTATAGTAACTAAATTTATAGCAGTTTTAGCTGCGTTCAGACAGTGACCTTTGCCTCAAATCAATATGAAACAACCCACGGTCGGGAAGGTTCAAAGAACTTGTAATTGATTCATGGTATCTTAACGTATCGTAATTCACGACCAAATGGTCCCCAAGGGCCACTCTCTAACACTTGTGAAAACATTTCACAGGTGTTTGCCTGAACTTGACTCCACTCCGTATACCTGAGGCAACTTTGAAAACTTTGGAATTCTGGAGAATCCATAAATCGATGGTTTCAAATAACCCTTAATTTGTTATTTCAGTAAAATTAGTCCAAAAGGTTGGGAACAGTTACAACGTCGACACCTACCACCCTAGGCAACAGGATTTGTTAAATAATTCAACAACCATTATTACTTACATCGGACCTCTCATTAATATGTAAAAGTCGATGTTTAAACCGTCTTAAAGGCAGTGGACACTATTGGTAATTACTCAAAATAATTATCATCATAAAACCTTTCTTGGTAACGAGTAATGGGGAGAGGTTGATGTATAAAACATTGTGAGAAAAGGCTCCCTCTGAAGTGCCATAGTTTTCGAGAAAGAAGTAATTTTCCACAAATTTGATTTCGAGACCTCAGATTTAGAATTTGAGGGAAATCAACCATCTAAACGCACACAACTTCGTGTGACAAGGGTTAATTTTATTTCATTATTATCTCGCAAGTTCGATGACCAATTGAGCTCAAATTTTCACAGGTTTGTTATTTTATGCATATGTTGAGATACACCAACTGTGAAGACTATCTGACAATTACCAATAGTGTCCACTGCCTTTAAACATTTTCACACTGAGTACAAGCCAACCGGTACATGCAGCATGCAGCAGAGTCCAGCTGCTTTCTCCAGAAGACGATCAGAGCTTACCGATCGAAAAGTCGAGTTGAAACCAACGATTATTTTCAGAACCACCTCAACTTTATTTAGAGATTATCATTGCATGGTGTTACTGCAAACCTTTCTATATTTTCACAATGTTTGTTATATTATGAGAAATGAATAATCAGTTTTATAAACCACACTTAGAGAATTTTTTGGTTGGATTGGTTGATCACAAGTCACATGTCACACTTTATTTCGCGTGTAAACTGTCCCGACACTCCAAAATATAATCATAAAAATATGAGTGCTGATCAACAAAAATTATGACGCGTGGGACGCCTGACAATTGCATTTCGCACGTAGATTTTACATTCAGTGCCCCTCCCCGCTGGCTGGTGACACCACTGCTGATCCCACTAAAAAGAAAACTCAAAAAATCTATACGGTAAGGCCCTACATCTTTTAAAGGCACTTGACATTATTTGTAATTACTCAAATAATTGTTGGCATAAAAATTACTTGGTGATGAGCAGTACGGAACTGTTGATATAGTATAAACCATTGTGAGAAACGGCTCCCTCTGAAGTAGTATAGATTTTGAAAAAGAGATAACTTCTTACTCAAATATTGAATCCCTTGTTAGGCATCTGAGAGCAAACAAAATTTGTGCAACAAAAAGGGTGTTTCTCTTTCACTATTCTCATGCAACTCCGATGACTAATTGATCCCGAATTTTTACAGAGATGTTATTTTGTGCATAAGTTGGGATACACCAAGTGAGAATACATGGTCTTTGAGAATTACCAAAGGTGTCCAGTGCCTTTAAACCCGTATAATACTTTGACGGCGTCAAGGCACCCTCCCTCAACAATATATAGGCACATTATTTATTCATTTACCGAAGGGAAAGAAAACATTTTGGGGGACGAAGTCAGAGATCATCAGCGAACGGTGGAGGGTCTCAAGCTCAGGGCAGTTGATCTAGTTTGGTTGAAATATTTACAGCCCTTCTGGGTGTGACATGATAGTCATCGGCCACTGGTAATCGCGTAATGCCGAATTATTATCCATGCATGTACGGAAGTGTATTCCCTCCACATGAATAAAAAATCTCTATTACCATGGATGTACGTACACGATAACTTATAGTGTACGTACACAAAAAGAGAGATTTTTGTATTCATGTTGCGGCAGTACTATTCGCTATAAACTTGAAAGAACTTGGGTTATGGACAATTATCACCCTTTATCCCCAAATTTGACTATTTCTAAGGCTATGTGTACTCCTTTTATTGATTATTCTTCCTGCGTGAACATTCACTCTGGATTGTCTCAAAAACGCGACCATGGACCAGTTCCCATGGTTTAGTTTTATTGCTGTATATAATTAGTCTTCATATTTTTACATGATTGAGACATTCAAAGGGTTCCCAAAAACCAAACGTATACAGACCCTTCTCTTTAAGTTTTAATTAATAATATTGACACCGTTCTGATAAAAAAAGGATGTTATGTGTTCGACACTTGTTTGATTGTTTGTGTTTTAAATTATACGTGTATCGTCGCCCGAGTGTGACAAGCCGCCCTTCCGGGTGCTGAAATTAAATCCAATTTCAAACGAAATCGAGATGTCTGTCGTCATGGCAACGAAACTTAATATGGCAGTGCCCTTTGTTTAAGCCTCTTGTTAAAAATGAATGTGAGGTGGATTTGTTACACATAAGGTGTGCTTACATGAGAGTAACTGGACTTTATTAAATCATGAAAAACCCTCAGATTGTTTTCTCGATTTCAGAGCAACCACAGGGACGCTGAATAGTCGCGAATGGCGTGTTTTTTAGGGACCGCGGAATTCCTTATTTTATTCGTCGTTTACAGTACGCCTACATTACTTTTATTCTTGGAAACAAAATGCATCATCAGTGGTTTGGGGTTGGGACCGTTTCGTTCGTTCCGGTTTTAATCGTAAATCGTAGTTGGTTTGTTGTTTTACTTGCCATAGATTGTGTTCTTTAGAGAACAACTTGCTACTACCGCGGAGTAAGATTTCGCTTCGGGAGACTTCTCAGTTCTGAAAAGAACTGTCCCGCCTTTTAACTACTACCTGGGCCCAATTTCAAAGAGCTGCTAAGCACAAAAAAATTGCTTGGCATGAAATTTCTTTCTTAATAAAAACAGGATTACCAACCAAATTTCAACGTGATTTTCAGGCTGAGCAAACAACAGCTGAATACCAGTATTAACAAGGAATATGCTACAAATTGAAATTTGGTTGGTAATCCTGTTTAAACAAAGGTAGAAATTCCATGCTTAGCAATTTTTTGTGCTTAGCAGCTCTTTGAAATTGGGCCCAGATGGGCGGAAGGTAGAGTTAAGTTTACAATACTTCAAATCTATTTGTGGGGATGTTTATTTTATTTTTTATTTTTTAAACTTGTTTAATGGGTGAGCATGACGATTTGAACTTTTTTGTTTAGTTACAAATCCTGCACTTTGCCCATTTGGAAATAGATTTTTTTTTTTTGCCGAACAAAATTGTGCGTTGACTTTAAATAAAACGCTGATTTTTTTAGCTGGAAGGCGATGTCTTGCTTGACTGACCTCATTGTGGTGTTTCTCTTTATTTCAATATTTTCGTATGAAGCTTGCAAATATGCAAAGTGGCATATGTATATGTATGTAGGCTACTGTCATTGCATGAAACACCTTTTAAATGTGTCCAGTTCTATTTCGGGAACCTAAAGTGTCAATTGATATGTTTTACAGTCGGGGTAAAAACAATGGCCGGCGTTATTCGCTTTCCTTCACGTCATCTTACACTCTCTTGCTGTTTATTTACCCGATCAGTGAAGCGTGCTTGCCCATGATCGGTCGTGGGAGAACTCGCCCGTTTTGCCGGTATAGATACACACTGTGTATAGTACTTGCTGCCGCATGGCGTGCTTTTCTTGGACTTTTTGACAACTTTTGTTCAAACAACACTGAGATTTCCAGTAATACAGCAGTTTGGTTTATCTTTTAGTCGGAGGATATTTACTGAGAAACACAAGGGTGGTATGAACCAAGGACCATAGAATAAGTAGGCCTACTATCTGTAGAAAGAGGCGCACACAGCAGGAATCACCAGGTAAGCCAAATAAATTACAGCGATGTTTACCTGTATTACGGTTGTATAGAAGACGAAATTTGTCCAAGCGGTTGTGTAAAGCATTCCGAACTGATGGTATGCACGAGACAAAAGAGGGCGTTTCAATTTCCAATAGGCATTCAAGCTTGTGACTTGGTCAATGTTGGTTCAGTTAAGAATACAGTGGGATGCAGTTGAAAAAGATCAAATAAATTTTGTTAATACAAAATAGCAAACCTTAAAAGTAGGTTACATTAAGCTGGCTGCCAAAGGGTTTTCCCCTCTACCTTTCGGGCAAGCTATACCCCTCCATGGCATGCGGGCAAGCCATTACCCTTTACCTCCAGGAAAGCCATACCACGCATAGCCTCAACAAGCAAGCCATACCATGGCATTCGGGCAGGCCTTACCCCTGGCCAATGGGCAACCATCCCCTGGCCTACGGGCAAGCCATATCCCTGCCTCTGTTGAAGCCACATACCCACAAGCCACCAGTCAAGCTTTACCTCTCTGTGAAGGCCTTGGGAATCTATAGGCAAGCAATAACACCATGCCCCCAGGCAAGCCATGCCTCAAAGCCAGACAAGCAATACCCCCATAGCCTCCAGGCAAGCTGGACAAGCCATACCCACAGCCTCCAGCATAACTTCTACTACCACATAATTGGCGTTTGTTGTGTACTTTTTAAGGACAGTTCAGAAGAAAAATGATGCAGATTCTAACCCATGTTCCATCCAATCATCGTGCACAGTGTGTTTTGTCGAAAATGTAATCTGGAATCTGATCCGGACATACAAATTGGGGTAGGCCCATAGAGCCATGGGTAGGCCAAAAAATACTGCTGATTGGCACTGTATTATAGATGGGTTTTTTAGGAATTTAGGAACTTTTTTCTTCTTTCTCTATTGACCGTGCTAAGTAAAAAAAGAAAGATAATCAAATCAATCTCAAAAATGGACAATAGTACAATTAATCAAACAACATTTCCAGACATCCTGACACTCAGTATAATACCATCGTTGTCTGTTTTCATATTTTCGACGTAATCAAATTGATAAATGTTGGGCAAGCCCTTTACTTCAAAACACACTGCCAATATACTGGTAATTTGAAAGGCACTGGACAGTTTTGGTAAAAATACTCAAAATAATTGTTAGCATAAAAACTAACTATAGATAATGAGAAACGGAGAGCTGTGAATAGTAAAACACATTGTGATAAACGGCTTCCTTCTGAAGTAACGTAGGTTTTGAGAAAAAGGGTAATTTCCCGCTCAAATATTTTAAGACTTCAGGCCTGAAGCCTTTTAATAGGCATCTGAAAGCATACAATTTGTTCTTTCATTATTCCCTTGCAACTTTGATGACCAATTGAGTCAAAAATTTTCATAGATTTGTTCTATTAAGAATACAAATATAATCTTGGGATACACAAAGTGAGAGTACTGGTCTTTGACAAATACAAAAGGTGCCCAGTGCCTTTAACCAACATCCCTTTTGAGATTGATAGCCTCAATTCGACATTAGTTTGAAGGGGCTGCCTCAAGTGATTATTGTCAGTTATGGAACCTAGATCCTAATAATACTTCAAAGTAAAGCGTTATTGTTTACAGACAATGTCCGTGTGTGTACGGCATTATAACTTTACTATGGCAACAATCAGGTGCTAAACCTGGATACAATAACGACCTTAACCAACGGGTCAATATTTGCGATGAGTCGGGAACCAGTCAATAGTTACTTCAAGGGGGAAACCAAGGAAACCGGTAAGAGAATGTCTATTCAACAACGGTCCCCCACTATCGAAACATTAAGTGAGAAACAATGCGTAGACTCAAAGTCATCTACTGACAAGTGCTTGTTTTGTTTACCAATGTCACCATAGGTCCAGCCGCTGACGGGGTCGTGCTTGGTGGATTTTTTTCCTCTTCTATCGTCTGTTTTTACCCGCCAAGCCATTCCGTACATCAGCGGTTGTTACCCGAGTGATACTCGAGATTTCTCCCGGAGTCCTCAACGCACCAAGCCCCAGTGATTGGCACCGTCTTATCACAAACAAAAACCTCTCTGGATCCCCACCGGGAACATGGATCAACTGTCGGGGTAAGAAACTTGGTTTTATTTCTGGCAGTCGGCTTATTGACTCAGAAGCATGTTTCCTATACTTTCATTGTATAGTACCATTAATGTCCATTAATAATCTTGTAAGCTAACTGATTGAGTGGAAATATTAACTGTACTTAACTGAATTAGGTACACGTGATCTTGTTTGTGATAGCCTGTAGCCTAAGATCCGTGACGTAATAATGTTTCAGTTGAGTTATTCAGAAGTGTGTATAAGAACTTAGAAATGTAAAAATCACAGTCTTTCATCGAGTCCGAGAACTTAGTTTCCCTACTACTTAAATCACATGGGGGCATCCGTAAGGTAGGTTTATTTTGTTTTTAACTCGGGAAAACGGTCACACTTGTTTTACACTTTCATTTTTCTTTGACATACCATTTCTACCTCCACGCCTTGAAAGTGTAAATGTTATTTTTCGTCGTATATAGAAGTGACCATACCTTTGTTTAACCCATGTTTGTTTTAATGAGATTGGGATGGGAAGAGGTCTTATGTTGACTTTGTGCTGTAAATGTTGGTGCTCGCTGAATGTTTGGTAAACAAATAGAGAAAACAGTACATTATTCTATGATATACGTTTCCTATACACGTTTGACTTTCATGCACGCCCGGCGACACATTTTCCACCTGGCGACACATTTTCCACCACACACATTAAATAATTATCTTTCTGATAAGTGATTTCATTTAGGACTTATACGCATTTCGTTGACAAACTGCAGACTTTTGGCGATGAGTAATCTTGACTTTTGATTGAATCTTGATCGTTGGGTCCACACACGACCACAACTCTTGAATCGAAAGCGATTGCTGACTGCTGGGCATGGTCATTTTTTTTTATATACCTTCATGGTTAAAGGCAGTGGACACTATTTGTAATTGCGTAAAATAATTATTAGCATGAAACCTTACTTGATTACGAGTAATGGGGAGAGGTTGAAAGTATATTGTGAGCAACGGCTCCTTCTGAAATGGAGTAGTTTTCGAGAAAGAAGTAATTTTCCACAAATTTGATTTCGAAACCTTTAGATTTAGAATTTGAGGTCTCGAAATCAACCATCTGAAAGCACACAACTTCGTGTGACAAGGGTGTTTTTATAGTTATCTCGCAACTTCGACGACCAAATGATCTCAAATTTTCACATGTTTGTTATTTTATGCATATGTTAAGATACACCAAGTGAGAAGACTGGTCTTTGACAAATACCAATAGTATCCAGTGTCTTTAAAATAGGGACGGTAACATTGCCAGGAAGAATGTTGCGTATCCGCAGTAGTCTTGGTCCTTTTCCCAGACACAAGTAGGGGGCCTACAACACAGCAGAAGGTCAATGAGCAATAAACTGGCTCTTCTGAAACAAGTTAAAGGCAGTGGACACTATTGGTAATTACTCAAAATAATTATCATCATAAAACCTTTCTTGATTACGAGTAATGGGGAGAGGTTGATAGTATAAAACACTGTGAGAAACAGCTCCCTCTGAAGTGACGTGTTTTCGAGAAAGAAGTAATTTTCCACGAATTTGATTTCGAGACCTCAAGTTTAGAATTTGAGGTCTCGAAAATCAAGCATCAGAAAGCACACAACTTCGTATGACAAGGGTGTGTTTTCTTTAATTATTATCTCGCAAGCTCGACGACCGATTGACCTCAAATTTTCACAGGTTTGTTATTTTATGCATATGTTGAGATACACAAACTGTGAAGACTAGTCTTTGACAATTACCAATAGTGTCCACTGTCTTTAAAGGCACTATTGGCAATTACTCAATAATTGTTAGCATACAAACTTACTTGGTAACGAGTAATGGGAGCTGACGTTGATAAAACGGCTCCCTCTGAAGTAACGTAGGTTTTGAGAAAGAGGTAGTTTTCCACTCAAATATTAAACGAATTCAGGCCCGAAGCGTATTGTGGCATCTACTAAAAGCACACCTGCAACAAGGGTGTTTTCCCCTTTCATTATTCTCTTGTAATTCGATAACCAATTGAGTCAAAATTTCCATAGATTTGTTATTTTTATTTTATACATTATGTTGGGATACACCAAGTGAGAAAACTGGTCTTTGACAATTACCAATAGTGTCCAGTGTCTGACATGAATGTTGTTGATCTAAGAACTTCTTCTTAAATTCGCATTATATGAAGACACTTTCCTGCAACGACTACAATGTGATAAAAAAATATATCAAGCTTCCAGTTTTCTTGAAACACAGCTTTTTACTGCAAGCTATAAAAACAACCTGTTCTACCGGTCAGACCATAGAGCGAGGACCCATCAGTCAAACATAATATGCTGTACGCATACGGTCTTCTTTCGCGTAAACTGCGAAATGTTTCCGGGCGGTGTGATGTTCAGTCGTCATTGTTTCCGTTGTCCAAACCAAAAACAAATACATTATCGGTTTAAAATACGGCAAATATTTCCCAAACATTTTATGCCAGTACCACTGATTAAACTGGTCCCTCTTATGTATAACAAACCTTGGACGTGTAACCAATGTCCATCTGAACTTACGGTCAGATTCGATCGGAAACGTCATCTGAAAACTAAAAAAAATATTTCAGATTTTGTATTTAACAATTAAGCAATGTTTAATTCACCATTGACACAGCGATTGTTCATTGATTTAATATAAATTGAAAAACTGGGAAAACTATGAAAAACTGATTCATCAGTGGTTTTCAAACTGTTGTTAATAAAATGTAAACGAACACAAATGCTGCGACAGAAATAAGCGCCATATAAATATTGTGCAAAAATTCCAAGACAACAATTTAAAATAGTTTTTCTTGTTTGCCAGAATGTGACAGCCGAACTAAAAGACATTTTCCCAGTTTTGTTTGGTGGTCTGTTTGGTGGTGTGTTTATTGTAATACTATACGATATGAAACAATTAATTCCTTCAAAAGAATGACGTAGACATTGTATGATTTCGAGCTTCCCCTTTCATAACATCTGGTGTTATGCGTGCGTTGCATTCCTCTGTTGTGAATAACTCGCCTTGCCAGTAAATCAACTTTAGATGGCGTGTATAGGTACAGACAATAACTCCACTTTATCGCCAATTAGCCACCATAACGCTACCCAAAGTTATTGAACAAAAATTGCCTGGACATTTTTTTTTTCGATTGGAGAAAATTTACTGCACTGTGTGTTTGTGGAGTTGCTTTTTGCGTGTAACTATGTCGCGCCCAAGGGCAAGCAGTTTAGAAAGGGTTTACGACCGGGGTAAAGTGGAGTTGATATAAAATGCAAAAGGGATGTAGTTCTGAAATTATTTTCACCTTGGGGACGAAGCTGTTTTTTCGTTCAATAGGGAACCAGTATTATTATTATTTCAAGGAAAAACATTGTATGAATGGCAAAGTGAAAGGATACCTTCAATTTTTTGAACCGTTCGATTTAGTTCTATAAATGTAGATATGGGTATACAGTAAAACTGACATTCAAGTAAAAATTCATTTTAAAATAAATAAATAAATGAATAATATAAATAATTTATTCATTTATATTGCGCCCATTCCATAGAATGTGCACAGGCGCATAACAAAATAAAAATGGTAGCGCTTTTGAGTTGCCGCACATCCGGAGAGGCCATAAGTCCACGGTCTATCCAGGAAGATTGATCAGTATAGACCTATTTGGATTACGCAATCTGAGAAACGTACCTGATAGGAACATTTCTCAAAGTTTAAACTTACTCAAGTCAGTTTCTCGTGTGGTTTTTATACCTGAACCAAACAAATAATAAACCAAATATTTTTTAAACACGATAACATTCAGACTTATAAACCACTATTTTTTCATGAAATATGAATCAAGTCTGTGTGAAAACTGTTCACGTTTTTTATTGACATGTGGGGCGTACGGAGTATCAATTTTATTGGAATGAGATAAGCTTTACAATTTTACCGGGCTAATTATCTAAAAGTGTGATACCAATAAAGAACACACTCTGTGACAGTGAAATTGGTAATAAGTATAGACCTACAACCTCGTTCAACTAAGTGATTTCCTATAAGTTGTCTCTCAGCTTCCTAAATCCACTCCACGGTAAGAGATAAAAATAGCGAAACATTTTAAGTATTGTTTGAAGCTTTGCATGGTGTGGAGAAATATGAAAAAAACTGAAAACTTTGGTCTTCAGGCCGGTGCATCTCTCATTGCCAACACTCAAACAAAAGAGATCCACACATGGTTGTACCTGCAAGTTGACTATTTATTTATTTAGTTTCTTCTTAGCAACACACTTGTTTCCAAAGAACAAACAAAGCAAAGATGATGTTACCAGCTGAACATACATTGAATGATTAACAAACACTTCATGCAATGTTTAAGAACCCATGAGGTTGTTTACCTTTCCAGTTATTGAATCCCGCCCCCCCCCCCGGAAAAAAAAAAATAGTACTGTAAGGATTCTCCATTAACTTTATTTTTAAGCTTATGAGAAAAATGAAAATTAATAATCAACTCTTTCATAAACTATCCTATTGTTCAATCTGGTAGGCGAGAGTCACACTAGGGGGGGGGGGGGGTCGTGGTTCGTGTAAGCATTTATGAAGAGCACGAAACCAGACTGGATAAACTAAATCGCCGAAAAGTCACGTAAGCCATAACCGTAAAACAATTAATCCACGAAAGTTTGATGTTGATATATTTCAGCGTAACCCATCACTCAATGGTGTCCGATGACATTATGTTATGATAAATGGTTTCTGATGACATTATGTTATGATAGGTGGGTTCATGTTATCCAAAACTTTGCTATGGGTTTTAGGGTTAAAACATCGCAACTTGTCACTGCCAGTGACTGGCTGCCATGTTCGACAGAGACCATACGGTTCTGCATTCGATGTGGACCTTTGTGAGTTCTGACAAGGAAGGGTGTTCTTTTTGGTATTTGGGTTCATAGCCACCATTTGTTTCTAAAATAGAATTTTTGATTGGCTATAGTTTTCCCGTTTTTTTTAATTTGTACTTACTCAAAATAATTATTGGCATAAAACCTTTCTTGGTGACGAGTAATGGGGAGAGGTTGATGGTAAAAACATTGTCAGAAAAGGCTCCCTCTGAAGTGCCATAGTTTTCGAGAAAGAAGTAATTTTCCACGAATTTGATTTTGAGATCTCAGATTTAGAACTCGAGGTCTCAAAATCAACCATCTAAACGTACACAACTTCGTGTGACAAGGGTTATTTTTCTTTCATTATTATCTCGCAACTTCGATGACCGATCGAGCTCAAATTTTCACAGGTTTGTTATTTTATGCATATGTTGAGATACACCAACTGTGAAGGCTAGTCTTTGACAATTACCAATAGTGTCCACTGCCTTTAATCCTTTTTTATTATTATAAATGGATATCTATTTGTCTGTACTTGTTTATGAAGAAGGTCCGGTTTGGATCGAACGCTATGGACATCTACCCTACTCAGTTGGTACTATAGTTTTAAAATTAATTAAAAATATTATTTAAAAGCTCTCCTTCTGTTGACTCTTTTAAACAAAAACTTAAATCGTTTTATTTCCAGGAACACTATCAGTCTCAGCTTAAACGGAAACTCCTTTTTTAAAGCGCTTATGATTTTAGTAGTTATAGCCGGTTATACAAATACGTTATATTATTAATGATAATTAGCCTAATCCACGAGAGTGACCTCAAAAGCTTATTTGGTTGAGAGCACTGGATAGCTATTTATTATAAAACATTGTGGGTATTTGGATGTGTTTTCGTCATTCTAATGGGTTTTACCGCTCTGGTGTCGTCATGTTGTTTCAATTTGTTTTAAAAATTCAAAATAATGGGTAATTTCTTGTTTTGCTTCTTGTATGACCTTCCGCGTGAAAAACGATCTTGAGCTATCCGCAAACTCTAGAAAACCAGATACTGAATTCCGTGTGTCCCCCCCCCCCTAATCCGTTCATGTACAATTAATTATCACGGGGTGCGTTGTTAAATTCGGGACTAAATGATGCACATTCTGACCAAAGTATTCGCAATGCAATGACCATCTGGAAAATGTATTGGTAACTCATTACCATTCTCTTCAAAACACACGCCGCCCCAATTTCTCATGTTTAATACCGTCATCGAAGGACGAAATAAAACACTCTACAAAACTCGTAACTTTTGTATATAAAGTACTGGGTATTTTTCATGTCAAGAAATTCCAAAAGGGTTGTTTTTTTCAAAGGTCATTCAACCTTTGTTCGTCTGACACAGTAGTCAAGGAAATTTTAAATATCTTTATGGCGGGAACAATGACTGGCCTCCGTTAATGTATTTGTTTTCGAAATGTTGCATTGACACGTGTTCCCTATAGCTGCATAAAGGTCAGTTTGTGACGCAGTTTAATGTTAGATCCACATATCCAATTCGTGCGTTCTCCTCCAAATTAACGATAATGGGTTTTGTTTGTTTGTTTGTTTGTTTGTTTGTTTGTTTGTTTGTTTGTTTGTTTGTTTGTTTGTTTGTTTGTTTGTTTGTTTGTTTGTTTGTTTGTTTGTTTGTTTGTTCGTTCGTTCGTTCGTTCGTTCGTTCGTTCGTTCGTTCGTTCGTTCGTTCGTTCGTTCGTTCGTTCGTTCGTTCGTTCGTTCGTTCGTTCGTTCGTTCGTTCGTTCGTTCGTTCGTTCGTTCGTTCGTTCGTTCGTTCGTTCGTTCGTTCGTTCGTTCGTTCGTTCGTTCGTTCGTTCGTTCGTTCGTTCGTTCGTTCGTTCGTTCGTTCGTTCGTTCGTTCGTTCGTTCGTTCGTTCGTTCGTTCGTTCGTTCGTTCGTTCGTTCGTTCGTTCGTTTGTTTGTTTGTTTGTTTGTTTGTTTGTTTGTTTGTTTGTTTGTTTATTTCTTTGTTTGTTTCTTTTTTTCTTTGTTTCTTTGTTTCTTTGTTTCTTTGTTTGTTTGTTTGGGTGTTTTTTGTTTGTTAGTCTGTTTGTTTGTTGTTTATGATCTTCCCATCAATGGAACCCGGTGGTAAACTCACACAAGGGGATATAATCACCAAGGAGCTTGAAGCTGTGGCAACAGCCAATCTCTCTTATAACTTGCTCTATATGCTCATACATTGGTTTAACGTCCATGATTATGAATTGCACAAAATTAAGAAGTTGTGATTTGTAACTAGTCGACGATACTTATTCTAGTCATTATGAAATCAGCTGTTATAGCTTAAGGTTTGCTCCTACAACCTTGTGATTGCAAGTCATGCAGTCTTATACCACTTACTGATCTAGTGACATAGGGGCACCGTTGTTGCTGCATGTTGTTGTATCGTGTATGCTTAAAGGCACTGGACACTTATTGGTAATTACTCAAATTTGTTAGCATAAAACTTACTTGGTAACAAGCAATGGAGAGCTGTTGATAGTATAAACAATTGTGAGAAACGGATCCTCTGAAGTAACGTAGTTTTCGAGAAAGAAGTAACTTTCCAATAAAATATTTGAATTTGATTTCAGAATTAGATTTGGAGGTCCCCAAATCAAGCATCTGAAAGCACACAACTTCGTGTGACAAGGATGTTTTTTCTTTAATAAGAGATGTTAAATTTGCATCGGGGATAAAGAATATTAATTATTTTCTTCTTTTTTCCCCTTTTTTTTTTCTTTTCTTTTCTTCCATTATTATCTCGCAACTTCGACGACCAAATTGTGTTCAAATTTTCACAGGTTTGTTATTTTGTGCATATATGTTGAGATACACCAAGTGAGAAGACTGGTCTTTGACAATTATTGCCAATAGTGTCCAGGGTCTTTGACATCCAAAAAAACAGGCAAAACGTCACAAAGCGTTTCACAGCTACTAAGTTCCAGATAATGTCCATCAAGAATGATAAATTCTGATTTCACTTTTTCGGGGGAGATGGGGGAATGGACAAAGTACAAGTGGTTCTTGCAATGTGCTGGCGGTTCCTATTTCAATGCAGTAAGTTGCCTCCAAAATGGACACCTGAAGGGCCTGGTGGAATTTTGAGTCATAATTTTTTCTTTCTTTCAAAATAGGCTTTTAAGCATGTAAGGATTTACACGACTTGTGCTCCATCAAAATAATGGATTTTCGGTCACTCTTCCCTGATCTCCCTAGCATTAATACGTCTTCTCTATATCCGGTTCAAACACATCTCTAAGCCACAATGACGAAAGGTTATACTGCTCTCTCATGACAACACTATTGGTCAATATCATCCGTAGCTGGAACCAAAACGGGATAACACATCTACGCTATTAAGCAAACAACACAAAGAACAAACACCAGATTAACTGTGTTTTGTAACTAAAATTGAAGCTAGAATTACCGTGATGTGGGCCTACTTTATAATTGCTCAATTCAGGAATTTGTTTTCTGCTCAATAACCGAGCCCTGTAAGGTCACATCTTCTTTTTGCAACTATTTTCAAAGTTCTAATTCTTGGAAATCCCTGATTTTTCTCTGTTTTCACTACCTACACTCGTCATAAAATAGAGGTGGGAAAACACCCATGGTCACTTTAGGTCGTCGTCACGTTAACAACTGCATTAGCAAAAATGTTGTCTGTCCCTCGAACCCCCACAATCAGCTTGTCACGAACACTGAACAGTGTCAGTGTTCATCAGTTTGCATTTTGAAAGGATTATGAAGTGTGAGACGGATTTACTACCGAAACAAGTTTACAGAAAAAGAGAGACTTCGTTTTGGTGTATGGATCTGTACAGGTCATCACCATGGCAACGCCCCTGACCCCTGGCCAATGCATCTCTCATCACAGTAACGAGCTGACATAGCGTTACATCGAAGCGTGCTAAAGAGGTGAACTTGACAGAACCAAAAACTGTCCCCAAGTAAAATGGATCGGACCTCCCCTGACAACCTCGGGCCTCGCACGCTCGTTCCCACGTCACGGCTAATTTGCATCCATCATCCCACGGACACTTTGGTGGTAACTAAACACCTATGAGGTGTGAGGAATATTCGGGGCAATTCACCCAAGGGGACGAATTGGAGTGGCTGGAATCAGCGGGATGGCTTTAAACCTTGTGGGTATGTAGTGGAGATTACACTACATCTTGGGGTACATTTGGGCTCACTTTACTTGTGTATCTCATCGTAGTTCTTTTACTTTTCTGGTAAGAAACCAAGGTTGCCTCATAATGAGTGAACTTGTTTACTGTAGCTCGCAAGCCTGGGGAGGAAACCTGTAAACAAGGGTGCTTGCATGAGAACCAGTAACACTGTGGGTTTACCCCCTACTCGTCCACATAGAAATAGTTATAGTATTAATGAAACCAAGGATGCCTCATAAGTTAAATTTAATAAGCGTAGCTCGCAAGCTTGCTGAAGGAACATGTGAACAAGGGTGCTTGTTATGTGAACAGAA
Organism: Asterias rubens; assembly: GCF_902459465.1. Classification (NCBI taxonomy): domain Eukaryota; kingdom Metazoa; phylum Echinodermata; class Asteroidea; order Forcipulatida; family Asteriidae; genus Asterias; species Asterias rubens. Next base: position 11,084,651 of record NC_047073.1, on the reverse strand, counting down.
ACGCCGGATAACCCCTCTTTCACGATAAGTGTTCTGGGTTCTTTTACGTGCACTACTTATCCTTACACACGGGACCTAAGGCTTTATGTCCCATCCGAAGGACAGCGCAATTATGATAACGTATTTTTCTCACGAACACGTATACCGCGAACGGGACTCGAGCCCACACCCTGCTGACCACACAAGAGCTTGAGTCCGGGGCTTTAAGCCGCTCGGCCACACGGAACACACATCCGGGTTAATGCGTGCTGACCGTTTTTTTTTAAGTGTGTTAGCTAGTCAATTTTAAATGGTGGTTTTGCCTCATTGGTTGACTTGGCGAGTTTAAATTATCTGACAAAGGTGCCATTCATTCAGCTCCTTAGTAAAGTTAGATTGTTACAAAATTGTGGAATGCACTTCTCAAATTATGACGTTGAACTTGCTCTCTAACCTTGGTGGTAACTTCAGTATATACAACCTGAGAACGGTATGTTGATAACTGGTAATCTTCACAAAACCCAATGTTTATCTAATATCCCCCCTATGTCAACCATTGCATCAACCTCGTTTGCCGACCCATGTGCACCCACGCGTCATGAAAACGTGACCGAGTGACCGACATTCTTCACCCTTGTAATTTTTCACAACCTCTGACGATCGAAACCTGTCAATTCCTCCGACTTGTAGCCAATAACGTGCTCAAAGTTCTTGAAGGCAATTGTACTGTTGATTCCCTCTGGCCTGCAGTATGGTGGCGACAAATGAAACTTGAAACTAATGTAATTTGGATTAGAGATTGGGAGAAATCTGAAACCGTATAAAGTTACCATTTTGTAATGTCTTTAAACATTATACATTACTCTACTTATTGTGTGAAAAAGAGACCTATTATTTTGGGGAGAATTTGTTTAAAAGATGATAATAGAAATGGACAGATTCTAAACAATGTGTTTCGGTATCACCTTACAGAAAAATCTCCCACGCTAAAACTTATCAGTTTAAAAATTCCTTACAATAATAACCCAATTTAGAAAATTATCATATGGCACATCCCTGTATACAGCTACATACTTTATATACTTTAGCCTACCTTTATCAAACAATTGAACACATCAAAGATACTTTTCCAGGGTGCTTTATTCCTTTGTTACCTGGATAATGGCATAACCTATAAAAATCCATCATAATTTAAACAACCTTATTTTGACAACGAACAAGTTGGAGTCTGGTGTTTCTGATCAGCAGAGTGTATGTTTGAGTCCCGGTCGTGTCACTTGTGTTCTTAAGCAAGACACTTCACCATTGCTTCGTCCTTCGGAAGGGGCGTAAAGCTGTTGGTCCCATGTGTTGTGTAACGCATGTAAAAGAACCAATTGCACTTGTCGCACTTTTTTATCGCAAATAATATGAGTAAAACCTGAGTCACAAAAATAATCTTCGTCTCAGTGGCCACTATTATTACACTTTTATTATTACTCAAAATAATTATTAGCATATAACGAGTAATGGGGAGAGGTTAATAGTATAAAACATTGTGAGAAACGGCTTCCTCTGAAGTAACGTACTTTTTGAAGAAGTAAATTTCCTCGAATTTGATTTTGAGGTCTCGAAATCAAGCATCTGAAAGCACACAACTTCGTGTGACAAGGGTGTTTTTTCTTTCATTAATATCTCGCAACTTCGACGACCAATTGAGCTAAAATGTTCACAGGTTTGTTATTTTATGCATATGTTGAGATACACAAAGTGAGAAGACTGGTCTTTGATATTTACTAGTAGTGTCCAGTGTCTTGAAAACAAGACACTTAACCCTTTGCTTCTTTCTTCGGGTGGGACGTAAAGCCGGTGGTCCCGTGTGTTGTGTAACGCACGTAAAGGAACCCAGTGCGCTTATCGTAAATAGGGTTCGCAAGTCTCTAACTTCAAACGTAGTCCCACATCAGGCTGTCAGCTCACTAACGAGAATAACGACATCATATGCCATTTTCGAATCCACGGCTTCGGCTTTGGATTTAGCTTCAGGCTCCGTTTTCTCCCCTTAAGCTCTGAGCACGTAACGTAAAGCACGCACAAATTGTCAAAACAACTGCGGGGCCAAGCTAGCCTGAGCCGAATCTGTAGTCGAAGCCGTGGTTTCGAAAAGGGCCATAGTCAAGTCGACTGATTCGGGTGACCGGTGTAGGACGCCGGTGTCAGATGCAATTGTGTCCGCCATGCAATACTGTCCGCTCCGGACACTTTTGCATATGAAATCGTGTCCGGGGCTATGCAAAAACCGTCCGGCAGATATGTAAATGACTGTACATGTATATGCGCACGTAAGCGAGCGTGCATGCACTGAACCTACGTCGTACATTATGTAGCATGAATATTCACGTATTTTATGATTGCAGCGAATACCTAACGGCCGAACATTTGCCATGTCATTCATGATATGCACTTAGCTTGTAAAAAAATGGCGAACGTGTTCCGTCGACCAAGGGCGTTTAATTTACTGCAAGGACGGCTTTGCACGGGGCGAACACAACTGCATATGCACATGTGCACGTTAAAGCGCCTTGAGCGCCACTGAGTGACGGATATGAGCACTATTTTTGTTATAAGAAGCCACTATTATATCATATTGCAAGCCGAATTTGAGTACGTCAATTTAGGACTCGAGTACGAACACCGAGAAGGGCTACACTGCAATGATACAAACACCTTTAGGCCTACCGCTGGTATGAAAAACTGATCTGCGCTTGGCTAAACTTTTGTCGTTCGGCCAATAATCCCCAACAGTCGGTTTAATCTTTGCAGAGCCAGATTACGTTCGCTGTTAAACCTTCTGCGATACCATAATCGTTATTTGACAAGTTGACCTCATATTTTCTGATATAATGAGCTCCTTAAGTGCCAATTCCGCTTCGACTCAAGAGGGTACTTAAGACGCAATTTCCCAAAACAAAAATCACAAATCTCGTCAAAAGATTCTCTCCGAATTAAAATTAGCAAACTTATCAAACATGAGTGCTTGCGTGTTTAGGGAGCAGACATTTAAAGGGGATGTGTCGACATGATCATAACAGGGCCAAATTTCATGGCTCTACAACCGAATGCCGCACCATTCGTAAGCACGGAGTGGGCCTTTGCTTACGGTAAACAGAGCCATGAAATTGGCCCCATGGCTCAATGTCATAAAGCCTGTCATCACAAAAAACGTGCTAAGCACGAAAGAGCTTTTGCTTACCAGTTTAAATTTAAGAAACTTTACATTGATGCAACTGGTGCCCCACTATAGAGCTTTCCGTGTTATAGCAAAGAAATTTTGCAACTTCGATGTGCGATTGAGCCCACATTTTCACGGATTTTTTATTTTAGGTATTTAATTTTGGGATACACCAAGTGAGAATACTGTTCTTTGACAATTAACAAAGGTGTCCGATACCTTTATAGTGCTCAGTAATAATGAATGTGTGTGTTTTATTCTGATTTGTTGTAGCTTAGACAAAGACGCAAAATGGCTGGCAAGGTTCGAGCAACAGTTCAGCCAGGTGGCTGGAGACGACCGCCTCATTTACATGGAAGAATTCACCAAAGCACTGGGAGTCAAAAAAGTGAGTTTTCAGCTCCCAAAAATATATGGTATTTTCCTCTCTTTTTGTTTGCCAAGTTGACCCCTTGCATAACTCCTTATTAGTCAATACACAAGCATTAAAATGTGATTTGTCATTGTTCGTCTATGTATTTGTAATGTATTTCCCAATAATTGTATTGATCATGTTATCGATTACAGTCTTTCTTTGCCGAGCGATTCTTCCACCTGATCGATACGGATCAATCAGGGAGCATCAATCTGAAGGAGTTGATGTCGGCTCTTCGGCTCCTCGTCCACGGGACGGCCTCGGACAAACTCCACTTCCTCTTCCGTGTCTACGACGTTGATGGTAGGTCAAAACAAAACCCACTCTATAAGTTCGATAATTGATGGGGGTTTGGATAGACTGTCTTTTTCCTGCAAGGATAAAATACATTACAGACCCAGTGATTTACTTGGGTACAACGATTTCATAACCGGGTCACCATGACCCAGTACCGGATCACTGCCCCGTGAGTATTCCGAAATCCACGCAGGTCAATTCTAACCCAGGAGTTTTCAGAGTGAAATCCCATTCACGCCCCTAAAATCAACTCTCTCTATAAGTTATCGAGTACGTACACGATAAGTTTGGTTTTATCGTGAACACTCTAAATGTTTAGCTATATACATGCTTCAAGCCAGTTTCCGAGTCAGCTTGACCGGTCAGGCTCAAGGACTCGAAATCCAGGTCAATTCTGACCGGCAGGTTTTAGAGTGCACGGGACGTACATATAAGTTTCGGACTTATCATATACGTACACGATGACTTTTCATGTCGTACACGATAAAAACTCTTTATTTTTTGCTCATGTGGTGGCAATACGCTTCCGTAAATCTCTTTTAGAGCCATTGGACACTTTCGGTACAGAAACAAAATTAAAAGTTCACAGATTTACAAATAACTTACAGGGTTTACAGAAGGTAATGGTGAAAGACCTCTCTTGAAATATTATTCCATGAAATTCTTTACTTTATTTTTGAAAAAACATTAAAACAATATCAATTGTCGATAGTGAAAATTACAGATTTATTTTAAACACATGTCATGACACGGCGAAACGTGCGGACACAAGGGTGGGTTGTCCCGTTATTTTCTCCCGACTCCGATGACCGATTGAGCCGTAATTTTCACAGGTTTGTAATTTTATATAGAAGTTGTGATGCACGAAGTTTGGGCCTTGGACAATACTGTTTACCAAAAGTGTCCAACGGCTTTAAATTTGACTCCCTCTTTCCTCAGGCAACGGATCCATAGACTTCGTGGAGCTCCGGACCGTCCTGAAGTCTTGCACCGCCGAGAGCGCCCTCCAGCTGACGGAGGAGACGCTGGATGAGCTCACGGAGGTCTTGTTCGAGGAGGCAGACACGGACTCCAGCGGGACCATCAGCTTCGAGGAGCTTCAAGCCCAGCTGGAAAAGTACCCTGATATCGCAAATAATCTTACCATAAGGTGAATTCGTCTACTCAAAACTACAAGTTCCTAAATTGCAATTTCATGAAACGTAATATTCAAAGGTCCTTAATGAACAACTTGGGAATGCGTATAAATTTTAAAAGACAAAGAAAAGAAAAATCACTTATGTTAACTGACAGCATTTTTTAAAAACATTGCCGAGCCCTGTTCCAAGGAAAAAGGTACGTTTTTTTTCAATTCAATACTTGAGATTAGAAAAAGCGAGACTAGAGCATGTTTTCTTTGTATTACCATGCCCGATATGTCACAGAGGATGCCCCAAGTGTTCTTGTATATAACGCATATTACAAAAGAGTCTCTATCGTACTGTTTAGATTTATATTGTTCTAGCGTGGTACAGTCTTTGACTTTGTCAGGAAGAGAGTTCCAGAGTTTTGGTGAAGCATATTGGAAGGAACGTTGACCAACGTTGATTTTTGTGGACTTGAACTGCTGTTAGAAGACCATTCTAACCACTCTCTTCCTGTTGTACAGAAGTACCCGCCCTCTAAAATCCTCGAAATAATTCATGAGATTTCCAGAACACAGTGAAGACACAATAGGGGGTGGTCACACCATGTTTCTTTTAGATGAAACGATTATATATTTCAAAAGCTGGATATACTGCTGGCTTCCTTAGGCAAATTTTGACAGAAATATCATTCACAAACACTGACATCCGTTTTTCTCTCGTTATAAATTTCAGCGCGGCTGACTGGATGAGGCCGCCGTCCGCACCGACGAATTCCAAGGCGAGCGGACACTGCTGTCCCGGTCGCATCTGCCGCTGGACAAAAGTCCGTAATAATCTCTCCATCATTGCTTTTGTGGTTCTGTTTGTGGTGGCACACATGGGACTGATAACCTGGGGTGTTCTGGAGTCGTGGGGCAAATTCCCGGACCAGCATTGGCTGATGGTGGCGAGAGGTGCCGGTAAGTTGACGTATAGTCTCACCCGTGGCGTTTTGACGTTTGCAGCAGCTAACTGAAAGTATGTTTTGTAAGACTGGTTTTCCATTTCTGATCACGATTTGAGATAGGCTTATGAAGTTTCACTCCAACAAACCGATGTAGGTATAATCTTTATTGCTCTTTCTTTTACAATACCACAGCCGGCAATTTTGCCAACCAAAGTGTGGATGATCTTCACAGCAAAAAAAGTACATTAGGAATAATCCACAATTTCTGACGAATTAATAACCCAAAAGAAATCGAAAGATGATTTTTTTAAAATGCAACATTTGTGCGCCCAATCTAGTTACACATGTTGTGCGAATCAATGCTGCCTATTGAAAATGATGAGCAAAACTGCAGGAAGTTTCCAGTGCAGTGTGCCATGAGAACCCCCATTGGCCTAGGCTGTTACGTTGACTGTAATCATAATCTTCAATGCATAATCAAGATACAAAGTATTATTAGAAAGTTTATGATCAACAATCATGCAATACAAGTTGCGACGCCACTTTACAATGAAAAACTCTTCCTATGTGCTGCACTTCATTAAAAGTAAGAGATCTCTGGATTATAGCCAAATCACATGCGCACTCAACCTCGTTCCCAGGGGACAATAATTCTCGTCGTGCCACCCCCACCCACGATTAAATTTCAGCACATCTCTATACCAGGGGTTGACAAGGGGTATCGATACGGTGCGCTGCCTATGGTAACGAGGCTATACCGTACCTGCGAGCACGTCTACCCTTTTATTGATGTGGTGACAGCGTCTGTTGCCAGGCCACCCGATGAGTACAAGTGTTAATTCTGTTAACCCATTATGGGTCAGCTCAGATCCCTTGTGTACTAATCAGCCACTTCAAGCAAAGTAGTTTGGACGGCAGGCCCTATGGGGGTTTTGAAGTACAAGTTCATGACACAGTTTCTCGGAACGTTGACTTTGTTGTCATCACTAACCGGTATTAAGGAGGTTCATGGATGGCAGTCGATGTTTTTAAGGGAGGATACAGTGCTATTCCATTGATACTTAAAGTGGTGGTCTGATATTTTAAGTACCCATACCTGAACGAAAATGGCAACAAGTGGTTTTCACTGAAAATTCCTTTGAAATTAGTACAATTAAGAGGTTCAAATAGATTTGAGTTGTTAAACAACCAATACCATTCTGTGGATCTTTTGGAAAGATTCGCGAAAAGCTATGTTCGTCATCACTCATAAAAGTAAACTCCCACACATGACGTCAAACAGTCGTTTTGATATACGCCGCCAGCGACAGAAGTGTTTATAGTTTTTGTTTTTAAATCTTGAGGTTAAGACTTCTTTTTTTATCGACAACTACGAGCAATTTTAAAAATCAGTAAACTTTCATAATTGATGTTTTTATCCTACCAATCCTGTTTACAATACCTTTAAATTAGCCGATTATTCGCCGAAATTTATAAAAATCATGTTTGGTTTGGTTGTTTTTAACTCTCCCTCTACAGGCCGGTGCTTAAGTTTCGACTGTGTCTTCGTTCTCTTTCTAATGCTTCGTAAATGTCTCACCCTGATCCGAAGCACCAATCTGACCTTTGCCCTCGTCCTGATTGACCAGCACATCGATTTGCATAAGCTGGTTGGCTACGTCATCGTTGTGCTGACGCCAGTGCATATCGTTGGCCACGTGGTACGTTATGGTACGTTTGCCTATCATAAGTCATTTTGTTAAATCATGGAGGTAGGTTAAATCACAACACGAATTACAAGAAATATTTATGTCAGAAAAACATTTGGCTCAAACCTTTTGATCCCCTGTCTTTATCCGGGCAAGGATAAAGACATGTATTGGTTTGGGGATTGACGTAGGCTAAATGCAGTACTCTGGCGTAATTCTCTAATTAATAATATTCACGAGCCTCGAAGTGTGACGTCAGATGGTGAGGCTACTTTAGAATGAGACTGGTCGAAATAAGCGGCTACGGCCTTGGCTTGGTCGTCTTTGATCGTCACAAGCGTTCAGAAGAGAATGTCCATTGAAACTCCCTTTAGCAACAGCCGTAGCCAGTCGCCATTTTCTGACAAACACAAAGGTTGCGTTCGTTTAGCTTCCCTGGGTCGACCTCGGTGTGCTTATCCAAGTGGCGTATTTTTTTTCCAGGAAGGTTGTGGGCACTGATAATTACCCCACGTTCGTACTGGAAAAGTAGCCTATTTTTTCAGGACGAAGTGTGCAGATATTTACCCACGGTGACGTCAGAGCACCTCGGGCCAGCCCCATATGACCCGCTGTTGGGTAGGGGCATTCGGGGGCTAGCCCGAGGTACTCTGACGTCACCACGAGAAGGGTCATGTCATGATGCGTATTTTTTCCACAGGTGGAACGTGGGTAAATATCTGCACACGTTCGTCCTGAAAAAATAGGCGACTTTTCCAGTACGAACGTGGGGTAATTATCAGTGCCCACGGTCGTCCTGGAAAAAAAAATACGCCACTTGGATGAGCACACCGGGGTCGACCCAGGGAAGTTAATCCAACGCACCCAATGTAAAATTTGTCATCAATATGACAGGAAACCCTCACAGAATAGATCCAATGTGCATTCTGAGTTCTTGGAAAAGCGATATCGTTCGCCAACACTTTCCAATGTGTCTTTCATAGAACAGGTATATTGGTTTTACAGAATCGGTGATTTCATTTGATACAGTGATTTCAGCGGATAAACGGGCAGTGACGTAAGCTTTTTATATCTCTGTTTTGATTGGTCCAAAGTGATGTTTGGCTGCTGCCCTCTCGGTCGTCTGCGTGCAGAGCAAGCATTGTATGTATTAATGTATTATTATGTGATCATCGATGGGGTTTATCTGATAAAGGCAGATCTCTGGCGTAATTCAGCCTCGAAGTGTGACGTCAGATGTTCAGGCAACTGAAAACCTCATTAATGATTAGTTATCATTTTCCTTTCCTATATAACAGTTGGTTTCTCTAGTGATGGCGCCTCCAACTTTACATTAGTGGAGTACCTGTTCACATTCAAACCTGGTATCGGCTGGGTTGCAGGGAGTGCCAACGTCACAGGTCACGCCCTCACGGTCATCCTCATTATCATATTCGTCTTCTCCTTCTCCTGCATACGACGCCGGGGCTATTTCCAGGTGAGTCTCCATCTCTCCTCATCAGCCTAAAGTTTTAATTATGCATGACTCAGATGTAAATCAAGTAGATTTGCAAAATAGGCGTGATGACAAATCCCGTGAGCATTTATAAGGTGTTTTATTGCAAGCTTTACTTCGAAATAAAAACAATTTCTCGCACTGAAAGCTTTTTTCAGGTGTTACGTTTCTCGAGACACATTCCTTGTTTGCGGTGGTAGTTCAGGTTGGAAAGGCCAAATACTGGCTCCCCGAACAAACTAGCTCCGTTGGTTGAGCATCGGTGAATCTGTCTGCCGGAGATTCTGTCCCCATGGTATAACAACGTAAAATAATTTGTATATTTGGTTTGCGGTAACACCATGTGTGTATCTACTTGCCAGGTAGAGTTTGTTCTTAGAGAACTCTCTTGCTTTATTCTACTGCCGCGGAGTAGATAATCGGAGGTTCGGGAGACTTCTCAGTTCTGAAAAGAACTGTCCTGCTTTTTAACTATTAACAGGGCGGATGGTATAGAAAATAGACTGGACTACTACTTTAGCTTATAGGATCGTAATTAACTGTACTGCCGCGGAGTCAGTTCTCACCATGCAATGCCTCAAATCCTATATACGAGTGAACTAGTTTGCACACAGATCGCCGTTTTGGGTGACATAATCTTCCGAGAGGACAAAATCTCCTGTCACACCGGCACACTAAATCCGGAGGTCACAGTTTCGTTAAATTTGTCGTTGTTATCCCCAAAAATGCAATCAAACTGATTCAGTCATCAGTTTTCTTTGTGGTATATTTCTTGAACAATTTGTTTCTGATCATTACTAAAAGAAAATGTACAGTGAAAAATTTCCCTTGCATAGAAGAACAAAATGCTACACAAAATGTTCCAGTTGCTACTCAAAAATCACCATTCGCTACTCAGTATTTGCATTTTGTGTGCACAAAGACTTTTCTGTCAAAATATTTTGCTATGCAAAAATTGCTGGATGAAATCATTATACCTGATGTGTTATGAAGATTTTGAATGTCCATCCAATGATTAAAATGTTTTGCCCCATAGGTGTTCCATATGACCCATCAGTTCTCCATATTGTTCTGGATTATCCTCATCTTCCACGCGACAACATTCTGGTATTGGTTCATCTTGCCTGGTACCCTGTACACCATTGAGAGAATACTGCGGCTCAAGTTGGTTCGCAGAGCCAGAGACGGCAGAACGTTTATCAAGAAGGCCGTTGTACTGCCAGCAGACGTAGGATCATGTTTTTGTGTTATATTCCGTAGTTCCCTATATAAGACGGAATGCCAGCTAATGAATCATTTAAACTAATTAAGCCATTTCTCCGAATTGAAATGACCTTTAGGAGTCATATTCATTGATATTCAGTCATATTCATCTAGATGCTGGACCGGCTTTGATGAGAACCCACATAAAAGATGTAAATCCCAAACATCGAGACATTCAAACGGTGACCCTATGTCAAAAACAGACTTGCCAAGGTCCAACCCTCTATTTGTTTTTACATATAGTTACATAATAAGGGTAAAACACCTTGTTTATATAATAAGGGTAAAAACACCTTGTTTATATAATAAGGGTAAAACACCTTGTTTATATAATAAGGGTAAAACACCTTGTTTATATAATAAGGGTAAAACACCTTGTTTATATAAGGGTAAAACACCTTGTTTATATAATAAGGGTAAAACACCTTGTTTATATAATAAGGGTAAAACACCTTGTTTATATAATAAGGGTAAAACACCTTGTTTATATAATAAGGGTAAAACACCTTCGTTTATTTCACCTTTTTATATTATATATCCCATCATTCGGTACTTTAAAAAAAAACATATAACCATTTACTTCTCCATTTTTTTTACCGTTGTGTTGAGAAAAAGAGAATATAAAGCACAAACAATTCAATCATAAGACACACTACTAACCTATACTTGATATTCTACGGAAAGACCTAAATGTTGAACTTATTTATTTCGTCTGCCAATCTTGAACTGTTTTTCATTGTTGGTCCATGCCTATACAGGTGACTCTTTTGATAATTCCGCGCCCTCCAAAGTTTAAATACCACGCCGGCGAGTACGTACACATCAACATCCCCGAGATAGCGCAGAATGAGTGGCACCCATTCACCATTACGAGTGCTCCAGAGCAGAAAGGTATCAACTAATAAAGAATATTAATTCTGTGTATGATTATGATTGCGCTGTCCCATTCAGTGACGCTCCAACACTGTTGACTTTGCAAATTTTACAAGTTTGATTAGATACGGTCTAGTCTTCGTAGTTTTGTCAGGTCAACATGGGTATAGTTGACGAACATAAAGAAAACAAGAGGAAGAACACGTGAAACTTTAGGAGATACCGAGAGAAAACATTGCAGGTCCCTTTGTAGCATCAACATGTTTTCATGCAAACTTGGCAATTATCAGGCGGTAATTTGTGCTTTAGGGCCACGTACAGAAAACCAGTTGTAGGCAATCTCCATGAAGGAAAGACATTTAGATTTTAATGTTCACATAGTTCTTGGGGATCTTTAGGCATTATTTGAAAAAATACTCATGTGCTACCAGAGTGGTCTCGCAGCATGCACTGTAGTTTCCTATGAAAAGTTGCCTTGTTTGACAAGGCTCTGAAGAGTCTGTGGGAAAGGGAAAAGGCAATGAACAAAGTTACTATTGATCTAATACCATCTCTTTCAGAGTTTATCACCCTCCACATACGGTCAATAGGGAACTGGACGAAGCGCCTGATGACCGTCTTTAAGGAGCGTCAACAGAAGGACACAGCGTCTTACGAAAACCTCATGATGGAGAGTAGGGAAAAGCCACTAGAAATACTGGCCGAAGAGGGCTCACTAACGTCACAAAATGGCGTCTCGCCAACCAAGAGACAAATTGAATTCAATGAGAATACATCGGGCGTCAGTATTCCGGGAGCTCTCAACAACAACGACGAGAAGGAAACCGACTACGTGCATCAACAAACGTCCGATGACGTCGCCTCTCTTGAAAAAAATCGATTATCAAACATGAGCGATACCGAGAGTGGTATCGATACAATGGCAACAGCGGAATCCAACAGGAAGAAACCGCTTGCCCTGACACCGATTACCAAGCGCAAGGATTCTAAACTGGCAAGCAATGTCATCAACCCACTCTTGACACCAGCGAAACTGAACTCTGTACCGAGTCGGAAGGACAGTGGTGTGTCGAGCGAACACATGTTTCAGCAACCTGTGGCCGCTTCATTGAATGAAACCGACTTGAGGGCGAGACCAAGTGTGCACGCAAGGCCATTTTTAGCCTCGTCCCCACCACCGCCATCTCGACGTCGGACCCGTAGCTTCAATAGGAAACTAACGCAACACTCCCTCGACGTTGCCCACTGTCTCAGCAAAGACAGAACTGAACACACTGGGATGGAGGTAAGTTTGGTCTTGGTGTAGGCCTTTAAACAAATCTGTTTTTGATAAACTTATCGTCAAATCAAATAACTTTTTGCATATTAGTGAGTAATGGTGGATGTGCCATCTTTTGTCCCTGTGGCCGGCCATCGTACACTTTGATTTGATCTGGTTATTACACTCTGACCAATCAAAACACAAACATAGAAAGCTTACTTCACTGCATGTTTGGCCAATGAAATCATTGGGTATGTCCAACCAGTGCATATAAGACAGGGGATCAGTCTTGTTATTACCATCTTCTCATTATGTTTTGTTTGCGAAAACAGGTGTATATTGATGGACCCTATGGGGCGCCTTCTCAGCACATATTCGATTCGGACCACGCTGTCTTGATCGGTGCCGGTATCGGCATCACACCCTTTGCATCCATACTCCAAAGCATACACGAACAACACAAAATGGCGACCAAGATGTGTAGGCGATGTGGAAATTCTTGGATTGAAGAAGCACCGTCGTTGCTCCGGGTCAAGAAGGTTTGTCGAGCTTGCAAAAGTTAAATCACGTGCATTTTAAATTTGGCGGTAAAACACGTCTGTATTGTTGGTGTTTGGACTCAAAGATAGTTCTTATTCTTCATCGTTGTTTCTGTTATCCATATTAAATACAATATCATCTGTGAGTGTTCTACCAACGTTCGCCTTGCATACAACAATCGTGTGAAATATTGACCCCTTTATGACGTAGACCTCATTTTGCTCGATCCTCTTTGCAGGTGGATTTCTTCTGGATAACGCGACAACAGCGTTCGTTTGAGTGGTTTCTCAGCCTCCTAAACCACATCGAGATGGAGCAGCAGGAGATGGCGTCATCAAGACGCTTTATTGATATTAATTTATACATGACATCTGCGTTGGGCAAAAATGACATGAAGGTATAAAGTTTAATACGTTTACATGTAGTTGTTTAAATGCACTGGACACCTTTGGTAATTGTAGCCATTTTGAGATAATATGGTGGACTTACGATGCTCTATTTGGTTTGGGTAAAAAAAAATGTGTATACACCCAAACCAAGCAGTGATACAGTGTCCGCCATAGTTATTCTCCCAAAGATACGGTGTAAACAGTTTTGACCAGATTGCCCTGGGGGTTGTTGACTCCCAACTTGAGGTATTTTGGATGACGTAGGTCCTAAAATAAATGGTCATAGTATTTGTTGGGAGGTGTAGGGACATCTTTCAAGATTGATGCTCGGACGTTTGAAAAACTACACATTGTGTAGGGATATTTTATTTGGTGTGGGAATAGCTTGAGCAGAGGATACAAGTTCATGAGTCAGAGCATCAATCAACAGTTTACCCTTTACTGTAAAAAGCTGTGAGACTTCTAAGTATTTTTTTTTTTAAATATAATAATATAATTTTGCACTATGCGCTAGGGGAGTTTTTTTAGTGGATTGCACCCTCAGTACGTTCATCGGTCACTTATTAGTTGTTTTTCTTTATGTCATCAAAAGGCTATTGGTCTCCATATGGCCCTGGATCTCATCCACAAGAAGAAGCAACGAGACACCATAACGGGGCTGATGACGCGTACTCAGGCTGGCAGACCGGACTGGGACCAGGTATTCGCCGATCTCGCCAGGCAAAACCGCGGCAAGATCACCGTCTTCTTCTGTGGTGCTCCAATCCTCGGAGAAGTCATCAAGAGAAAGTGCCAAGATCATGGATTCGGATTCCGGAAGGAAAACTTTTAAAGTTTTTCATTCATTCCTCTATGTCCAAGTTTTCTTGCTGTAGTTCCGAAACTTTAAAATGTCTGGTGCCAATGTGTGCCTTTGCCAATGTGCCTTTCTCGATGTGTGCCTTTTGCGTTTTTGCAACTACTATAGTTCTAGTTGTATAGTGGCTTGTGTGTGTAAAACTGTGCCTCTAAACAGTTTCATAGTTGTGAGTTTACGTGCGGTTCGTTTGTTTTAGAACGTTCAGTGTACGTACTATAATCATAATATTTTTGGCGGTAAAATTTGGCTCAAAGTCAACCAAAAGTCTTTCCTATTATGTATTTTGTAGTAACAGTTGAATTATAAAGAAGTCATGAAAGTATATTGTGTAAAGATGTCTGGACACTGTGTGTCTTAGTCACATGTTTGAACAGGTTTTTACTTGTATATAAATGCAAATTTAACAGTATTATATATAGCATATACAAAGATTTTGCGATTTGTATAAAAATAATTGTCTTCCAGCTCAATAAACAAGTTTTGAGAAATATTGAGAGAAAAGAAAGAAACTCATAGAGGAACTACGACTCATCTCATAATTATGAGTATTAAAGTCAGACTGACTTTTATTTATTGGCGTGTACCAATATTTAAGTCACTTTTATTGGATACATCTCATTTTATAAGTATACAATTGTCATCATAATGATTGCACTGAAATATATCATAAGTCATGATATAATGAGTAGGGTAGATAGCCTTAGCTTTCGATCTAAACCGGACCTTCTTATTCTTCATAATATATCAGATACCATAAGTTATAATATTGGGACACAGAATCTCCTGCCACACAGGTCAGAAACCAGGCTCAGAGCTCATGCCCCATCAGCTGTACTAAAAGGCACTGTACTTCTTAATCGTGAAAACCAGTCTTCTCATTTGGTGCATCTCAACATAATTATGCACAAAATAACAAACCTGTGACAATTGGAACTCAATTTGGTCGTCGAAGTTGCGAGGTAGTAATGGAGAAATAACACCCTTGTCGCACCAGTTGTATGCTTTCAGATGTGTTGAATTCGAGACCTCATCTGAGGTCTCGAATTCAATTCAAATATTTTAGTGAAAATAGCCTCACTTATCAAAAACTACTCCTAGAGGGAGCCGTTTCTCACAATGTTTTGTATTATCAACAGCTCTCCATTGTTCGTTACCAAGTAAGTTTTTATGCTAATGTGCCTTTAAATGACACTTTCATTGCTTTAAAAGGTAGAGTTAACGAGGCCGACCATAGTCCGTTGTCATAATACTAATAATAACGTCTGACCTAGATTACCTTTTCGTGGAGATTCTGTTTCTACTATGCTTCAACTAAATTTAACGAAATTAGTATAAAGGATACAAAAATTATGTAAATTTTCCATTTTTATCTTTTAATTTTGTTCTTCTTTTAAAGACAGTGGACACTATTGGTAATTGTCAAAGACCAAGACCAGTCTTCCCACTTGTCTTGGTGTATCTCAACATATGCAAATAACAAAGCTCTGAAAATTTGAGCTTGATTGGTCGTCGGAGTTGAGAGATAACTATGAAAGAAAAAAACACACTTGTCACACGAAGTTTAGTGCTTTCAGATTCTTGATTTCGATACCTCAACTTCGAAATCAAGTTCGTGGAAAATTACTTCTTTCTCGAAAACTACGTCACTTCAGAGGAAGCTGTTTCTCACACGGTTTTATACTATCAATCTCTCACCATTACTCGTAACAAAGAAAGTTTTTTGATAATAATTATTTTTTAGTAATTACCAATAGTGTCCATTGCCTTTAAATGGACAATAAATTAGTTGAATTGAAATGAAGTACTACAGTTAAGTGATCGTTTTGGAGCTTTAATCAATATTTAATATTATGGAAGCTCCAAAAACAGAACACTCAACAATACATTTTATAAAGACATAAAAGTTGGCTGTGGTGTACTCACATCAACTGTAGGCTTCTTAATAACATAACAAACGTTATGATCATGACTGGAAGTGGTAAACATTTTTCTTAACATTGTGCCTTATTGTTAAGTATAGGTTTTCCCTGTTAATTTCCAGCAATAAAACAGCCTTTTCTCAACATTGTGTCTTATTGTTTATTAGGCCTATAGGTTTCCCCTGTAAATTTCAGTAATAATAAAACAACATTTTTTTCATGCATTCGTATTCAAACGATGTTACTCTTCAGTTGCTGCAACCATCATTCAATTTCACTTGGTGTTTCAATTTTCACTTGGTGTTTCAATTTTCACTTGGTGTTTCAATTTTCACTTTGTGTTTTGGAGCTTTCAATTTCACCTGGAGGCATGCGAATTTATGTAATAACTGTATTATATTATAATGTCACACGAGGCAAGATTGACAGAAAACCAGTTCCAGTCAATCTCCATGAAGGAAAAAGAGCATTCATATTTTGAATGTTCACTTATAATTCTTGGGGATCGTACGAAATTTTGTTTGAAAAATAAATGTGCTCGTACCATTATAGTGGCCTGTAGCATGTACTGCAGTGGTTGCCTCCTCGTTGCCTGTAAAAGTTGCCTCGAGGGATTTTAAACTTTAATTGGTGAGGTTCCCAGTTTAGACGGGGAAGGGGGGGGGGGGGCTAGTGGTCGAGTTCTTAGACCCTTCGACCGCCCTCATCGATTCGCGATGAAAATATTTTGCGTGCGTTTTCTGTACACGAGTAAAAAAAATGTTACGCATATTTATTATGCAATCATGCTTGTTTGCAATCGACGTGTACAATACCCCGTTCACACAGAGACGCCGCTTCTACTACGATGGAAAAGTGCCAGAGTGACATCGCGTAAAAAGAAATAAAATTGCATAGGCGTGGTCTTATTTCGTATAATTAGAAAAAAAACACGAACCTCCATTTAAAGGCATCGGACACTATTGGTAATTACTCAAAATAATTATGAGAAACGGCTCCCTCTGAAGTGCCATAGTTTTCGAGAAAAAAGTAATTTTCCACGAATTTGATTTCAAGACCTCAAGTTTAGAACTTGAGGTCTCGAAATCAACCATCTAAACGCACACAACTTCGTGTGACAAGGGTGTTTTTTCTTTCATTATTATCTCGCAACTTCGACGACCGATTGAGCTCAAATTTTCTCAGGTTTCTTATTTTATGCATATGTTGAGATAAAGGCTAGTCTTTGACAATTACCACTGTAGTGTCCACTGCCTTTAAAGATGCTATGTCAGATTTTTGGCCGATTTGACCAAACATTTTGATTTAAAATTCAATAGGTATTTTGATGGGGGTCGAGAAAGTTACAAGCTTTCATTTGAGCCATTGCTCAAAAAATCCGCCAATTATTAGTAGCAGTGAAATAAAGTGTTCAAAATTAGTTTTTGTCGGGATCCCGACAATATATCACGTGACCAATTCTTATGTGTTTAATAAGTAACGTTTTAAATTTTTGTCATGGGTCCTGACCATTAAAAGTAAAAGTTAAACTTTTTTTCGTTAGAGCGGGTGATACTCTTTGAAATACCATTCACTAAAAAAATCTATTTTTTAATGTTTGGGGCCAAAAATCTGACATAACATCTTTAAGCATGAAGGCTTCGTCGCCTAGAGAGGGCGCTACAAAAATATTAAGTTTGCGTACGTGCACAATCCACATACACAAAACGAACTACCGGCAAAAAGATATTGGAAAGACCTCCTCAAATAACATTTTCTTCACATTCAAGATGTCTTCAAAGACATTTAGCGTGAAAGTCGAGTCCACAGTCCCTTGCGAGGGGCAAAAACCCGGCACCAGCGGTCTCCGGAAGCATGTTACGGTGTTCCAACCATGGCGGTACACAGCCAACTTCGTACAGAGCATCTTGGCCGCGATCGACGGCGGACGACGGGAGGGTTGCACGCTGGTGGTGGGCGGGGACGGGAGATTTTACATGCAGACGGCCGTCCAGATTATCATACAAATTGCTGCCGCAAATGGGGTAAGAATATGATATACAAGATATTATATATATATATGAAAATGTTGTGTACAAAACTTAACTTAAGTTATTGTTTGATAAACCAAACAAATAATACCTAAGTCCTAACTTATTTGTTGTGTAGTCCTAGTCTGTGGAATTGCAATTATATTTGTATAACAAATTAATGTTAATAAGGGAATCAATGTGTGGTGAAGCGGTTTTCAACTAGTGGTTTAATCCCAACGAGGCCTGGTTCTTGATAACTTTACCAAGACAAAGTCGAGGTAAATTATCAAGTACCAGGCCGCGGCGGGTTTAAACCACTAGTTGAAAACCGATTCAACACACTTTGACTCCCATTCATAAATACCTTTTCGGTCAAAAAACATCAATGCTTTTGGTCAAAAAGTAAAATAAATGCAAAAATTATAATTGTTCAATGATTTCCATTTCTTTCAACACAACACCCTTCCAGCTATGAAATGGTAAGGGTAAGGCCCTCCGCTGCCCTCGGGTTAACAACTCCTTATAAGAGAATGCTGTGCGCGTCGCGCGTATCGCGTGATGTGGCACAACTGTTTCAGCTGTTGCTCCCGACTAATAGGAATGAAGAAACTGTCTTATAAGCACAGGTGCAACCTCGCGTGTCACGCCCATGTTTCAACACTTTTTACCGGTCATAAACAAATGTTTATACACACTCACCTGACACGCTCTCCACTAATAAGAATAGCAAAACTGTCCGAGGTATTTATGAATTACTAAATACTAAATAAGCCGGTCGGTAGGCCTATGTCACTTATGTGTTTAAAAAACAAAAACTACAATTTGTTTTTAAAATTTCATTTCTTATAGCTATTCCACCATACTACTGGGTTCCTTTTATGGCTATAATTATTTCAATAATTTTTATTATTATTAAATTAATGCTTGGTCACGATAAAACAACTACTATGGTATGACCCACAACTAAAATTGGGCCTCATATCACTCGACTCATTCGAGGGAGTGCGGAACGGGAGTCTGGCAAGTGAGTCCAGCGTGTTGACACTATTTGTAGGGGCTAAGCAAATGCCAGGTGTGCCAAAAACAATTTCAATTAATTGGCCCACTTTTAGTTTAAGTTATATTTTGTGACGAATTAGCTGATGGTGATACATCAGTAGTTTCAGTTTTAATTAATAAAATACAAGAAATATTTAATGACTTTCATAGAAATACTAGAAATAAGATAGTAAAATATTTTTATCATATTTTTGTGTAATGATTATTAAATTTTTCGGTTTTTGTTGAAGAAAATTGTTAAACAACAAGTATGCAAAATCACAAATTAATTTTGTTGCTGCATGTTTATTTCCTGCAACGGAACAACCACGGAAGAAGGAAAACAAATACCAAGCATTTGAAGTACAATCAGGAAGTGGAGCTGTTTATTTTAGCTGGTAGGCCTATATTATTAGTTTTATGAGAGACCGGTCACAATACTACAGTGAAGACCAAAATCCTACTTCCACAGACTCGGCTCAGCAAATTCTATGATGCTGGTACCCTTAGAAACAATAATTTTCCGTAGCCCTGATACCTCATGGAGAGAGCACAGGTGTTGCTTCAGTGCAGGCCTTGTGGTTGCCTTGGTGGCACTTTAATTGCCCCTGCAGTAGATTTTTCTCTCTAAAGGTACCCTTTAAAACCAGTGGACACTTTCAGTAAACAGTGTTGTCCAAGGCCCACACTTCGTGTATCACAACTTATATATAAAATAACAAACCTGTGAAAATTTAGGCTCAATCGGTTATCAGAGTCGGGAGAAAATAACGGTAAAACCCACCTTTGTTTCCGCACATTTCGCCGTGTCATGACATGTGTTTACTATAATCCGTAATTCTCGTTGTTGAGAATTGAGAATTGTTTTAATATTTTCTCAAAAAGTAAAGCATTTCATGGAATAATATTTCAAGAAAAGTTTTTAACCATTACCTTCTATAAACCCTGTAAGTAATTTGTAAATCTGTGAACTTTTTTTTTTCTGTTCCAAAAGTGTATAATGGCTTTAACTTAGGAAAAATACATTGTACCCTTTACTAAAGAAAAATTACTACGGGATGATATTAAAGTCTATAATTTTCATTCTGGATATCTAGGTCGGCAAGCTCGTGATTGGTCAGAATGGTTTGTTGTCAACGCCAGCGATGTCTTTTTTGATCCGCAAGTGCAAAGCTGAGGGAGGTATCATCTTAACAGCTAGTCATAATCCAGGGGGGCCAGATGGAGACTTTGGTATCAAATTCAATACATCAAACGGAGGTAGGTTCCAACACCAGTCCCTTAGGGCCAATTCAAAATAGTTAATGTTGAAACATTTTTAACAAAAATAATTGATTTCCTGCATTAGTAAAAAAAATTTGCTTTAAAGGTGTGGTTCACATTCAAAATATTATTGGGAAGGGTGAGATAGAAAAAGCGCTCTCCCAATTAGCAATTGTCTGCTGGCAACATGCCAGTTAAAACAGCTACATGCCTATGTTCTGACATCCCTATGTTTCGACACCCCAATATTCCGACACCCGTAGTGTATAAATTTCACTAATCTTAACCCTTACCCTAATCAACCCTAACGCTTACCCTAAACCTAGCTTGTAAATCATTGGGTTTTTTTTACGGAGCATGGTGTTGTCAAACCTTAGGGATGTATATGACTATTATTAATTTTTTTTTTTTTTTACCCATACACCGATGTGTGTTAGCACTGTATACTCAGTACTTTCCCGAGTCCTGTGAAAAAATATCACAGGCATGTTACTCGGGTGGGATTCGAACCCACGACCCTTGCAATTCTAGAGCAGTGTCTTACCAACTAGACTACCGAGATTGCCCGGCAGCTAGAGGCAGTCCGAATCCTGCCGGGCAATCTCGGTAGTCTAGTTGGTAAGACACTGCTCTAGAATTGCAAGGGTCGTGGGTTCGAATCCCACCCGAGTAACATGCCTGTGATATTTTTTCACAGGACTCGGGAAAGTACTGAGTATACAGTGCTAACACACATCGGTGTATGGGTAAAAAAACAAAATTAATATTCTTTATCCCCGATGCAAATTTAACATCTATTATATATGACTATTATGTCTTCTCTCCATTGGTTCTTGGTTAGTACAGTGATTAAGTTTGCTTTTCTTAGAGCAGAGTATACTGTTCGAAATGTCAAGACCACACCAGCTCTTTCCAAAGCCAACACTCCCACATGGTTGTACCCATACAGGGTGAACATTTCTTAGAATACTTGACTTCATAAATGAAATGAACTTTGATTCCATTTCCCTTTGTGTCAGATTTCTTTTGGTTATGCTCTTCTAGTGGAGGCCCAGGCTTCTTCTTCTTCTGAAAGTTTGGAGTAGAGAATTTTGGGTTTTTGTTTCAAAAAGAGAATGGTGGTCAATTTAATAATCATTCATGTTAACTTTTCACTCCTGTGTTAAAGGTCCAGCACCGGAGGGAGTGACTAACGCCATCTATGAAATAACAAAGACCATCTCAACTATCAGGCACTGCCCAGATTTAAAAGTGGACGTCAGTGCTGTGGGCACACAGCAGTATGAGGTCGAAGGTCGAAAGTTTGTCATTGAGGTAAGTTCACCCAACTAGTAGTGCATTTTACTGTTGACTGTGTCTGTATTAACAACATACAGGATGGCTGTGTTTATTGACAATTGAAAACCAAAGTGGAGGGTAGTGTATGGTGGTCAGACATGTGGATGCATTCACCACACAGTAAATCACGCTGAAATAGTTTTACATTATTCAAAACCACAGTGAACTATAATGATGCTATCCCATTTAAATCCAAGTAAAGTTTTTAAAAACCATTTGAGGGATTTTTGTTTCATTTTGTAGAGCCTTGCATGAAAGAACTTGTGAGCATTTGTGTTTGTATTTATCTTTCAGGTCGTTGACCCAGTGGAGGACTACCTCAAGCTCATGCAAGAAATATTTGACTTTGACGCTTTAAAAAAGCAGCAGAGCGGATCGCTAAAGTTCGTTGTGGACGCGATGCACGGAGGTTAGTAATAACTAAAAATGCATATTCAAACTTTTGCTAACTGTAATTTTAATACACTGGCTTTGAACAACTCCATAATAGCGCAATGTAGTAGTGTCTGTGTCAAGCTTGTGCAAGCTTCATGTAGTAATGGGAGACTTTTAGACGGTCCTTTTTCACAGTAGTGCGCGTGCTTAGACCTACGCACACAGTACTGAGCATGCGCGCGCATGTTCAGAGCCGCAAAAAAAGGACCGTTATGTCTGCTGCTGCCAGCGTCTCAAAAGTCTCCTATTAGCTTATCACAGGAAAATGTTGCCATAGCGGAACCAGGTTACCAGCCAAAACCTGTGTGCTGTGTACTACTTGTGACTGGTTCCGTGCCCTTAATTTGTTGAGCTTATGAAATTGTTTAGCAATTTCCTCTGCTAAATAAATCCATCATAACTGGGCACTATTTGATGGGCATAATTAGTCAAAGACCAGCTTGAATGTAAACGGAAAAAAGTGATCTTTGCTGAAATTCATTGTAATGGTTTTCAATCAATAAGGAAATTAAGTTTTTATTGTAAAGAAAACCTGATTGAATGCCCTTCTCCAGTACTTTTCAGAAAGATTTGAAAAAAACGTGATACGCCATCTCCCATGTTACACATTTTGTGGGAGCTGTTTTGTTGCAATGTGGAGGTACAACAAAGCAACATCCCACAAATCTATTGTAATTTTGACAAAGGCCATCAAAACTTTGATATTTGGGCCCTAATTTGTTATCAATAATTTCACAAAATTTAGAGTGCCAAAGTTTTTTCTCTGTAAAAGCTCAGTACTTTTGAGAAATAATTTACTTGTACATGATCTAGCATCAATGACATTTGTGAGAATATTGCTACAAAATTATCACACTTTTATTTTCAGTGGTCGGTCCTTACGCCAAACGTATCTTCTGCCAAGAGCTGGGTGCGCAGGAGGATTGCTGCTTAAACTGTGTCCCTAAGGAGGACTTTGGAGGTCACCATCCTGACCCCAACCTGACCTATGCAGCTGACCTCGTGACCTTGATGAAGAAAGGCATCCATGGTTTTGGAGCCGCTTTTGATGGGGACGGGGTAAGATACATTATGTGTTGGTTGTCTGGGTGGCTAGTGTGTAGAGTTCTCACCTCTCGTCACTGCGGCCCTGGGGCCGATTTCACAAAGATCTAAGATTGATCGTAACTGCAAATCAATCGTAGTTGCTTAGTAAAACGTGATGTCACAATACAAATCACTATGGTTAAACTGAAAATTTGTCTTGCGATGAATCTTATTGCTTTGTGAAATCGACCCCTGGTTCGATTCCTGGCAAGGGCCTTATGTTAGTAGAGTTGTGCATTGGTTCTCTCCTCTGCCACAAAGGTTATTTCTGTGCCCTCTGATTTCCTCCCTCTGCAAAAGTCAAACACTTTTAATCTCTGGCTGTGTTCCATGGTCATATACATGTAGGCCTATCGATGATGTGGCTGGCTGCCTAAGGCAACTCTACATGCCTGTGGCGCCTGCACATTGCAGATAGGTCCTTCTCAATGGGAGACTTTCTGGGACGATAGAGGGCAGCAGACTTACCGGGTAAATCCATTGTTCTCAGAATTATGCGCATGTTCAGAACTACGTAAACAATGGAAATTTACCCGGTAAGTCTGCTGCCACCTAGCGTTGGAAAGTCTCCTATTCAGCTCCTCAGCAGCGATTGAGGATGATTAGCCTCCTAATGACCACTTTGGCACCTATGGCAAGTTTTGAAGTTCTAATAGTTTCATTAGTAGTTGTAAAGAATGATAAGATTTTCATATAGAAACAGAAATATAAAGTTTCTTTAGTACCGTAGTAGTTATGAATGCTCAGATTTTCATGAACTTTGGATATTCTGTATTGCTTTCAGGATCGTAACATGATTCTCGGAAAGAACGGGTTCTTTGTAACTCCTAGTGACTCTATCGCTGTCATTGCGGCTAATGCTAAGTGTATGCCGTACTTCAAGAAGACTGGAGTCAAGGGTCTTGCACGCAGCATGCCCACAAGTGGAGCTCTAGACAGGTCAGAACTATATAAATAAATAGTTATTATGAAGCGCATTTTACAATAACCTTATCAATGCGCTTTACATAGTGCCCAGGGGCCTTATTCATGAAGCCTTCTTAGGCCTTAGTAAGCACTTACGTGTTACTAGTTCGTTCTTAGCGAGTTGCGTCATATTCACGAAGCACTCGTAACTTCAATCGAGTGCGTAAGTCCTTACTAGTGCTACGTGGGGTGTTTTCAGCTTCGTAGCGTTTTCTTAAGCCCTTTTTCAACATTCCTGGCCAACATTTTCGGGCAAATTGAGCTTTATGTCAATAACAACAACTTTTAATATGTTCTACACTCCTTGCGACATTTTCTCAAACATTGCGAAATTTTGAGAAGTTATCACTTTTTATCACTTTTTAATAAATTCTTCTTGATTTTTTTATTTTAGTCCATCATTATATATTTGCTTATTTATTTATTTAATAGTAATAATAATAATAATGGGCATTTATAATGCGCCGGTATCCATCTAAAGATGCTCATGGCGCAGTGACACAATAAACGGCAAAATGTTTTAATATGAAGTCCTCATTAGATGAGTCTTGAGGAAAGTTTTGAACAAAGCTATTGATGGAGAAAGTTTAACATGATCCGGCAAGTCGTTCCATAATGAAGGAGCAGCAGAAGTAAATGATATTTCACCCCATGATGTTTTGGCCAGGGGATTTCTTGAAAGATGTTTGTTATTAGATCGCATTAGACTGGTGGCGGTTGGAAATATGGGGTTGGAGTCCTTCTGAGAGATATGGTGGTAAAGTGCCTTTTGATGAGCGATAGACATACACAGGGATCTTAAAGATGATTCTGTCCTTAATAGGTAGCCAAATGTAGATCTTGTAGGATAGGTGTGATGTGTACTCTAGTGTTGGACCGGGTTACAATTCTGGCGGCAATATTTTGAAGGCGAGACAAGCGGTAAATTTGATTATTAGGCAGTCCATAGATGAGAGAGTTTCCCATGTCAAGTCGGGAGGTTACAAAGGTGCGAACGAGTTGCTCTGTAGTATATACTTCATTTACTTTATTTGCTTTGTTTGTTTACTTCGTTTATTTACTTTGTTTATTTATTTATTTTTTATTTTTAGTTTAGGGGTAACCAACTACATTTTGTACTCTCATTGCATGTTTGCGTCGCGTGAAAGCTTGCGAAATCTCTGAATGTCATCCCGTTTGTGATGAACCACTTTGGTAGTTCTGAGGACTTTTCTAACACAGTTGATTCTCCGCGAACTTTTTTGCCCAGGTGTCGACCTTTCTCTTCAGCGTTACAACATCTTTGTTGTTAAGCACCTACCAATTCAATACAACAAGGTCAACTAACTTCACTATCTCAGTGGGCGAGAAACTTCACCTTCCAATGATTCCCCTTTCCTTTGCCTCCTCCTCGCGTTGCGGGACAACGGTCTTTCTCCTTACTTTCGTCTGGCGATCCATGTTTACAGGATGAAAAATATCTCCAAAATGACGATAGCCAGTCTAGTCACTGTAAAGATACTTGTTTTGAACAATGAGGTCACACTCACGTGGATTACATAACAAATCCATGACTGTTCATCTCAAGCGCGTTCCCGCTTAAGAAGGCGTAACGAGAGGTTTAGTAAGTAACGCAGTAGTAAAGCGATAAGAATGCTTTGTGAATAACACGTAAGGGCTTACTAAAGTCTTACTAAAGTCTTACTTAGAGCCACGCAAGTGACCGATTTACTAGGGCTTCATGAATAAGGCCCCAGGTCATTAGGCCAATGGCATCCCTTTAATCTTTCTCAGCTCCTTGGGGAGTATACAGCCCTGAGCTGCCGTGGCGCTCAGAAGGTTTTTTCAAACACAATATCAACCTCTACCCACACAGGAACCCATTTATACCCCCAGTTGGAGAGGTGCAACTATAGTGAAGCATCTTGCTTAAGGACACGTGTGTCACGACCGGGATTTGAACCAACACTCCGTTGACTTAACCACCAGAATTTTAATTTGATGCTCTTAACCTCTTGGCCATGACACCCTCCAGAATTATCCCCTCATTACCCTGGCATATCAAGATCTTTATTGACATTGTAATTATTATTATTATCCATTTCTGTTAATGAAACCAATGATACCTCATAGGTAAAAAATTAATCACTGTACCTCACAGGACACATATAGACAAGGGTGCTTGCTATGTGAACCAGAAACACAGGGGTTAACCCCTACTGGGTGGCATGGTTGGCTTGTGCGTAAACCGCTCGCCTCTCACCAAGGTGACCCCGGTTCGATTCCCGGCAGGGGCCATAATGTGAGTTGAGTTGTGCTTTGGTTCTCTGCTGTGCCACAAGGGTTTTCCATACCATCCGGTTTTCCTCCCTCAGAAAAAAAAATCAAAAACTTTTGATCTTTGGCTGTGCTCCGAGGTCATAATGAGTTGATGTGGCTGGCAGCCAAAGGTGCCCTTGCATGCCAGCTAGAACACGTTGTAGCCGCGTCATTCGCAATTCAGCTCTTAGCTGCGAATAAGGATGATTAGCCCCCAAATTATTATTTATATATATTATTATAATGAATAGGGTAGATGGCCTTAGCTTTCGATCCAATCCGGACCTTCTTCAGAGGCATAAGACAAGTACAAACAAATACATATCCATTTATAGAAAAAGAGAGGGGGAAAGGGATTAAGGAAAGGATCCAGAATAAAGCGGGAAAATAACAGCCAATCAAAGTTCCTATTTCAGAAACAATATTGGGGGCTATGAACCAATAGGAGTGAAGTGGCGAGGACAAATGATGTTTCGAATGAAAGGAAGGGTTACTGGACCATAAAAGTGGTAAATGTATTGTTCGACAACAATGCAGGGAGACATGAAAGGGTAGGATTAGAGAGCAAGTTGCATCATGATGCAACTAACAATGGTCAATTAATAAGAATAGCAAGATCAAAGGTATGATGATTTTAAAAATAGGTATGAGGGACCTGTGGAAAAAAAAAGGGGGGGGGGTTACTTACATCAGATAGTTACAGTGATGAATTTATAAAAACAACTTTAAACTAGGTTAATTTATACTTTATGTACAGAATATATACAACATATAAGTTCTTAGGCAGAAGTGAAGTGGAGGGTAATGAGAAGTTATTTAACACCAGTGTTTATGTTAAGTCCAAAGGGTTTGACTGTCTTGAGTTGGTGAATCCAGTGTGATTCTCTATTCTTGCGGTGTGTGTCATCACCATTGCAAGCTTCAATCACCAGAAGTTCAACATCAATGACACTATGATTGGGGCTGTTGAAGTGGATAGAGACTGGGTACGGTTTCTTAGTCTTTATGGAAGAGACATGATTCGCAAAGCGAAGACTAAGTTTGGTCTTAGTCTCTCCCACATATTGTAGCCCACATCTCTTACATGATATGACATAGACTACATTAGACGTGCTGCATTCAGAGTCGGTCTTGATGTTGTATGAAGAGCCAGTGGTATGACTCTTCACCTTAAGTGAGGGCTTAATGTGCAGACACGTTTTGCATTTGGAACGGGTACATTTGTGACAGCCCAGTATATCTGTCGGGGGTTGTGTTTGGACTGTACCTGGGGGAAGTTTGGCCCTGACTAGTATGTCACCAAGGTTCTTAGGGCGGCGGAATGCAACCATGGGAACCTCAGTGATTGCTGAGTGTAACCTGCTGGAGGAGTGAAGTATAGGCATGTTATTATTGAGAATTGAGGGAAGTTTGGGTAGTTTGGGGTGGAAGGTGGTGACCAAAGCAACTCTATTGGTAGGAGGTTTTTTAGCTCCCGTGTTAGTCAACAGAGTATGACGAGGTACGTTGAGAGCCCTGTTGATAGCAAGTTGGACCCTACGTTCGCTGTGTCCCCTAGATACAAGGTGTTTCCTTAGCTCTGATGAGCGCCTCTTGTACAGGGTATCTGTGGAACAGATACGCCTGATACGTAAGGCCTGACTGTAAGCAATTGCCTTCTTACAGTGACTAGGGTGACAGCTATTGGAGAGAAGGTACTGGTGGGTGTCGGTGGGTTTACTGTAAACATCTGTGACAAGGCCATTAGGAGACTTGGTTATTGTCACATCTAGAAAGTTCACACTGGTGAGAGATTGTTCGGTAGTGAACTTTATGGTGGGGTGAAATGAGTTGATATGGGCAATAAACTCATCCAAGCTGTCTTGGTCACCACACCAGATGGAGAAAATATCATCAATAAATCTCCACCAAACTAGTGGTCGGTTGGGGGCGGAGGACAGGAGTCTGTCCTCCAACTGAGACATGAATAGGTTAGCATATGAGGGTGCCATTTTGGTACCCATGGCAGTACCCTGTACCTGTAGAAAATGCCTGTCAGAAAATGTGAAATTATTCTTCATTAGAATGTGGCTCATGAGTTCCTTAATATGACTCACTGAGGGGCGGGACTGATTACTAGCATTGAGGGCAGAGACACATGCACTCATGCCTTCATGATGGGGTATGTTAGTATACAGTGATGAAACATCAAAAGTAACCAAAATAGCAGAGTCAGGTATTTGGTGCTTGACCTCATCTAGTTTGTGGAGAAAGTCTTTGGTATCCTTGATGAAGGAAGGAATACGGCAGACTAAGGGTTTGAGGAAGCTATCAACAAACTCAGAAATGCGCTCTGTGGGGCTACCATTCCCAGATACAATAGGTCTCCCCGGGTTATTGGGCTTGTGTATCTTAGGTAGAAGGTAGAACCTTGCTGTACGGGGGTCATGTGGGAGGAGATAGTTAAGTGTATCTTTCTCAATATCATTGGCATTATAAATCTTAACCAGGGTGTCACTGATATCTTGGGAGAAAGATTCAGTGGGATCAGAAGCACATTCAATGTAATGATCAGTGTTACTGAGCTGTCTAAGGCCCTCAGCAATGTAGTCATGTGTGTTCATGACTACAACTGCGGACCCCTTGTCAGCCCGTTTAATCGTATATATATTATTCTGTATATACTCTTCCACAATAATTGTTCTTGGTTCTTTTACGTGCACTACCAATGTTAGTACATGGGACCCATTGCTTAACCCCTACTGGGTGGCATGGTTGCCCCATGGTTGCCCCATCTGAAGGACAGAGCATTGATGGTATAACAGTATCTTGCTAAAAGACCGTTGAACTTCTAACCAATTTTGGGGTTGAACAAAGAATTGACTAGAGTGGGATTCGAACCAACGACCTCCGGATTAACGTGCAGGCGCTCTACCAACTGAGCTATCTAGCCCGTTATTGGCGGTGTCCCTATTTTGTCAATATCTTTGTTCGGGGGTGCCAGTCAGAAGCCATACAACCGTTAACTGCCGTGTAGCCAGGGATCACACCCAAATTACGATACAACCTGGGAAGCGGCAGCCAGGGGATCACCTTAAGGGGATGTGACTTTTTGTTTCAGATATCAATATAAACCACAAGGGAAACTGACTGGGTAAATTTTGAAATGATTTTGGGGGTTGAACAAAGAATTGACTAGAGTGGGATTCGAACCAACGACCTCCGGATTAACGTGCCGGCGCTCTACCAACTGAGCTATCTAGCCCTATATTGGCGGTGTCCCTATTTTGTCAATATCTTTGTTCGGGGGTGCCAGTCAGAAGCCATACAACCGTTAACTGCCGTGTAGCCAGGGATCACACCCAAATTACGATACAACCTGGGAAGCGGCAGCCAGGGGATCACCTTAAGGGGATGTGACTTTTTGTTTCAGATATCAATATAAACCACAAGGGAAACTGACTGGGTAAATTTTGAAATGATTTTGGGGGTTGAACAAAGAATTGACTAGAGTGGGATTCGAACCAACGACCTCCGGATTAACGTGCCGGCGCTCTACCAACTGAGCTATCTAGCCCTATATTGGCGGTGTCCCTATTTTGTCAATATCTTTGTTCGGGGGTGCCAGTCAGAAGCCATACAACCGTTAACTGCCGTGTAGCCAGGGATCACACCCAAATTACGATACAACCTGGGAAGCGGCAGCCAGGGGATCACCTTAAGGGGATGTGACTTTTTGTTTCAGATATCAATATAAACCACAAGGGAAACTGACTGGGTAAATTTTGAAATGATTTTGGGGGTTGAACAAAGAATTGACTAGAGTGGGATTCGAACCAACGACCTCCGGATTAACGTGCCGGCGCTCTACCAACTGAGCTATCTAGCCCTATATTGGCGGTGTCCCTATTTTGTCAATATCTTTGTTCGGGGGTGCCAGTCAGAAGCCATACAACCGTTAACTGCCGTGTAGCCAGGGATCACACCCAAATTACGATACAACCTGGGAAGCGGCAGCCAGGGGATCACCTTAAGGGGATGTGACTTTTTGTTTCAGATATCAATATAAACCACAAGGGAAACTGACTGGGTAAATTTTGAAATGATTTTGGGGGTTGAACAAAGAATTGACTAGAGTGGGATTCGAACCAACGACCTCCGGATTAACGTGCCGGCGCTCTACCAACTGAGCTATCTAGCCCTATATTGGCGGTGTCCCTATTTTGTCAATATCTTTGTTCGGGGGTGCCAGTCAGAAGCCATACAACCGTTAACTGCCGTGTAGCCAGGGATCACACCCAAATTACGATACAACCTGGGAAGCGGCAGCCAGGGGATCACCTTAAGGGGATGTGACTTTTTGTTTCAGATATCAATATAAACCACAAGGGAAACTGACTGGGTAAATTTTGAAATGATTTTGGGGGTTGAACAAAGAATTGACTAGAGTGGGATTCGAACCAACGACCTCCGGATTAACGTGCCGGCGCTCTACCAACTGAGCTATCTAGCCCTATATTGGCGGTGTCCCTATTTTGTCAATATCTTTGTTCGGGGGTGCCAGTCAGAAGCCATACAACCGTTAACTGCCGTGTAGCCAGGGATCACACCCAAATTACGATACAACCTGGGAAGCGGCAGCCAGGGGATCACCTTAAGGGGATGTGACTTTTTGTTTCAGATATCAATATAAACCACAAGGGAAACTGACTGGGTAAATTTTGAAATGATTTTGGGGGTTGAACAAAGAATTGACTAGAGTGGGATTCGAACCAACGACCTCCGGATTAACGTGCCGGCGCTCTACCAACTGAGCTATCTAGCCCTATATTGGCGGTGTCCCTATTTTGTCAATATCTTTGTTCGGGGGTGCCAGTCAGAAGCCATACAACCGTTAACTGCCGTGTAGCCAGGGATCACACCCAAATTACGATACAACCTGGGAAGCGGCAGCCAGGGGATCACCTTAAGGGGATGTGACTTTTTGTTTCAGATATCAATATAAACCACAAGGGAAACTGACTGGGTAAATTTTGAAATGATTTTGGGGGTTGAACAAAGAATTGACTAGAGTGGGATTCGAACCAACGACCTCCGGATTAACGTGCCGGCGCTCTACCAACTGAGCTATCTAGCCCTATATTGGCGGTGTCCCTATTTTGTCAATATCTTTGTTCGGGGGTGCCAGTCAGAAGCCATACAACCGTTAACTGCCGTGTAGCCAGGGATCACACCCAAATTACGATACAACCTGGGAAGCGGCAGCCAGGGGATCACCTTAAGGGGATGTGACTTTTTGTTTCAGATATCAATATAAACCACAAGGGAAACTGACTGGGTAAATTTTGAAATGATTTTGGGGGTTGAACAAAGAATTGACTAGAGTGGGATTCGAACCAACGACCTCCGGATTAACGTGCCGGCGCTCTACCAACTGAGCTATCTAGCCCTATATTGGCGGTGTCCCTATTTTGTCAATATCTTTGTTCGGGGGTGCCAGTCAGAAGCCATACAACCGTTAACTGCCGTGTAGCCAGGGATCACACCCAAATTACGATACAACCTGGGAAGCGGCAGCCAGGGGATCACCTTAAGGGGATGTGACTTTTTGTTTCAGATATCAATATAAACCACAAGGGAAACTGACTGGGTAAATTTTGAAATGATTTTGGGGGTTGAACAAAGAATTGACTAGAGTGGGATTCGAACCAACGACCTCCGGATTAACGTGCCGGCGCTCTACCAACTGAGCTATCTAGCCCTATATTGGCGGTGTCCCTATTTTGTCAATATCTTTGTTCGGGGGTGCCAGTCAGAAGCCATACAACCGTTAACTGCCGTGTAGCCAGGGATCACACCCAAATTACGATACAACCTGGGAAGCGGCAGCCAGGGGATCACCTTAAGGGGATGTGACTTTTTGTTTCAGATATCAATATAAACCACAAGGGAAACTGACTGGGTAAATTTTGAAATGATTTTGGGGGTTGAACAAAGAATTGACTAGAGTGGGATTCGAACCAACGACCTCCGGATTAACGTGCCGGCGCTCTACCAACTGAGCTATCTAGCCCTATATTGGCGGTGTCCCTATTTTGTCAATATCTTTGTTCGGGGGTGCCAGTCAGAAGCCATACAACCGTTAACTGCCGTGTAGCCAGGGATCACACCCAAATTACGATACAACCTGGGAAGCGGCAGCTAACTTCTAACCAAGTAAGTTTTAAAGAGTGATTACCAAATGTGTACCCCCCCTTTAAGAACAGAATTCAAAGGTGCGTAATGACAGTAGAGGGTGCAGCAACCGAAAACAGCCGTCACTTAATGTTGTCCATCTATTTTTATAAATCTCCAGGGTGGCTGAAGCAGAAGGATTGGAATTCTTCGAGGTCCCAACAGGCTGGAAGTTTTTCGGGAATCTCATGGACGCTTCTCGGCTTTCCCTCTGTGGGGAGGAAAGCTTCGGGACCGGCAGTGACCATATAAGGGAGAAGGATGGATTGTGGGCGGTGCTAGCGTGGATGTCGATCATGGCCGCCAGGCAGATGAGTGTAGAAGAGATCTTAATGGATCACTGGGGGAAATATGGCAGGAACTTTTTCACAAGGTAAACAATTTTTTGTCTTGTGTCACCGATAAGTAAGTTTTGACTACAAGTAGTTTCTAATGACGTCACTATGTATTTGAAACTGGTTTGTTTCTTCAGAGAAACTATGTACATAAGAACTCTCTTCATGAGTTGTGTTGGTTCTGAAAAGAACTAAGAGAATAAAAGGGTAGCGACGAGTTCTTACACGGCCGTTTAAAGCCGGCAGGGTCGAATTGCCGTGTGATACGGCAACGACCCTGCGAGATTTTAAACGGACGTTTAAGAACAAGTCCCTACTCTTTTATTCCCATTCATAAATGCCCTTTTGTTAAAAAACGTAAACAAATACAATTACAGACACTTTGACAGTTGAAAATTTGAGGTCGAAACATTTAAAAAAAAACTTTGTGAAGAGGCTGTTGCACGTGGGTTGTGTGTATCTTAGAAAAAGATTACGCGTGCGCGCTTAGAAGTAGATGACACGCGGAAGCCAGCCGGTTATAAACACTGGTCAGTATCAACCGTTTAAACACCCCAACGTGACGCGCTCTCCACCAATAGGAGTAGGGAAACTGTCTAGGGTATTTATGAATGGTTGTTTAAAAACACTGGACACTATTGGTAATTGTCAAAGACCTGTCTTCGCACTTGGTGTATCTCAACAAATGCATGAAATACTAAACCTGTGAAAATATTAGCTCAATTGTTTGTCGAAGTTGCGAGATTTTAATCAAGAAAAAACACCCATGTCACACGAAGTTGTGTGCATTCAGATACTTGATTTCGTGACCTCAAATTCCAAATATGAGGTCTTGAAATCAAATTCGAGGAAAATTACTTCTTTCTCGAAAACTACGTCATTTCAGAGGGAGTCAATTCTCACACCATGTTACACTATCAACCTCTCCCCATTACTCTTTACCAAGTAAGGTTTTATGCTAATAATTATTTTGACTAATAACCAATATGTCCACTGCCTTTAACAACTTAACGTTTCGATCAGTATGCTCTGTTCGTCTTCAGGACGGTGCTGGGCCCTGTCGATGCATGCTGCTTTAGGACTTCTGTAGAGTTTAGAGAATGGATTTGGTCAGCTTGAGAACTGCTGATGAGGTTTTTCGTTTGTGTTTGTATTTCCTTGAGTAAGGCTTTGTGCAACAGGCTTTTGCGGGATCACTTTCTGCAGCAGATCAAACCTCACAAATGTGCCTAATAACTTTATTATTTTTTTGTTTATTGCATGATAAAGTTTTGTG
Organism: Asterias rubens; assembly: GCF_902459465.1. Lineage (NCBI taxonomy): Eukaryota > Metazoa > Echinodermata > Asteroidea > Forcipulatida > Asteriidae > Asterias > Asterias rubens. The sequence goes on along the minus strand of NC_047073.1, from coordinate 11,050,129 downwards.
GATTTCATAAATAAAACTTGTCTCGGACTTCATCCAGGTACGATTATGAGAATGTTGAATCTGAACCGGCGCAGCAGATGATGACTGATCTAAGGAATAAAGTATCGACGGAGACCGTAGCTGCGTTCATCGGTAAGGAGTTCACGGAGGGTGACAAGACCTACAAAGTGGCCAAGGCGGACGACTTTGAGTACACGGATCCAATTGACAAGAGCGTGTCTAAAAAACAGGTACTGCTAGGAAATAGTTAAACACTTGTTATTCGTAAATGAAACTTGCGGGAAAGGGACCTAGGTCTGACAAAAAGTAGCAGAAAACACCACCTCCCAGCTTTCGCTTTTAATGGTTTGTTATGCAAGTTTGCCCCAAACAAGGCTTAAAAGGCCACTCTTGTTAAGGAGCTATAAGAAGAAAAATTTAAAGATGAAAGTAACTTGTGAGCTAAAGATGGGAACTGATATTCCTCTTAAAACAGTTTAGATTGTAAAATGGAGGGAAACATGCGCCAGTCATGGAGTTCCAAAGAGATGCAGTACGCGGAATCAAATTTTGGAATGGCTTACTGCATCTCAGCAAATCAAGCGTGTATGGGTGAGAACAAGTAGAAAGCCTGGTTTTACACTCAAACATTCTTACAGTCTGCTTTTGTTTACTTTTTTAGTTTGCACTCTTTATTTTTACAAACCATTTTTTTTCTCAGGGCATCCGTATTATCTTTGAAGATGGCTCAAGGATCATCTTCAGGCTCAGCGGTACTGGTAGCAGCGGGGCTACGGTACGCATGTACATCGACAGCTACGAATCGGACAAAACCAAATTCCCTCTGGACGCACAAATTGTTCTACAACCACTCATCAATATCGCTCTGAGAATCTCTCAGCTACGAGAGCTCACAGGTCGTCAAGAACCAACGGTGATCACTTAGGGAAGGTTTAAGGGATGTTTTTTGCTAGAGGTATGGTAGAACTCCCATCCAGTTCTGCTTGGCAATCCCTCAGTCATATGCACTTGCAAATCCTTCCATCGTTGAAATACAAATGTTTCACTGTTTGGATTTCAGGAATGATAATAGACAGTAGTCAAATGACATTTTTCAACTTTATATAACAAATAACTGATACTTTCTCAAACAGTCACATAATCAGTTGGTATTCTGTGATGTTCCTATGTTCTTCTCGTTTTTTTGGTGTCTCGCCTTGAGTAATCAGTTTACTAGTGCAGTCTTCATTCCAACAGAATCAAATAATTAATGCAGTGGGATTTTGATGGGTTCTTGGTGGACAGAATCAAAAGTATTGGGCTTTGATCACATGTATGAAGGTGTGCCTGATCCAATGTAAAGTATGATCAGTTTACTAGGAGTACAGTCCTAGTTCAACAGAGTCAAACAAAACATGCAGTTGGATTTGTATGGTTTCTTGGTGTACAGAGTCAAAATTGTTGGACTTTGTTTATGATGGTGTGCCTAATGCCATGTAGAGCATAATCAGTTTACTAGGTGGAGATCTCGTTCCAACAGAATCAAACAAAACATGAAGTTGGGATTGGTGTTTTAGATTTAGTGAAGTGCATGATGATTCTTGATAGTGGTATTTTATAAAGCAAGCTTTGGTGTAAAGGCTAAAAATCATGACATTGAACTCTGATCAATAGGTGGTGATATGCAGAAAGTAAATAGTGTAAATAAGAATATAGATTGTTGCTTGACCCCTAAGGGGATATTTTCTGGAATATTGATATTAAAATTCTTCCTTCCTTGGTAAATTTCAAGTGAGTTAGTCAACCGTGTGAAGCCATTTCACTGCATGGTCTGTGTATGGTGGTGTGTTTCGTCCCAACTTAAGAATTTTCCCAACTGTAGATGGGACTGGTCTCAATTTGAGTGTTATAGTTTGGAGGGCCCAACTATAGCTTTGCTCCAACTGTTCTACTAAACTGTGTGACTGCGTAGCATTCAACACATAGTATTATGGTGCAGGCTGGCATAGTTAATCAAATGGTGTGTTTACTGATGGCTTATGAGCCATTGGAAAGGAGAATTTCATGCTATAGACTGTGCAAGTCTGGCACGGATTTTAACTTTTTTTTATCACTTTGGTCCCATGAACATTGCTGAATTACATGAAAGAACCGTACGTGTTAACTTTGTGTCCAAATGTTTAAGTACGCGCAAAACTTGCAAAGTCTATTATTTGAATTCAAATTTTTTATTTGTGAACAATTAGCTTTATTTTTTTTTTCCAGATAAGAATGAATCATGCTCTTTGATTTACTTCTCTAGTGCCTAGGATACTGCTCCCAGAAGCTCCTTAGAATATATCGCTCCAGAGTTGAACAGAAGGTGGAAATGCTTTTAAACATGCTTCCTATAATTTGGATGAAGATTTTTTTTTAGAGATTCTTTTCAACCATGACTCTCCTTCCTGATAATCTAGAGAGAGGGATTTTCTGTCATGACCCCGGTGCTAGTACTGTCTTTTTGGGGGAGATTGTAGTTGATTTAATAATAAATTTAAAATAGCAATATATTTTTTACTATTTAAAAATTTATTAAAGTACTATTCTTTAGTAGAGTGATAAGTAGTTTTACCAAATCTATATATTTATTTGAATGCTGCTCGTGATTTTGGGAGTCCAGAAAACTTTGTAATTTATTTGGATGCATAGTGCTTTACTAGCCTACGTTGTCATGTGACATGAAATCTTTGATCAGATCAGCATTATGTCGGGGGTAAGTTTGCTAGGTAGGGGTGAGATGACTGGCTTTCGCTTAGAAATGTGCAACGGTGCATTGTTTTATTCCTTGGCAAAATATGAAATTAAACATGCAAAGATTCTGGTTTTAATTGTAAAATTAGTATGTTTTATTCTGTATCTTATTTATAATCGTGGAAACCAACTATTATAGTATACCACTTAAACCTTTAACTTCCTTGAATGGTCGCCCATGCCACTAGTAGTACCCTGGTCCTATGGGGTTGCTTAGGAAGAAATGATTGCTTACTAACTTTCTGCTAAGCAAAAATTAAGAAGGATACCAGTCACAGATGTTACACGACATGGTATTTTAACTGGAAAAAATAGACGGGGTAGGCCTCGGAAGAGGTAGGAAAGCGACATCATCACTAACAGCACCTTCTACCTGGAACATCGAAGAGTGCAAGACAGGCAAGAGTGGAGAAAGACAATTCGTTGAGCCAACATCCTGCGGGATACGGTGCAAGATTGATTGATCTTGCTCCTTTTTGCTAAGCAAAAAAATGTGAAGCAATATTTCCTGCTTTTTGTGGAACTGCTTAACTGGGGCCTGGTTTCAGGGTGCAGCTAAGCAAAGCAAAACTCGAGGGGAATAGTTTTCTTTACAAGTCTAGGTTATGGTTATTTATGTAATGAGAAGTTAATCTAAACTGTGTGGTATTAGTATTCATCACAAAGATACCTTGAAAGAAATCCAGACATAGAAATATTTATATTATTCATGTGTAACAATGAATTTCATTTATGGAAAAACAAAGATTTACTGCAGATGATTATTGGATAAATTACAACTCTTTGTAATGAATAATTACAGATAACACAATTGGTCTGAAAGCCATTATTTGATTTGGTTTCATGTTTTTCTAACCGTGTGAAGATGTTACCTACAATACTGATCAGAATTACTTTGAGACTCTTTTTATTTTTAATAACTGATTTTAACTCAATTTCCTCATTAGTGAAGTGAAAACAGCGTTAAAATGGCAAGTTGCTGAAACAAAAAAAGGACAAACAAAGGGGAAAATAAACGGATTTATAAAGAACCAATCTGACAAAACTACTCACAGAAGAGATTTCAAAGGCAGAGCATAACTTTAGTTTTTGAGAAATGGGTAATTAACATTTAAGTTTGATCTCACAAGTCAAAAACCTGATGTTTAAAATAAGTGGAAAATCTTTTTTTGGAAAGTTTTTCTTCTTGTGATTCAAATCACCCTTTTGAGCTTAAAAGTTTTCCACAAGTTTGTTGTTTCATGTAAATGTCAGATCACATAAAGTGTGGATACTGTGGACAATAACTCGTGTTGTCAACATGCTTTTAAGTACTTCTTGCAAGCAAGAATAAAAATAAATATAATCTTCAAAACACACTGTTGCACCATTCTTAAAAAAACATAAATAAAAGTAAAAGAGGACCTAATGAAATCGATCGTTTTTCTCATCTGTCGTTTTCTCACTGCTCAGTCCGAGAAGTTTCCCTCTCTCTGCCGGCAACGTGCCAAAATATTCCACCTGTTCCACTGAATAACGGTCTTCGACCTTGATGCAATCCCTGTAGGAATTATCCTGCCAGTGGTCGTTGAATTTTTCAAGAAGGTCCCTCAGTCCCTTGTCCGTCGGAATCACGTTCGGAGGTTCTTGTTTAGGGAGATCTGAGGACCGGATGTCCGGGAAGATGAGAACACCACGGAAGGCAAACCACCCTCCGTACCTCGGGTGGATGCTAACCCCAAATATTTTCTGCGAAGTGATGAAAACCACAAAAATTAATCAGTCTGTAAGATGCTAGGGCAATTTCATAGAGCTACTTAAGCACACAATATTGTTTTCTGCTTGGTAAAAAATTAGCAGGATACCAGTCACAGATTGTACATGAGAAGTGACATTTTGGCTGGTAGGCATATTTCTGTTGTGCTTTGCTAGTTTTTGAGTTTAAAGACACTGGACATTAATGATAATTGTCAAAGACCAGTCTTCTCACTTGGTGTATCTCAACATATGCATAAAATAACTAACCTGTGAAAATTTGAGCTCAATTGGTCGCCGAAGTTGCGAGATAACACCCTTGTCATACGAAGTTGTGTGCTTTCAGATGCTTGATTTTGAGACCTCAAAATCTAATTCTGAGGTCTCTAAATCAAAATTTGAGGAAAATTACTTCTTTCACGAAAACTATGTTACTTCAGAGAGTGCCGTTTCTCACAATGTTTTATACTAACAACAGCTCTCCATTACTCGTTACCAAGTAAAGTTTTATGCTAATAATTATTTTGAGTAATTACCAATAGTGTCCACTGCCTTTAAGCAGTTTATGAAATTGGGCCCTGGTTGTGAAGTTACGCAAAAAATAGTCACAATAACATAAAATTGAATGAAAGAAATTAAACTTAAAAGGGGCACTGTAACTACACGCGCGTGCGCATTAACCATAACATCACAAACAAAATCTTTAAAGAGCGCCATCATTATTATCATGTGCGCATGTGCAGTGACTGGGTGAGAGTTCAGAATTGAATGTCTGGACACAGACTTGCTGTGATCACAATGAAATTGCCCCTTAAAACCCTGTTCGCACTGCATTCAAATACTGCAACAAGACCACAGGTAACAATCCAGTAGGTAAAATGCATCCAATGTGAACACAGCTTTCACAATTTTGTGAAACTGACCCATTGCATTACAAGTACATGTACACATGTTAAAATCCCAGGGTGGTGGGGGGGGGGGGGGGTTTATATTCCAGCCCCTACTTATTTGTTACTTTGGAACAGGATAAATTTTTAGAGCTTAGGTAATACTGTATGTAACTTTAACCCACTCCCTTCCCACACTCCTTATTAACCTTTTACCTTTTGTCCCCACGGGTCCTGCTTCATGTCTGATCTTTGATAGTAATACGCCCCACCCGACACATGGCCGACTGTCTGCACAAGAATCTTTGGTCGTCTGTTAGGATGCAACTCGTAGTCTTGAATTGTTACTATTCTGTGCTCTGGTAGGGACTAAAAAGAAGGAAGGGAGAAAGGGCAAAGTTTAACACTTTAAAATGTTTGGACAAGCTGTATTGTGGCGCTGCATTTAACAATTTTGTATTCTTTGCATTCATTATTCAAACAGAAAATTCAGACAAAATTTGCCAGTAGACATACAGTTCTATCATGACATTTGGGTTTATTGGCAACAGAAAAGTTGTGCCAAAGTGATGCTAACCAACTCTCCCATTGGTTAATAGTTGTAACCCAACCCTGATTGGTCGGCCAATTTAGCCAATCAAAACCCAATTCTGGTACTAACCGGACCGGTTCAGCGAGAGTACATTGGACAGAACTTCATAGGCTCATCGAAATATTTCATGAGAATTTTCAAAAAGCTAACATGCATTTTTTTAGGGTAGGAATGTTCCTGTACCGTAGTTCTGCCCAATGCCGCAATCCAGGTGAACTTTCTGGCAGTTGCCTGGATTGCGCACATTATGCCTACGGAGCATTCTTCCGTGCCTAGATTGCCCGACTTTTGAAATGTTCCCAAAGTAAACTTTGCCCAACCTCTTTCAGACGTTGATACTGCTTGCCGACACAGTCATCTAATGGATCCCTGCTACCCAACACCTTGAGAGACTGGACGTAAGGTTTAAAGGCTTTCTCAAACATGGACGGACTACTGATCACACAAAAGGCAACGGTGTCTTCGTGGTACGATAGATGAAATGGCGTCTGGACTTTCTCATTGTACCAACCAATCTGTAACAGGGGGAAAAAAAGGAAATTCAGATAAAATAACAAGATGACAGACTGACATATATATATATTATTGCCGAACGTTTTTTTATGATTGCGAGCCAAGTTTCAATCATGGAAAAACTATAAACTGGCCTTTAGCTGTTTAGAGGACAATCACTTAAAGGCAGTGGACACTATTGGTAATTATCAAAGACCAGTCTTCTCACTTGGTGTACATAACTCAACGTATGCATAAAAAAACAAACCTGTGAAAGTTTCAGCTCAATTGGTCGTCGAAGTTGCGAGATAATAATGTAAGAAAAAACACCCTTGTCACACGAAGTTGTGTGCTTTCCGAAGCTTGATTTCAAGACCTCAAATTCTAAAACTGAGGTCTCAAAATCAAATTTGTGGAAAATTACCTCTTTTGTGAAAACTACGTTAATTCAGACAGCCGTTTCTCACAATGTTTTATACCATCAACCTCTCCTCATTACTCAATACCAAGTTAGGTTTTATGCTAATGATTATTTTGAGTAAATTACCAATAGTGTCCACTGCCTTTAAATGTAATTACAATAATTGTATGAAATTGTAAAGCTCAAGCGAGGGTCGAATCGAGTACCTCGATCCTTGCAGGAGCTCTACAATCATTGTAACTAATATGATAATCGTAAACCCTACATCCATCCTGAGATATGCCACCTTTGGGAGAAAAACTGTAGACATGTGCATAAATGTGAAGGGCAACAGGTTTCCAATAAGATTTTGTATCTGGTGCGTGGAGACAAAAGCGGAACGCACCTCCATTCTAGGAGTAGGCAGACAGTAGCCTTTTGTTATGTCAGTTAGACTTAGAGTAGTAGTATTTTTGTAGTTCTCTTGACAAAATTCCTGCTTGCTTAGGTCAAATTGTGCTATTCTAGCATTACAAAAACACTATTTTAGTATTAACCATGTAAAAAAGTATATGCATTTTAACAACCACAGAGCTATGCATTGATATTAACCCCTTGGCCTTGTTTGCTATATACGACGACTAGAAATAGAATGCATGTAATTCATTTTGTCTGTATCTGTATCTATTCGTTGCAGAAACCAAAAGCTGGTATAAACGCAACGGGCGAGAGAGAGAGGGTGTTACTTGGTCCATGGAGGTAGTTTTGGACTCGAGTTGATGGAGCTTAATTGGACATTCAACATTGATTGATTGAATGAAAAAGTTAATACAAAAGTGATTTACAACATTTTAAATTTTACCTTGAATGGATGCACTTCAAATCCTAAAGGATCAAGGACATTCTCCAGTGACTTCTGCAGCTTCTGCACTGTCATGACGTCAACATATTTTGGCGGTTGGCAATCAGTTTTACACTCTTCCACATGCTTCATGTTGGACACAAATTCCTCGTTCATTCATCATGGCGCCGCACGTGCATTGTGTGTTTACGTTTTTGCCTTAATCAGGTCAAGGGTCATAATTTTTTTTATGAATATTCATATCACTGCTGATGGAAATTTCTCACGTGACAGTGTATCACGTGATAAAAGCCAGAACTGGTCACCTGACACACACAAAAACATTAGCCGGCAAAACAGAAATTGCAATCACACAGAACAGAAGCAGCAGTTGGTGGTCGATTGTTCCTTTGTTCGTAAAGATTTTCCGATTTTTCCTCTCACAAAAATGGTTTCCCGATCTGTTTTGTCGATTTGCTTTTTAGCAGTGTTTGGATGTTCTGCAGTTTTGTCAGCAACACCTTGCCCTTTCCCTCCACATTTGTGGTGCAGTTCGGTTGAAATATCGAAAGCGTGTCACGTAAGTTTTTTTTAAATGTTTTTGTAAATTTGTTTGGGGAATTCAACCATTTTTATGTTATTTTGATTTTATGACAGATGACTATGAGACGGTTCCCATGAGATTAGTGCCGTGGCCTGAGTGAGACTGTTTTGTGTTGGGAGAGTTGGAACTCTCTCAGTCTCAACCTTAAAGTTTTAAAAATAAAATTAACAAGTTAGAAAAGGTGCAACGGAGGGCAACCAAAATTGTTCCATCTTTAAGGGAATTGCCATATGAAACAAGGCTGCTACTCCTCGATCTCCCAACACTTGCCTACAGAAGATTGCGGGGTGACCTCATTCAAGTTTTCAAAGTGATGCATGGGTTCCAGGATGTCCATCCAGATAAGCTATTTGACATGTCAAGAAATGTAAAGGGTCTAAGGGGCCATGATCTGAAGATAAACAAGGAACGTAGTGCTAGTACTACCAGAATTCGTCAGAACAACTTCACACAGAGAGTCTGTAATGTTTGGAACAAACTACCAGCTGCAGTTGTTCATTCTCATTCAACTAACATCTTCAAAAATGGCATTGATGAGTACCTCACCAAAAACATTGACATGTACAGTTTTGCAGGATGTTCACCACAGGATATATGGAAATATTAAGTTCATTCTCTTCTGCTCTCACATTTGACTTCGCTACTTCCATTGCATTCAGTGCTTTTGCAGTAAGTTTTGTGTGAATATGGATGGGCGTTTTATAAGGCTTCATTTAGCCTTCATTATGCAGAGCCCGAATCTACAGGTATACAGGTATACAGGTATAACTTAAAGCTTTAAAATAAACTTAATTAAATAGCCTATAGTTTCTATTAGTTTACTTTGTATATGATTATGAAACCAAGTCTGTGTAGAAAGTCTAGTCTCTATTCTAGGGGAACAACTTAAAGGAAAACATAGAAATGCTATAATGCCATTTGTGTTTACTCTGAAATCTTCTTTCCCTAAATATAACTCCGTGGTTAAAACTAACAGTAAACAATATATCACAAAAACAGTCAGAAACTTTCCGAATTCTGCCACCACTTTTTATAATTCATATGAAATATAAAAAAAATCTAATTAATTAGCTCAATATGATTATTTTTTTATATGAATTATTCCTCTTTGCAAAAATGAGTGAAAAAGTGTTGGCAGGATATGGAAAGTTTCCCAGTTGTGTAATTATTTATGGTCATAATGAATAGGAACATGCCAGTCAGCATCTTTAAAAAATAATTTAAAAAAAATTAAAGCATAACTAAAAGTTAAAAATCCAACAAGGTTTTGTTTTTGTTTCCAGGTGGAGAAGCAATGTGTCGACTGGCAACAACCAATGGTCAATAGCGCACCATTAGTGAATATCACCCTGTACTTTGAATCTTACTGCCCAGGATGTCAAGCGTTTATCACCGGTCAGCTTTATCCAACATGGACTGAGCTCAGCAGCATCATGAATGTGACACTTGTCCCTTATGGAAATGCTCAGGTTCGTTTTAGTTGTTTTGGAATCTGAGTGTAGTAGTGCCTTGTATTAAATACTTGTAATGTCATTCATTTTAACCTTTTTAGAGATCATTAAATCTGTGTAATCTTCACCACATTACCAGACACGGTTTTATTGTTGACTTTTTCTTGGGAAAGTAATTTTTTTTTTAAATATAAAACATAAATTTTGTTTTGTTTTTGAAACCTAGATACATGGGAACCATTGGAAAATTCAGGTCATTGACTTTGACCTCTTTTGGTTGGAGAAAGTATACCAGATTTTGCAGTAGATTGTGGTCACTGTGGGCATTTTTTGAATTACAGGCAAAATTACAAAGAAAGATACAAGGAAAGTCACTTGTGAAAGTTTCAGCTGACTTCATTGTCCACTTTTTTAGAAAACAACCAAAAACTGTCAGAGTATGTGTATTTTCACAAGAACTTCAAATCCATTCGTACTTAGCTAGCATTCATGAACGGACACCAACCCTCAGAGAAATGTAAAAAATGATTGATGAATGAATCAATTCCCAGATTGATTTTTTTTGGGGGTGTAAAACTTTCCAAGCTGTATTCCTTTGGAGGGAATCTGTTCTCAAAAATAGTATTTTCAACAGATGTATTCTTCTTGTAATTCAAGGAGGTTTCTACCGTCTTTCAATTGTTGAGTATTTACCAATCTATGGCCCAACCTTTATTCGGCATGGGACACTGCAATGGTCAAAACAAATTTGTTAACACTGCATTTTAATGTTCATACCAGGAGACTAAGAATTCCACGGGATGGTCTTACGATTGTCAACATGGGGAGCAAGAATGTCAAGGCAACCTTCTTGAAGTCTGTATCCTTCACTACGTAGACTTTTCTACTGCGTTTGACACAATCTACTGCATGGAGAAATCCGGGACGCCTGTGCCACATGCAAAGGAGGTGAGAGTTTGGAAAAACTATTTTTAAAGACCCTGGACACTATTGGTAATTGTCAAAGACCAGTCTTCTCACTTGGTGTATCTCAACATATGCATAAAATAACAAAACCTGTGAAAATTTGAGCTCATTTGGTCGTCGAAGTTGTGAGATAATAATGAAAGAAAAAACACCTTGTCACACGAAATTGTGTGCTTTCAGATGCTTGATTTCAAGACCTCAAATTCTAAATCTGAGGTCTTGAAATCAAATTCGCGGAAAATTGCTTCTTTCTCGAAAACTACGTCACTTCAGAGGGAGCCGTTTCTCACAATGTTTTATACTATCAACTTTTGACCAAGTAAGTTTTTATGCTAATAATAATTATTTTGAGTGTTTACCAATAGTGTCCACTGCCTTTAAAAACGTTGTTTCAGTTGATTTCACATTCACTACCTGTTTATGGAGACCGAGGAAAAAACAGAAAAGGGAACACAAAGATCTCAAAAGGAGAATTGTAAAGACTCGGGTGCTCCACAAGGAATTTTGTGTACAAAGTCGGAGGAAGGTTCTTAACTACAGTGACAGAGGAAGAACATAATATATATCCACAGGGATGTACAAAATAGAATTTGTGTTGACTCCTCTGAAGTCAATAACACTAAAAGGTTAGGGTATTAAGAGAGGGTGAATTTATGGTCCTTTCATTTGGAAAATTTTATTATGACTTAATTTTAAGATTACACAACACTTTTTAATCAAGACCAATACAAATATCACAAGGGAAGCAAAAACTGTCCCGTCATTTAAACGAGATAATCATTGCATTAGGAAAAGACTGGATAAAGAAAACACACAGGAAGAAAAACCATTGTCTGAATTTTGCTGACCTCACTGGAGTCCTTGACCCAGTATAAATAGAGTACAGAAATGCCATTGTTGTCATCAAAGTCCTTTTCTTTATTGGGTTGAAAATGTTATTACTTTGAGGTTTGACCTTTTGGCTACCGGGTTAGCAAAATGGGAAAAGAATGTTGTAGTTTAGCTTTTGGATTGTTTGTTTTGCTGTAAAAGAAATTAGGATTTGTTTTGTAATGTACACTGATCACTCCATACAATTTGGTTTCAAACAGCTTCATTGTTTAATCCTTTGGGGTGGTCAGGGTTGGTTAAGTAGTTTATTTTCTTGCCTTCTACCTCTAGGACCCTGGTTCAAATTTCTGCCAGGGCACTATGTAGATTGGTTTTTCTTTGTGTTTTCTTTATCCAGTCTTCTCCTGATGCAACGATTAGCTTGTTTAGATAAGGAAAGTTTGTGTTTCCCTTGTGGACAAAAAACTATAATGAAACAGCAATGATGAAATTTCAATTGTAGACTGCAGATTATGCCACTTGATGCCACAGCACCTTGTTAACAGTGACATTGTGCCATGTTAATAAATGGGTCTCATAGTTCAAACCTCTGCATACATTATAGAAAAAAGTACATAATGGTATGGTCACTTTGAGATGACATCGGGTGTGACAAAGTGCTATGCATTGCATACTATTTTTTATTTTAAATCAGATGATCAAGTACTGTATGCAACGTTGTAGCTAGGGCAAATTCAATGCCGGCTAATTTTGTCAAGAGTGGGTGTATCGAGTGCAGCGTAGCGCCTCATGATCGTGGTCGAGGGGCCTGCTTAAGGGCCCCTGGTGGGGTCAAGGGTCAGCGTCCTTGGAAGCTTTGGGTTTTAGTTTTTTTTAATTGCTTTGATGGGCTCCCCAGGCTCTCTCCTGCCCACAAGAGTCATTGTCAGAGGCAAAAACATGCGCAGGAGAGCCATAGAGAATAAACACTTGTATTGTTAAGTAAAATGTTTGTTAAGGTAAAATAAATAAAATATCTGGAGAAAAAAATAATTACTGTCTTACCTTATTCTTCTTTAAACTAGTCTAACTTTATAGCGCCTGTCCTTTTTCTCTGACCAGAGCTTGACAGCTTTCCCAAATGGAAATTGTTCTATTGGGGGGCCTGCTATATTAATACGCAGTAGATAATCCAAGGTGTCTTCCCCCATCCTGTTCCTAATGTCTGTCTTTATGAGTTTCATTTGTGAGAAGTCTCGTTCGCAGTCACTGGTATGGGGTGGCAATACTTTGTATATGTGTGCCAACTTGCACAGTGAAGGAAATGTAGCACAGTACACATTGGAATCCGATTTGATGGTGAGTTTTGTGAGGAAGTCACTTTGACTTAGGTTGATATCACCCGCTGCTTGTACATAAAATATGAAGTCTTTCATTTCATTGATGGCTGTGTCCTTTGGTAGTCCAAACTGTTCACAAAGTTTTGCAGCATGGGAGCACATTTCATCAGGTTGCACTTTGCTTGTACCATAACTTTGTGGATTGAATATTTTTGAGAATGAAGCCAAGAACTCTGAGTTTTGAAACCTTGCTTCTATATTATCTATTATCGCATCTATGAATGGAGCCTGGGTCTTGATACGAAAGTTGGCAACTTCTTCCGGGATAGTTAGCTTTGTCTTGATTTTGATACCTTGAGCTTCCAAGCCAGATATGGTTCCTGTTAAGTCCACCTCCTTTTTTGCTTTCAGAATAGCAATTGTGGCAGCCAGTGAAGTACTGACAGTTGAAAAGTTAATATGCGAAACTTGAAATTGCAAACTTAGTCTATTAATTGTCGGCAACACTTCACACATAAGACACAATGTGGCCAAGAAATCAAATCGTGTCATTAGGTTAACCAGGCCTGCTGCACCTGCATCACCCCGCTCCTCAGCCTCTCTTTCTAGACTAACTGATACACTCCCAACAATGCCTTTCAATTTTGTGGCACATTCCCCAAGCGCCAGCCACCTAGTTTCAGCCGGATTTTTTACTTTTCCTGATCCTGATTTTGAGTCGGATTCAATCTCGAGACTATCCTTTAGCAAATTTTGCACTGCTGTGAGCCCTTTGGTTCTGACTGCACTTCTTGAGTAAAATGCATGGAGTGATTTCACCACTCGTTTAAATTTTTGAATGACTGGGAAATTTGTTCCAGCTTGTTTGGCTGCCAGATTTAGTTTGTGCGCCGCACAATGCTGACCAATAGCCAAAGCTACAAGCTTATGTGGGTCATTTGTATCCTTTTGTTTCTCACACTGTCTGTCAATAATTTGTTTTACTGCGCCATTCAATCTGCCCGTCATAACTGCAGCACCATCTGTACCGATTCCCCTAAGCTTTTCATATGGCAGGCCATTACTTTCGATGTAGTCTGTTATCTTCTGGCTAACTGCGTCAGCATTTAAACTTATGAAACAGTCATCAAGTTCATTCATATCAGTAGACTGCAATTCCAATGCATCCAAAACTTTCAGATATTTCACGCTGACATCGCCGGTAGAATTGATATATCTACCATGGATCACCATTTGTTCTACAACAGACACGTCGGTAGTTTCATCAAACATAAGGGCATAGGCATCACTATTTTTAATGTCATCTAAAATTTCTGTTTCGATAACATCACTGACGCTTTGCAACATATCTCTGATGGCAGTGTTGGAGGTATATTTCGCATTGTTTCCTTTGCTTATTTTTTGCTTAATGTCGATTCCTAAAAGTTTCTCCAACTCAAGCAATTTTGGAAAGTTCGTTGTGTGAGCAATGTTGTTCTTGCATAGAAAATACAGGCATTTAAATGCCTGAACCATACCATCCTCAGAAATGTTTTCAGGGTTGGTTAAGAGTTTAGCTACATTTTGGGATTGGGTAGCGGCCATTTCAGCCTTGACTGAATCCCGGTGTTCTGCCGTTTCTTCATGTTCCTTTACATTTTGTAGTCTAATTCGTACACTGGGGGTTTTTCTCCATGCTGTACTGCGACTATGTGGTTGCTTCTGGCAATACGTGCAATACATGCCCTCGTTTGGAACGTATTTCAACCATGGGCGATTAATTCTCCACTTGGTTGAGAATGTTTGTGCAAGTTTTTGCTTTTTTCCGATAGGGTTGATCATATTACTACTACAAGAAGCCTGCTCCGACTCACCGTCGGTGTCATGATTTTTCGCGGCAACAGTCGGGGCCACATTATCACTCATCTCACCTTCATCAGTGTCCTTTCTCTTTGGTCTGAAAAAACTTGTAAGGTTTGATTGCGACATAATGCAGAAAAACTTCAAATAACAAAATAATCTCCACGAAAACCTTCAAAACTGTATGTACAGACAGTGCATAAGATAAGTTTTCACCAGTTGCTGCACGTGTCACCGTTGACTGTGTTGTAAAGCCATGTCCTGTCAGATCTAAGCCATAACAACCAACTAACCAATCACGATCGAGATTCACTGGGCTATCCCCACTACGTCACGTATGTGCATAAATTATTATAATGTTGACCATGGATCGAGTAAGTCTCGTACCCACATTTAATGGCGGTCGTGCAAACTCACTCGTTCCGCGGGGACGAGCGAATTGGTGCAAATGCCATCTGTAACACGCACACACCGTGCTTTCCTGAGAAAGAGTCTAGCATGTTGTCGTATGATTAGTGCATGAAAGGAATGACATACGGGCGCTAAACTCAGGTATTGTACGTCCACTAGTAACTAGTAGTTAAGCTTACGATGCCTTTTACTTACAAACATTTGTAAGATTGGCGCTGATTGTTTTAACAGAAATAAAATACACACGTTGATTAAGAATTTACAATGAGTTTTTTCTTTATTTTTTCACTTATTTCAATGAAACTTTTAATAATTTTACATACATTTATGCCGGTCGGATTTTGTTAATTTTCATTCGATCCCGGTCGGCTAAAGCTGGGGCCGGTCATGACCGACCGGCGCCGACCGTCGTAGCTACAACGTTGACTGTATGGCTACAAGTTTTTATCAGTTGTGTTATAAATGCCTTGGTGGTTGGTGCAAACTTCAAAGGTTACAAAGTTAAAACACTGTATATTTCTTTTATTTGAACGTTCTATTTGTTTAAAAGGATTGTTGGCAGTGGTAAACACATGAATTCAAATGCAGATCATGCACAAAGGACTTGTGAATAAGTTCGAACAAGTAACATTAAAAATAGCATAAGTTGGTACATCAAGCATACAAAGTTTGAATCTGTGCCAAGTAGTATTTGTTTAATGGCAACTGGTAAACACATGAACTGCAGATCATGCGCAAGAGGCGTGACAAGCATTTTAGCTAGAAGCATAAGAAAAATCATAAATTGGTCTGTAGCATAGAGTTATATATAGGAACTAGAGGGCGCACTGGTGATGTTGCTTGCACAAACGCGACGGGACTGCAAGGAGACACGCGCGTTGAATATGAAGTACACGCTGGAATTTGTGTTTATTGAATGCTATACGTGATGCTGTTGTGTCAACTTACAAAATGGCTGCACAAACACACGCTGTGGGGTGCCTGTTTTGTCAACTTAGAAAATGGCCGCCTTCGCGCGTGCCGGGTTGCGTATATAGGCCAGTGCGCCCTCTAGTTCTTATATAACTCTATGGTCTGCTGTAGGGGATGCTACAGGCTGGAAGGGCTGCAAGCATTGAAAGTCTGTAACCAAATTAAGTGCGAGCTTACACGCTTAATTTTTAAACTAATGCACACAAGTTTGAAACTTAAAAACTGTGCCATGAAATTTGTGCGCTCTAGTTTAAACACTCCTCACCGTGTTCATACCACATGTTTAAGCATGGCCACCTGATCTCCTCTCGACTAATATGGTTAAACTGTCCAAGGTATTTATAATCGCCTCTTGACGAATCAGGTGTTATGAATAGGTACTTTTAAATTTACTTTACCAGAAAACAAATATTTAGGCCTACTTTTCACATTTAGAGAACACAATAGCAGCAGAGAATAGTTGCGGCTTAATTGAACCCAACTATTCAGCAGCAGATCCAGGACTTTCAACAGAGAATGGTCACAAAAACTTGGAAAAAAAGTAACTGGAAGATCATGATGAGGGAGAGAGAACAGGAGAGGTTCAGACCCTGTGTACCCATCCCCTAAATTCATGTTATGCCCGTTTTCATAAAGCTGTTAAGCTGAAATAAACTGCTGAGCAAAAGTTTAGTAGGGCACCAGCCACAACAATGCAAAGATAGTGTAATTTGAGCTGTTAAATCCTGTTTCTGCTTAGCAATAATATTCTGTGCTTAGCAAGTTTTTGTGCATGTAACAAGCTTTATGAAACACCTTTTACTTAACTGTTTTCTTTTTTGCTTGTTCATCACCACTCAAAGTGCATGATGAAGAACAAAGTAAACTACGATCAAGTCTCAACGTGTGCAACGGGCCCAGAAGGTAACGCTCTTGAACATCAGATGGCGCTTAAGACTGACGCATTGAGTCCAAAACATACCTATGTACCATGGGTGACACTAAATGGGGTAAGTTTGGGGCCATCTAATTTTTGTTTTACACTTTCACAATTGAATCGAGTTTGATGAGCGGAATAGAGTAAGAAGTTGCTTTGTATTACTTTAAAAAGTTGTTGGTATTTCCAGTATTCCGTTGAAACTTTCACTCTTGAAAGTAGTTTATTGCATCCTAGTTTTACAAAATTCCTACAATTCTGCATTTTGTTGATGAATGGCCCTATACGTTAATGACCATGCAGGGTCAACCACGAAGGGACATGCTATGCATTTAGTAATATTCACTTCACTTTTTACAATTTGAAAATTAATTTGTATTAAGGTGGGATCAATTAAAGATGTTTTGGGTTGTAATGTGCGCAGTCAACGATTTCACCAAACTCTTCCTAACTTAGGATTAAACTTAAGACGAGTCACAGCCTTGCACTGTACTACGTAAACATTACGATTAATCCTAATTTAGGACAAGTTACTCGTCCTAACTTGAGATAGGATTAATCCTAGCATTTTGTGAAATCGGCTTCAGGGGACTTAACCAGTGAAAACATTGTTTTCTTTTGGAAATGAGTACATGCTCAGTACTCTACTGTTGGCAATGGACATTTCCCTGATGAGTCTACTGCCACTCTTATTTTCTTTCTGAAGGTTCACACAGAGCAGATTGAAAATGAAGCGACGAATAACCTCAAGAAGTTGGTCTGCAAGACGTACCAAGGACCCAAACCTACTGCCTGCACCCAGGATCTCCAGAAGCCTGACTACTGCTACAGCAAAGAGTAGAAATCATTGCATTTGTTTCTGGGTAATCAATGATTTGGTTATTGAGTATGACATGACCAGCTCGGACCGCAGACAACATTTTGATAAGCTGTTTGTGGATTAATTAATTAATTTGAATGATATCGGGTGCAATTACTTGCCTGGTCAGTATTAAAGACTCAGTTCCTTGAATGAAATTGGCAACATGTGATCTTTTCTAAAATTCAATTAAAATGTTTTCAATCAATATGGAAATTAAGTTCACCTGATACTAAACAGAAATCAATTGTACACAAAGTCAAGAATCATTTTGAATGGCCTTCTCCAGTGCTTTTCACTTCAGATAGATCTGCAAAAAGCCCTGTTACATCATCACTCATGTATCGCCATTTGTGGGAGCTCCGTTTTTATAGTTTGGTTGCAATAATAAAGCAACATCCCACAGATGACATTAAAGGAACACGTTGCCTTGGATCGGACGAGTTGGTCTATGAAAAGCGTTTGAAACAGTTAGAATGTGATGATCCACACAAGTATCACTCAAAATTGCACGGTTTTCATTTTACGTTGTGAACTAACACGGTCGACCATTTATGGGAGTCAAAGTTTTGACTCCCATAAATGGCCGACCGTGTTTGGCGACGAGGTTAAACGAAAACCACGCAATTTCGAGGCATATTTGTGTAGATCATTGTATTCTACTTTTACAACATCGTTCTAACCATATCGATGTTATAACAAACGGTTACAGGACGTTTCAAAGACCAACTCGACCGATCCAAGGCAACGTGTTCCTTTAAGGTAGTGTCAGATTTTGATGGCGCACTGGACACTTTATTCCACTTTATTCAAATCAAAACCTTGCTGCCCAAATAATTGAAATCAATACTTTTAATTCTTTTGAAATTTAACATAAGGTAAACAAACAACAAAGAAATAATTAATAAAGTATACAACCAGGTTCTACTGCCTTGTACAAATATTGAAGAGTTTTTTAAAGGGTTTGTTTAATTAAAGCCATTGGACACTTTCGGTAAACAGTATTGTCCAAGGCCCACACTTTGTGTATCACAACTTATATATAAAATAACAAACCTGTGAAAATTTAGGCTCAATTGGTCATCAGAGTTGGGAGAAAATAATGGGAAAACCCATCCTTGTTTCCGCACGTTTCGCCGTGTCATGACATGTGTTTAAAATAAATCCGTAACTCTCGATATCGAGAATAGATATTGTTTTAATGTTTTCTCAAAAAGTAACGCATTTCATGGAATAATATTTCAAGAGAAGTCTTTCACCATTACCTTCTGTAGTAAACCCTGTAAGTTATTTGTAAATCTGTGAACTGTTAATTTTTTTTCTGTTCCGAAAGTGTCCAATGGCTTTAAGTAATCTTGTTGATTGGCGCTATTTGGTATAACAAATTGGAAAGAAACTAGATTTTGGATAGAAATTAATTCCACTTACTCTCAGGTTAGCTTAACAAAATAAGACTGAAAGTTCAAATTAATGATGTTACATTTCAACTAAATGTGAAGCTTTTCCTAAAATGTGAAACATTTTCTAAATGTATCCCTTCAGTTTCTTCTAGTACCAATTACTTTTGACTTTAATTGTGTGTCAAAAATAATGATATTTGGAATAACTTGAACAATAATTTGTAGCAAATTTGGGAATCAAGAAGTTTGTTAAAATATGTGAACTAAATGAGGCTTTTAAAATAAATTATCTTGTTAAACCACACTGCTTCCTTAGTATAGGTAAATAATAAATATTTTTTTTATCAAATAGACTGTTTACTGTAAACAATGCACAAAAATATTACAACATAAATTTAAAAGCATCTGATTTCTTAATGCATCGCACCTTTTGTTCTAATCTTAATTTGTTGAAAATAATTGAAATTGCTGTGGTGTCCGTTTGAATGCTGATCAGAATATGCCCTGAAATCGGGTTAGTAAGAAAATGCCCAGAAATGGGGTTAGTACCAACTGCCTTGCTAAGCTCGGACAGATTCGATGTCTTGGATCAATACTGTGCTTTCTCAAAGAATTAGGCACTGTATTCAACTTAAACTTTTGTATACTTTTCTAAATGATTTTGCTTATAAACTAAGAGCAAGTAAACAACAACCAATTATACTGATTTTACACGTTGTTTTGACAATCTGCTTGGTAGGTTACCTTTGAGTTTTCAAATTTGGAAATTATTAGAATTTAAACAGGTTTTTTTTCTAGAAAAAGTATTTGTAAGTTACTTCTTATAAGTAATCTTGTAGCAAGTGCAAATTTGTAAATGGGAATTAAAGGCAGTGGACACTATTGGTAATTACTCAAAATAATTATCAGCATAAAACCTCACTTGGTTACGAGTAATGGGGAGAGGTTGATACTATAAAACATTGTGAGAAACGGCTCCCTCTGAAGTGTTGTAGTTTTCGAGAAAGAAGTAATTTTCCACGATTTTGATTTCGAGACCTCAAGTTTAGAATTTGAGGTCTCGAAATCAAGCATCTGAAAGCACACAACTTCGTGTGGCAAGGGTGTTTTTTTCTTTCATAGTTATCTTGCAACTCCGACGAGTAATCAAGTTCAAATTTTCTCAGGTTTGTTATTTAATGCATATGTTGATGAAATACACCAAGTGAGAAGACTGGTCTTTGACAATTACCAATAGTGTCCATTGTCTTAAACAAAAAAGTAATTAGCTCATCTTTTCACAAGTACTGTGCGGCCTTACAATGCAATGTAATTAAAGTTGATATTAAAGTTGATATTAAAGTATTAATATTTAATCATCAATCTTAAATAATTATGAATTTTGAAGTAAAATTAAAGGGAAGGTTGCTTTAAAGAAAGAATTTCTCTCAGGAATGGAATGGAATGTTACAATAAATAAAATATCGAATAAAAGAAATGTATAGGCTCTAAGTTTGAAGTTTCTTGTGCAAAATCAATTTAACAGTAAATTAAACACAGTGCTGCACGCCTGGAATTACTCAGAGGTCGTCAAGGTTTTTGCCCCTGTTGCCCTGGATTTGCCTGGGTGCCTCACAGAGGTTTTCCGTAGACTTTAAGACCATCCGTTGGAAGTGACCTTTACAATGAATGATCTTGACCTCTCAAAGGTGAAAATTCCAGACCAAATGTTGTTTGGTCATGCTGGGTTTCTTTTTGAAGAAATTGATATTTTTTTTTGTCCTTAAATGGGGTAGACAGGATGTCAATCTCCAACCCCATGTACTGCATGATGTTGATTTGTTCAGTTTCTGGGGTTGCGTTTGTTCAGTTTCTGGAGTTGCATTTCTTGTCTTTGATTTGTTTGGTGGCTTTTGTGTAAAGCAGAAGCCTGGTGTGGTGATGGTGGGGGAGGGGGGGGATGGGTTGAGTCACCTGGGCAGGGGGGAGAATCATGGATGAGGAGGGCTGATTGAGGCAGTGGGCTTAAAAACGCTTTTGGGGCTTATGCAACAGTAAAATGTCGCAGAGGATCTGGTCAAAGCTATCTTTCCCTTCATTGTGAAGACGCCATTGGACCTCGGCAAGATCAATCTTGGATTTGTCAGCTACATTTGTTGATCCTTTTGCCACGATTTTCTCTTTCTGGACAACATGAAGACAAACTTTACGACATTTCTCAAACCACCAGTCTACAGTTTTACTTCTCATCGTATCGCCATCTTCAAAACAAATTTCTCTTATTGTTGTTTCACTTGACAGTCCTGCAGCCCAGCAGTAGGTCATCAGCAAGACTTTTCGAATAGATTTCTTAGAGGCTGTAAACCAACTGCCGTGTCGAATGCTGCAATTGCGCGTTCTCTTGCGGCATCCTCAATGGAGACATCTCCAAGAGAATCCGACCTTGTGTTCCTTTTTCACTGACCAAGACATTAGATGTCTACAATATCGACAGGATGGTTTTTCTGCAATAAGACCCCGTTTCTTACAAAATTCAATTGTTGATTCTGGGGTTGACAGTTCCTCACATAATCTGGACAAAGTCCAGGGAAGAACTTCATCTTCCGATGACATGGTTGAGTGCTAAAAAAGAGACTCATGTAAAATGGTATAACGATGGTCTGAATGTTATTGTCGCGCACGTGCTCTGTTTGGTGTGTCGTCTGCTTCACTTTTCTCTGAAAACAAACTTTGGACAAGCGCCCTCTATTGAAAGTTAGAACTACTTTTAAAGATGGCGGCGTCCACGCTGAAGTACGAGGGTTGCAATTTTTTCCGCCAAAGACTCGTTTTAGCCACTTTGAGTGGGAAGTCAGTCCGGATTACTAAAATTAGAGCCAAAGATGACGATCCAGGATTACGTGGTACGTATATGTTTCGAGTGAATTTAGCAAAATAATCAATAAAACTCTTAAGTTAGACGACACGTGGTCGGTGGTCGTGTGTCATGTGTGTGTTCCCTGTTACTTAGCCCACCTTTGTTGAGCTGTTAATGGCTCCGCTATTAACATCGGTCTCATCACTGTCAAGTGACAAGTGATGAGACCGATGTTAAAAGCGGAGCCATTAACAGCTCAACAAGGTGGGCTACCTGTTACTATGTTAGTGTTTAATAGATTCATTCAACAAATCAACTTACGTGATGATTGTGTGTTGTTTCACAGTGGATTGTAAAGTAATATAAAAATACACTACACTATATGGTAAGTAATTATTGGCAATGTTGAGAAACCCATGTGGAGGTAGTATTGAGGAATGTAAAGGTAGTATTGTTGTTGTAGTGGTAGTTGCGATAATGTAACCCTCCTCCCGATGGCCCCCAGGCCGGAGGGTTACGAGATTCTTTTGATCAGAAACGGTTGATCTGGTCCAACACGTACAATTTCGACAGCTAGTCACCAGATTTGCCCCATTTTTACCACTTTCAAAAATCGTGACACAAATTCTGAGGGTACGAACTTAATCCGCAATGTCTAATGCAGCCTGCCATAATACTCAAAACACCATTTAGGAAATATTTCAAAGAAAAAAGGACAAAAACTTACCAGAACAACCGGAGCGAAATCCAAGGTTCATATTTTTAACCTGACGCATTGCTTTGGCCTTTGCAAACGCATTATTTTGTTGTTGGGCTAAACCACTCTGTAAAAGGGGTGTTACAATGTTGTAGTGCTACAGTGGGTGCGCGCCATTATGAGTGAACGGCGTGCAATGCAAACTGACAGCTCGCACATGCACTGCAACATTGTAACACCCCTTTCTCAGAATGGTTTAGCCCAACAACAAAATAATGCGTTTGATGCGACAGGTTCAAAATATGAACCTGGGAATTCGCTCCGGGATCTGGTAAGTTTTTGTCCATTTTTCTTCGAAAATATATTCTAAATGGTGTTTTGAGTATTATGGCAGGCTGCATTAGACATTGCGGATTAAGTTCATACCCTCAGAATTTGTGTCATGATTTTTGAAAGTGGTAAAAATGGGGCAAATCTGGTGACTAGCTGTCGAAATTGTACGTGTTGGACCAGATCAACCCTTTCCGATAAAAAGTATCTCGTAACACTCCGGCCTGGCGGCCGTCGGGAGGAGGGTTACGTTATTGCAACTATTGTAGTGGCAATTATGTAAATTTAATTAAAGTCATCTATTATTACATTTGTTTTTGTCGGTCTAAATTATGAATTATTAATCAAATAATAATAATTTGGAAAAGTTTCTGTTTGGAGCCACCACTTCTTTATTCAATATGAAATATATATATTTTTTTATAGTATCTAATTTACCTCAATGAGATATCCCTTGCTGATTTGTAAAAATGAATGAAAAAGTGGTGGTACCATACGGAAAATTATCCAAAAATTAATAATTTTGACAACGCAACAGCGCTAAATGTATCAATTTTTTTGCATTTAAAATAACAGATTTTGAGGCAAGTTTCATCAGACTGTTGGATAGAGTCACCAACGGATCTCGCATTGAAGTCAATGAAACAGGTATTGAATGAAACTTTAATTAAAATAGTTTATTCAATCAACTTTAAAAGCACAGAATAATGCATGACAACAAATATATTAATAAATCATATGAAGGTTTGCTCTCATCCACTGGCTGATGTTGAAACAAGATGGAAATGGATGAATGATGGAAATGCACTGCTGTTGGACACAGAAGATGGGCTAACAATGTACTTTTGGCTATGTCCTCGCCCTCTGTCAACTCATACACTCGGGTCTATCGCTGAAATTTTGAAAAAAAATTCTGCAAAAGAGTTTCCCCAATATGATCAATAAAGCATGGCACCATTAATATTTAGATTCGTTGAGTTGTTTATTTCTTTAACGAAGGCTTTCTCTGGTCACCCGCACAGGTACCAGCGTCTTCTATCAACCAGGGCTATTGAGTGGGGGAACCATTGAGCATGACTGCAACACACAGAGAGCTATAGGATACTACCTGGAGGCGTTGATACAACTGGCCCCCTTCATGAAGAAACCAATCAAAGCTGTACTCCGGGGCATCACTAATGATCAAGTGGATCCATCGGTAGGTTTTCCTCATTCTGCCTGGTCCCAATTTCATATAGCCTGTAAGCACAAAAACCTGCCAAGCAAGGGGACAATCTTTCTTAGCAAAAACACAGGTTACCAGCCACATTCCATTAAGTTTACATAGTTGTGACTGGTGTCCCACTCATATTTTGCTTAGCAAAGAAAGCAGTATTTTTAAACGGCCACTTAAAACCAGTGGGGGGGTGGGGGTTGGGGGGTCATAGCTGCGTAGTAAAGGACCTAGCTCAA
Source organism: Asterias rubens (assembly GCF_902459465.1). Taxonomy (NCBI): domain Eukaryota; kingdom Metazoa; phylum Echinodermata; class Asteroidea; order Forcipulatida; family Asteriidae; genus Asterias; species Asterias rubens. Next base: position 11,025,531 of record NC_047073.1, on the reverse strand, counting down.
GCTGAAGGGGAGGTCCTTTATTGTACGGCCATGATCCTGCAAGGTTCTAAATGGCTGTTTCAGACTGAGTCACAACTCTTTTATTCCCATTCATCAATACCTTTCCATTAAAGGATCTGATAGATGTACTTTTTGTAGGGAAAAAAACACAATGTCTACAGATTTCCACTAAACTTACACAGTTTGAAGATAATGATGGTACAAAGCTTCCTTGAAAATGTTACTTGCTGAGGTGCTGTAGTTTTTGAGAAATGAGTAAAACAATGTCATGAAAAACACTATCATTATCTTCAAAAGTAAATCTGTGGACATTGTGTTTTGTGTTACAAAAAGTACCCAAATCCTATATAAAACACCCCAAAAGTTTTAACAGTTGAGACTCAGTCTGACAGTTATTAGCTTCAATTGGCTTCAACTCTTTGTTGAGTTTGTATCTACTTGCCCAAATTTTTAAATTGCTTGCTTAAGCTTTGACCTATCTCTTTCAAGTTTCAAACTTGTGCAAGCCAAATATGCGACCTACATGTACCAACTGAAATTGGGCCATGGTACTTGCGCGTTCCAACTCGACTCAATTTTCATTACCTACAATGTCTTTTTTGTTGACTGATGACCACAAGTGCACTATGTTTTTCTATTTTATAATCAGGTTGACGTTATAAAAACAGCATCCTTCCCAATACTTAGGAAGTTCTACATTGATGAGGGTCTGGAGCTAAAGGTACAAACCGGATTTATTTTTCCGTTTGTTTTTGGTTAAATTTGTATTTAATTTTTGTAATACCTGGTACTTTTTGAAGCAGGTTTGCTGACTATTTGTAATAATATTGTAATGATTATTGTACATTAGAAAATATTTAGACAAGTATTATTTTATAACAAAAATATTTAAAAATCTTTGCTTTTTAATCTTAAAGGTTTGATTCACAAGTTCTCATAAAGGCAATTCATTTTAAAAGTAACCACTAGTTTATGATTTTTTTCTGATTTCTGATTTTGTTACCCGTATAAATATCAGCAAAATTTGTAATGGCCAGAAAGGTATATACATGTACGCCTGTGATACAGGCGTATACCATTATGTACATGTAGGTCAAATCTTGTACTTGATAAAATAACCAAGTAACTTGCCCATACGATAAGTGAAATATTTGTTTTCAAATCCAGATAACTAGAAGAGGAGCACCCCCTGGTGGAGGCGGTGAAGTGGTCTTTAAATGTCCTTCAAAGAAAACACTCCGGCCACTTCAGTTCATCAGACCAGGGAAAATCAAAAGAATACGGGGAGTAGCGTATCCTTTTCAAAATGTTTCATCTCTCATTTTTTTTTAGAAATGAGTAAAACAATGTTATGAAACAATGTTTTTACATGCTAAAATAATTTTCGTCTTACGATCACTGAGACGAAAATTATTTTCATGACATTGTTTTACTAATTTCTCAAAAACTACAGCACCTTAGCAAGTAATAGTTGCAGGGAAACTTTTTCTACCATCATTATCTTCAAACTGTGTAAGTTTAATGTAAATCTGTGGACATTGTGTTTTTTTGTCCTACAAAAAGTACTCAGACCCTTTACGGAAGATTAAGAAAACTGAAAATTGCAATTTTGTTTAAAAGTGTTTCTTTGACTGTGATATTAAAGATATGCGATGCGTGTTTCGCCGGCTGTTGCTAACAGAATAGTTGACGCTGCTCGCAGTGTTCTCAATCAATTCCTTCCAGACATCTACATCTACACAGACCACGTCAAGGGAGCACAGTCAGGAAAGTAAGACAAGACATGCAAGTTTTCTTATATTTATTGTCTTTCCACCATGTGAATCTTCAAGTCTTATTCAATTATTTGTTTCTTTTTAATCAGATAATGTTAGGGGATAATCACTCTCTATTCGGAGAGTATCCTACCAGAGTTTTTGTAATCGGTAACCATATTGTACCTGCCTGTAATTCTTTATCTCTTTGAGATAAAAACATTTGCAAGCACCTCACACCAAAACTCGAACACTAAACAGCTTCATGTTTGACTTCAGGCCAATTGAAGTGCTGAATTTCCATTTTTCCCAAGTTGAAATCCTTTCAACCACTACCGTTTTTAATCGTTTCCATTCACTATAGCAGCTAGAAAATACATAGGAATAGCTAGCAAGATTAGCAGGAACAACCAGTTTTCAACTTTGTTTTTATACAAAATACCTTGTCAGGTCTCCAGGGTTTGGCTTGTCATTAGTCGCTGAAACAACAGAGGGCGCTTTCCTGAGTGCGGAGCTGTCATCGAATCAGAAGGGTCAGACACCAACGATTCCCGAAGACCTTGGCAAGGAGACGGCGATGCTCCTTATGGAAGAAATCTACAGAGTGAGTTGCCCTATAGTTGAAAAATATACATGACCTTGGAGGCTGGTGGTAGGAGAGAGTGGTTAAGGTTTTTGTTGCGTGGTTTTGGGTTTCTATTAATTTCACAAAAATAGTGCTGAGATTTTTCAAAGATAAAGTAAGTGAAGGGGTTCTATCTTGCATCTCTTACCTTGCACCCAAGTACCACGAACCATTTATACTACTCGGGTGCAACCATTTGTTTGCCATTGGTTTGAAGTTTTTATTTGTGATTAAGAAGTCCACTTCCTAGTTTAAATTGAAAATCTCTCTACCTAAAGTCGTTGTAGTTTTTCTCTTTTGGTGCCCCTTGACAAGGTTTGTTTTAGCTATCTATTATCCAGTGGGGGATCAAGGATATATTTTAGAAGGGGGGGGGGGTCGCAAACTTTGAGGGGTAACTTCCTCAATGAAAATGTTTAGAAATCCTGCTGTTGATTTAAGATGAGTACTCATTTACTGGGGTTCTGGGGGCTACTTACGCCCACAGGAAAATGTTTACACATAAGATGCTCTCTTGTACAATCAAAGCGATTCAAAACAGTTTAAAAGTGATTTTTTATTCATTTAAAAGAGAAGGATTATCTTTATTTGTCATTCGATTTCATTCAGTTGGTGGGAATTCAAATGAAAAATAATAAAACAATATTTAAAAGCACCCCGATGTTGCAAAGCACACTCTAAGGAGCTAAACACATAGAAAATGCATAAATTTAATTTAACAACTAAACATTTCTAAATCAACAAAGAATTACTAAGTTTCAAAATGCCCATTGTCACATTTTATTAATTTTTTTCTTGTTTTCAATTTTTTGTTCTTTTTTTCGGGTTCCAGGGAGGATGTGTTGATTCAAGGCATCAGAGCTTAGCGTTATTATTCATGGCTCTTGGCCAATCAGATGTCTCCAAATTATTGACTGGACCGCTCTCACCACATACGTAAGTATCACTGAGATACCTGCTGGAGAATATGGGCGGTCAAGGGTTAGAATCCCACCTAAGATGCCTGTGTAATTTTTTTTCTGCAGGGCACATTTTCTTAAAGCTTTAAAGCAGAAAAAATAATTTATTTAATAAGCAAAAGATGAGTAAGAGCTCAAAACCCTTGCCCCCCATCCCCCTGCAAAATGAGATGGAGAACAGTCCACAAATGAAAAGTTTGGTACAAAAGGCAAACTTCTCAAAGGCTTAATCACTATTAATAGCCCCGTGGAGAGAAGACAAAGAAGGAAGTTTCAGTTTTAAAACCCAAGAGAATTATTCCAGGGAAAACCCGCACAGTCAGGTAGGAATTGAAAACCCAATCCACATAGTGCCCTCGGTGAGACTTAAACCGAGGTCCTTGAGATGGAAGGCGAGGAAAGAAGCAACTGCGCCAACCTGACAGTCTTTTATTTGTTCTCCTTGTTTAGGATCCAGTTTCTTCGACACATGAGAGATTTCTTCCAAGTGATGTTCAAGATGGAGTCACAGCAATCCAATGAAGACGATGATGCAGCGGAGGATGGAGAAGAGGGCCAGAGAGTGGGCGGGGACAAAGTCCTCCTGACTTGTGTCGGAGTGGGATTCACAAACCTCAGCAAGACAACGTTATGAGGAATCATTTTGAGAGGGGTGCTCCCTTATTTTTAAATGGGACTGTGACATTTCTTGTGAAAAAATTTGTATAATCAAAGGCTTCAACCAGAACTGTAGGCCTTACATTTGCTGACACGTATCGGAGGAGTTGGATTCACAATATTCATCAAGAAAATGTAATGAGGAATCATTTTGGGAGGGGGTGCTCCCCTATTTTTAAATAGGACTATGACATTTCTTTGGAAGTCAGATCTTTTATAATTGTAGGCTTCCACGAGAGCTGGCTTTAAATTCAGTCACATTAGTGGTTTGTGAACACACATCATCTAACTTAAGTCTTTGGAAAAAAAAGTTAATGGTCTGACGTTTCGACCCTAGCGGAGTCTTTCTCGAAGGCTAAATTACTATTTTCAAAACTCATGATTGTAACTTATTATTTATATGTATTCTTTTTGTAGAGGCCAGACCCTGTACAAGCCTAGGCTTTCTGTCTGCGACCTCCCCATACTGTTATTAATTTCTATGATTAGTTTTTCCCTTACATTGTACATGTACACATGGTATGGATAATAAACCTGAACCTGAACCTGAACAACACAACAAACATGAACAGGTAACTAAGTGAAACATAAGCAGTGAGGTGGATATACGTGAATGGGGTAGAAAGCATGCAGAATAAAGCAAGGGGTAAACAACTAATGGGGGACAAAAGGGGGGGGGGTGTTGAAGGGAAGGGTCTGGCTTGACCACAAGTCTTTGAACAAAGATTAATTCTTTGGCATGGTTGCTTTGTGTGTAAAGCTCTTACTTGTGACCAATGTGGCCACACCCTGGTTCAAATCCTGGATGGCCACTTGTGAAATGAAATGTGGGTTAGTTCCTTTATTCCTCCTGTCCTGCGTTTTTTTTTTTGCAGGACCCCTTTTTTTCTCTCCATGTAAATAATCAAACACTTATGTTCTCAGGCTGGCTCCGTGGTCATAATACGGTTGAAGGGTTAAAGATGCTATGTCAGATTTTTTGCCGATTTGACCCAAAAATGTTGATTTAAAATTCAATAGGTTTTTTGATGGGGGTCGAGAAAGTTACAAGCTTTCATTTGAGCCATTGCTCGAAAAAGTCCGCCAATTATTAGTAGCAGTGAAATAAAGTGCTCAAAATTAGTTTTTGTCGGGATCCCGACATTATATCACGTGACCAATTCTTATGTGTTTTATAAGAAACGTTTTAAATTTTTGTCATGGTTCCTTACCACAAAAATTAAAAGTGCAACTTGTTTTCGTTAGAGCGGGTGATACTCTTTGAAATACCATTCACTCAAAAAAATCTATTTTTTAATGTTTGGGGCCAAAAATCTGACATAGCATCTTTAATTTTTTTTTTTAAAGGGATAAGCCTTAAATTGTAAAATATTTTATTGAAAGGTCAATAAAACAAAATATTGTTGATAGTAATTTGATAACAGCTGTCTTGTTTTTATTTGTGTATCATGTAATTTGTCTTTGTTTCTGCATCATTCTACAGAAAATTTCATTAACACAGTTCAGTTCATTAATTAGTAAATTTGTAAAGATTAAGGTTTCAGATTAAAAACGTTTTTAATATTGGTAGTAAAACTGTTTGGAAAAAAGCCATTTTCCACCCTGAAAAAAAAAACACCAATATGCAAATATCACTTCACTATCCAACCAACCCCATGTAAGATTAAAACAAAAGTTAGAGTTCAGTTATTGTTCCTTGGCGTATTATTATATGTTTTGGCAGGTATGAGTCCCTGGATGACCTTGGTTATCAGTAAAATCATGGACTCTGTGCTGATAAAAACAAACCGCATGAAGTAATATGATAATGCCCACTTGACTTTGTCAAGTCTACTTATGATATGGCTAGTCTCTCTCTCGGGAAGAGCCGTGATTACTTTAGCGATGATATACCGAGACTAGCCACTTCCCCATGTGGATTTCAGGTCAAAGGTTACCAAATATGATGACGTCACGAGTAACGCCGACATTTTGTGGGAGAGACCGGACAGACGGCACTGCGTTATTTACCCCCAAATGTTAAGAAAATGAATTCAAATTGACCGAGTAAAGAACACATTTTAAAGCTAAATCATGTCTGAGTTATTCAGGTCTGCGCTTGGCCTTTTAGGAGGTGGCCAGGGCGACAGAGGGAGTGATTTTGTCGGCTCGCAAGTTGAGCTTGGTGAAATGAAATTACGGGTGAAGAGAGTTATTGCAGAAGGTGAGTTCCAGATGCAGTATTTATTTCATGATATTGATGTTGATTTCTTATTAATTTTAGCGATTGGATATTGTTCAATTAGGAAAAGTTTCCGTATGGCGCCACCACTTTTTCATTCGATATGAAATAATATAGTATCTAATTTACCTCAATGAGATATCCCTTTTTGTAAAAATGAGTGAAAAGGTGGTGGCGCCATACGGAAAGTTATCCATAACTTAAGTTGAATAACAATATTATTGGTTTGGATTTGGGATTGGGCTAAAAATTCCACAACCGGACTTTGGTAAAATTATATCCTTCCTCCTGTCACCAGAAAAGGGTTGACAGAATGCACAGGCACCTAGAAGTAGGTCAACCATGGAGCAATAAATCTAGTTTATTGCTCCATGGGTCAACTAGTACCCTGTAAAGAAAGTGTAATGGGAAATGAAACATTGGTCAACTTGTACACAATGCCCATTTCTAATTCTACTTGTTACTCTACACCCCTACAGTCCTACACATTTGACTTTGCTCCTCAGGGGTACCGGTCAACTCGGTCCCAAGCCAACTCGGTCCCAGTCAACTCGGTCCCAAGTCAACTCGGTCCCAAGTCAACTCGGTCCCAAGTCAACTCGGTCCCAAGTCAACTCGGTCCCAAGTCAACTCGGTCCGGGGCCCGGGGGACTGCAACCCAAGTTATTTTAACAATATTATATTTGTTTTTTATTTTCGACCAAACATTAATTTCCTTAATAGTTTTAGTTTTTTAATTAGTAGATTTTTAAAACTATTTATTATTCTTATAAGTTGGGTTTGAAAGATTTCTTCGTAATTTAACCAAACATTAATTTCCTTTCTTTATTTTTTAATAATTATATGTAATTCGTACTGTTTTTATATTGTTGAATTTTAAATGTAAGTTACTGGAAAAGAAATTAAAGAGGATTCAATTATTAATGTTTGTCAACTAATGAATTGTTGAGAGCCATATAGAAAACAATTATCTGGTTGAAAGCAAAGAGAATTTTTTTTAAATTTAAATTTATTGGCCAACACAATCGGTAATTTTCAATCGGTAGTTTTCAATGTTGAATATAGAAACAAATGGGTCGCTAGTGAAGGAATCGAATATTATACCCCGAACATTGGTGCACACTTATCCCATTTCATGTACAAAGTCAAAGGACATATTGGCGTTGGATACTTCTAGAAACTATAAAAGATGTTTGTTTGTTTGTTTGTTTGTTTGTTTGTTTGAATGATCTTCCCATTATTAAGGGAACTCGGCAAACTTCCACAAAGGTATATAAACACCAAGGAAGCTGGCAACAGCCAGTCTCTCTCCGACATACAAACATTGGTATGATTATGAATTGCACAAATCAAGAAATTGTGATTCATTAATAACTAGACGACAATATTTATTCTACATGTAGTCATGGTGAAATCAGCGGTTAGCTAGGGGATTCGAACCCACAACCTTGTGATTGCAAGTCCTGCAAAGTCTAACCACTTGACCACGTGACCTCTGACGTCACTCGAAAACTATAACATGATTTGCGCCCATGCTGCCGGGCAAAACCTTTATGTTTTGGCAGCCAGCTAGAGAGTACAAGCAATCTTACCATGATGACTAAACGCCTTTTTGCCCTGCGAAACATGACATGTCCAGTGTTTTGTCAATAGAGGGCGGTTTGAATGTAAACATAGGTCACATTGTCTACAAGGCTCTAACGGGGGAGCCTTATAGTTTTTTAGAAGACTGCGTTGGAAAAATTTCCGTATGGTGCCACCACTTTTTTTATTCAGTATGAAATAATACAGTATCTAATTTACCTCAATGAGATATCACTTTTTGTAAAAATTAGTGAAAAAGTGGGTGCGCCATACGGAAAGTTATCCAGAAGAAAAAGAAATAAATTAAATAAACAACATTATTTATTTCTCTTTTTCACAAAAGCAAAATAAATCATTTGTATATTAGTTCTGATTATTTTTCCGAAAGGCAAAACAAACTTATTAAAACCAACATTTGCTTAAATTTCATCACTTTTCTTCCCCCCAAAAAGACCTGAATTTAGGCCTTGCCCCCCAGAAGGGATGAAACTGATAGAGAAAGACTTACATACAACATTTGTTCTTTACTATCCTTGCAGGTGGCTTTGCGTTTGTTTTTGTCGCTGCAGACAACTCTGGCAGAGAGTATGCATTGAAGGTAATATTTTCATATTTTAAGCTCTGTATTATGGTTGTTTTAGTCCTAGCCCCAGAAAAAGTGCCAATGACGCTGTACTTTAGACCTTCAGGAGGTGAGATAATTCTTAGTAAGATACCCACACATGCCAAGATTTGTCCACAGTTTTCACTTTACCGTAGCACAATTGTTGTGGAGAGCACCTTTAACATGAATATGTGTCTGTTTAATTTGGTGTAATTATATGAAATTCTTGTTTAAACATTATCTCGGCCAAGTAGCGAAGGGATTCAAGCATGTTGGTACATGGGGCTAGTCAGGCCTATGTTATCTCCTTAAAGACACTGGACACTATTGGTAATTGTCAAAGACTAGTCTTCACAGTTGGTGTATCTCAACATAGGCCTATGCATAAAATAACAAACCTGTGAAAATTTGAGCTCAATCGGTTGTCGAAGTTGCGAGATATTAATGAAAGAAAAAACCAATTGTCGCACGAAGGTGTGTGCTTTCAGATGCTTGATTTCGAGACCTCAAATTCTAAATCTGAGGTCTCGAAATCAAATTCGTGGAAAATTAGTTCTTTCTCAAAAACTACGTCACTTCAGAGGTAGCTGTTTCTCACAATGTTTTATACCATCAACCTCTCCCCATTACTTGTTACCAAGTAAGGTTTTATGATACTAATTATTCTGAGTAATTACCAATAGTGTCCTCTGCCTTTAAAAGGTGTTGTGTTTTAAAACAGTAAAAGTAATTTTCCAGATTAAGTTACAAAAAAGAGCTGATTAAAAGTTTAAATTTTTTTAATTTTAAATGCTTTATCTTTGCGTCGTCAAGCACAAAAAAAGGCTCTTAAAAACAAGAATATTAACTAAATTTATATCTTTAGCGATGACTTCTATAGTTCTTGCTATGACCTTGAAAAGCATTTTTGTCCAAACTCTTTAAAATGAAAATTTGTTTTCATTCCTTTAGAGATTATTGGCCAATGATGATGAAACTTCTAAAGCAATTCTTCAAGAGATCACAATTCTTGTATCCTTTTACATAAAATGTTGTCATCATTAGAAGACATGCTGCTGTCAAAGCAATAAGTTGAAAGAAATATGAATTATTGGAGAAGAGCTTATTTTTCGAAAAAGTTTCTTCATTTAACAATAGTGCACCTGTAGGTATTTTGTAGGTATTAATATTATAAGGACAATGCAGCCTTTCCTATAGATATTAGAGGACACCTCTAGGAGGGAAAACTAAATTTGTACGGTGAGGGGCACTAAGGCTGTTTAGGACTAATGTGCATTGAGACAATTGCCTCTGTTGCCTCCTATCCGCCCTGAATGAATCGTGTTCGACATCGAGAGCATTGTAGCTGCCCGCAGAATTATTGGAAAATCAATTGCTCTCGGAAATGTGTGAACTCTCAGAACTGCAATTAACCAGTGTGTCTGCTCTGTCTGACATGTCTGAAAGCCTTGACTACATTCGTCTACCCTAAAAAGCCCAAATCGTTAAATGTGCTCTTGTGGTATTGAAGGAATTAGAAGGACCTGGATTGCTTGAATATGCTAGACGCAGTGGAGGAGGATCCTGAAGGATCATGGCGTTCTAGTACTTTTTTTCTTTTAAGGGCAAGGCAGGTTTTCCTAGGGCACTTCTACATGCATGAGGGAATTGAGTGTTTGTACTGGAATTTTTCAAGGGGCATCAAGGCAATGACAGAGGCAATCTCATCCACTTCTTCCATGAAGTATTATACAAGGCATGTGTTTCGTTTTTGAAAGGGCAAGGGCACCAAGGCATTTTCTCCTTGGTCAAGGGCACTCTATGAGGATATTGTAATTTTTTACTGGAGCATTTCAAGAGCACCCCAAGGCAATGACCAGGGGGCATTGGGGCAATGACCAGGGGGCATTGGGGCAATGAAGTATCAGACATGCACACTGTACAGAGACTTCTGAAAGCAATTTTTTATTGGGGTTACTTTATGATACATACATGTAGTAATCAGGCACGTACATGTATCAGCATACTGTATACAAAACAATTTTAAAATGGCTATCTTGAGATACTGATGTACTGTATGTATCATCAATTAATGTCTCTCTGGAAAAATCTGCAAGGTTTTTCAAGTCCTAAGGTATGATTCACCCGACTGATTTATTTGTTAGACCTGCAGTCATTAGTTAATTGTTACTGTTGGTAGGGATTGAAGCATCCATCGCTTAAGTGGCTTACACATCCCTCTGGACATCGAGGGAAACCCCAGGGACACACCGGATCATTATGACTGCGTCAGTGGGTTCGGTTATTATGGGATTCGTTAATATAAAATGGTAATCATTCCAGACCAGGGAGCATTTCAGAAGACATATAGTGTACATTACTATGAGTTATTACTTAACCCATACCATGGTAACATTTTCCAGTGCAACTAACTGCGTGCAAAGTTTTAGCAAGAATTTAGTAACTGGGTGTCCAGATTTGCTGGAAATTTAAAGACTTTGTGTCCAAATTATTCACTCACAATCCCTTTAAATGTAAGTTACAGATAAAGCAGGGTGTCCAAATTTGAAAATAAGGTGTCCATAAGACACACAGAGACCCCCTCTCTGGCTAACACTATGTACTGTAGACCTAGCATTTACATGATTTTATTGCAAGCACACCTCCATCATTCAAAACTACAGAGGAGGGTATTGAACTGTCAGACCATGGAGCTACATGTACAGGGCCAGACAGTATACACTGTACTGTGTACTGTGTAGGTTTGCATACACCACAAGGTCCGAACAACACCATGCAAACACACACACAGTCTAACAACATTAGTAGTACACACGTGTACATTGTTCATTACAGCCCGATTGATTAATTAATTTCCCCTGGATATATTTTATCTGTGTGTTAATTATGCAGTCCAAACTGTGTGTGATCAGATGAGTTGGTCTAAACCTGATACACAGCCTGAGGCGGGCAAACAACCCAATACATGTAAAGGTATCCAAGCCAAAAGGCTACACCAAATCAATTAAGAGCTGCAAGGACTGATGTACAAGACTATGATCAGGTCATGTGGTTTGATGGGTCTACCCGGTATATGTATGTTTTGTAGGACAAAAAAACACAATGTCCACAGATTTACAGTACACTTACACAGTTTGAAGATAATGATAGTAGAAAGCTTCCCTGAAAATATTACGTGCTGAGGTGCTGTAGTTTTGAGGAAATGAGTAAAACAATGTCATGAAAATAATTGTTGTCTCATGAGACGAAAATAATTTTAATAATTTACACATGTACTTTCATGACATTTTTACTGATTTCTCAAAAACTTCAGCACCTCAGTAAGTAAAATTTGAAGGGAAGCTTTTCACTATCATTATCTTCAAACCCTGTAAGTTTAATGTAAATCTATGGACATTTTGAAAAGGTACCCAAATCCTTTAAAGCCATTGGACCCTTTCGGTAAACGGTGTTGTCCAAGGCCCACACTTCGTGTATCACAACTTCTATATCAAATAACAAACCTGTGAAAATTTAGGCTCAATCGGTCATCGGAGTCGGGAGAAAACAACGGAAAAACCCACTCTTGTTTCAGCGCTTTTTGCCGTGTCATGACATGTGTTAAAAATAAATCCGTAATTCTCGTTAACGAGAATTTATATTGTTTTGCTGTTTTCTCAAAAAGTAAAGCATTTCATGAAATAACATTTCAAGAGAAGTCTTTCACCATTGCCTTCTGTAAACCCTGTAAGTTATTTGTAAATCTGTGAACTTTTTTTTTTTTTTCTGAACCAAAAGGGTCCAAATCCTTTAAAAGCTTTTTGTATTAGTCCATCGGGCTACATGTAGGTAAAGTAAACTGTTTTTTTATTTTTTTTTACTTGCCCTGGGCAGTTTTAGATCTTCATAATTTGTCTTTCTTACATATTAGTGGCAGTGATCACAACCAGTTTAATTAATGGCCAAATGAAGTCACATTCACACACACTCAACAAAATTAGCACATAATATTTGTTGTATTATTAACATCTGAAAACGGAAGAATTTTTAGCATTTTTAACAAGTAGTTTGCGCAGTGTTTGGTAGCCCACAGGGCTAGTTGAGAAGTGGTGTTTACTTTTTTATTAGCCCATAGCAGTTTTCGCTAGACACAATATACTCCGCTAGACAAAATATACGGCAGGCTATTTTGAAAAGTGAGCCATTGTATGATGAACAATTGCTTCTTCTACATAGATGAGAAATGGATGAAATTTACTTTCACTTTCTCTACACTGGGCAATACGGCTCAAAATGAAAAATATCTTTTAGAATACATGTATCTTTTAGAAGAGTTAATTTTTTTCCATCATTTTGTTTTCGGTAAAGCACACCTTTCATTAAAAATCTTATTCAATTCGTTGACTCTCAGGTTAAAGTGAAAATTAATGATCTATATCAAGTTAATTTTATTGCGGTAATCAAGTGGGTGATTTGTGTGGTGCTGAAATGCCGTTGCCCTGACTGACCATATTTTTAGTGAGAAACTTTTTATAACTTTGCTGAAAAATACAATTAAATTTATTACATTTCTGGTAATGAAACCAACGATGCCTCTAAGTGACATAATCGCTTACAGCTCGCAAGCCTGAGTAAACCTGTAAACAAGGGTGCTTGCTATGTGAACCAGAAACACCAACTTCTTCATGATAGGGCCTAAGTGTTCTGTTTTTTTTATTTATGCATTACCAATCCTAGTACATGGGACCTACATGTGTTTTGTACAAGTGTATGGCTTAAAATGTCCCATCCAAAGCAATTATGATGAAGCATCTTGCTCACGGAAACAAGTGACATGACCAGGACTGGAACCCACACTCTGCTTAAATTAGAGATACCAGAGCTTGGGTCCGGTGCTCTTAATTAACCGCTCGACCACCACTGCCATACAAATTCTATATGTGCATTTTCTGTATCGAGAGAGAGAGAGATGCTGGTTGGAAGTGCCTTTTAAAACAATACAAATCTTGTCTTCTAAAAATGTACTTAGGCCTACAAGGGAAAAAGTCAACTTGACCTTTATTCTGTTTGATAAAACAAGGCATTGGGTCAGACAAAACGTTATTTCTATTCACAGGAAATTCCCCTGGGTTTGTTTGTTTGTTTGAATCTGTTTTCGGTCTAAACTAACAAAGTCTACCCCTCAACTAAGATTTAATACACTTATTATGCATACGATCATTTATGACTATCAGCCAAATCATTTGGGTTTTGTATAGTAATGCAGTCCTTGGTCTAACTACATAAGAACTTAGTCCAACTTTATTAGAAATAGTCCAACTGGGTTCAAAACAGGATTCTTAGTTTCCATTTAATATTATTTCTGTGTCATGTAGTTAATCATATAAAGCTATCCTCTTTCCTGAAAGTGAAGGAAATAGAAGGACTTGGGCTATCTGGGCATTGCAGTAATTCGAGGCATTGCAGTAGTTTATTTATCCATCATTCAAAACCCCAAGATGGATGATATACATGTAGTAGTAGCTAGGGGATGTTTCAATTTAACAAAATATGCACGATTGTTGTGCTCAACTCTTGCAAATTATTCCCAGGGCAAACAGAGTTGTCACTTCAATTAGCTTCGCACGAAGCATTCGCAGGAAGTATGAACCGGGCATTATGCTTGTATAAATGCTAAATTCTATGTTGTATGGTTGTTTTATGTTTTCTTGTAATGTATTATATGCTAACACATTCATATAGTCATTGTTGTTTATTATGTGTATAATGGGACAATAACCACAAACTCAAGATCACTTCTCTGTGTGTTTTATTGCTCAGTACACACTTTATGGCATAAGTCTATCATTCAAACAAAGTTGTGTTTATACAGTCAGTTTGTGGCTAGACAAATACAGATAAAACTCAGACAAATTTCCTGTCTTTGTCGTGACTTGATTCCTTGGTTTGACCATAGATTGACTTTTTACTAGCTGTTCACCAAGGCCTTCCTGGGTTGGACAACTTCCTATGTAGAACCGCTATCCAAGCGACTGGAAGGGGAGACCGCGTCTTCCAGTTGGTTGGGAACGCGGCTCTACAATTTACAAAACTGTCAAAGCCCTGAAAACCTTGACAAAAGGCTAATTTAAATTCAATTTCATTGTGCCTTCGGTCACATTTGATTAGTTACATTACAACAGTCATTTGCTTCAGGCCTAGTGCTTCATGGAGGCAATTTCCGCCATGTCTCTCTGTCATTTTCTTGAAGAGTTTTAGTAGCTGATCTTTAGATTTTCTATCATGCTGGTGCCTTTTTTTAAGAAAAAACTTCATAGTATTACAAAAATGAAGATCAAACTTTGATAAGAATGCATTGTCTGGGCAGGGCCTAGAAAGATAGGACCCAATTTCATAAAGCCCATGCAAAGCACAACAAGTAGCTACATGTAAGCATAACCAAATTGTGCTTACAACAATAAGGTTACTATTTGAAATTCCATGTGGCATTGGTATCCTGCTTTTTTTTTATTAGAAAAATGTTTAAGCACTGTTTTCTGCTTTAGCAGCTCTATGAAATTGGGTCCAGTGTATCTTCATGTACAGACTTCGTAACATGTTAAATACATGTAGAATTAGAATATTGCTTAACAAATTAATTCGCTAGGTTGCAGCAATAAATATTTCTTGACATTGTGGCTGGTGTTACCCGTTTTCCTTAATCAAGGTGTGTCTATGCTTAGCAGATTTGCATGCTATGAGATCTGCCATTTAAGCCTTTATTGGTTCCAATCAATAGATGTAAGCAAACTGTAGATATGGTGTAGATCAATAAATATGCAGATCTCGATTTGTACATGTGTACAGACTTTACGCGAACTATGTAATTCAATTATAATTGGTTTAGCTAGTAACATCATGTGTCAATCCACCTTAACGAGTACATTCAGAAAAAATTATCCGGCCATCCCAACATAGTCCAGTTTGTGTCGGCAGCCTCTATCGGGAAAGAGGAATCGGACAATGGGCAGTCGGAGTTCCTCGTTCTGATGGAGCTGTGTACGGGCGGCGCCCTCGTCGATGCCATTCAGTGCAAGGGGGTGCCCTTGACCTGCGAGGAGGTTCTTCAGATCTTCTTCCAGACGTGTCGGGCCGTGGGTCACATGCACAAACAGAAGCCGGGGATCACACACATGGATCTGAAGGTGAGTGGGTGATGGGGTCTTGAATATTCATGAAGTGTCAAGGATGAATATTCATTGAATTTCTTGTCGTACAGAGGTGATATGTATATGTGTTGGGCATGTTCAATGATTGATGTGGTAGCCTGATCTGTTCGATCTTTTGTTCGCGCAGCCATCGGTAATCGGGCAGCAATTGCACAGCCATATCAGGTGCTGGAATAATGGACCATCAAAATTCTGCCCTACATAGATGAATGACAATGCAAAAGACCTGCAGGCGCAATTGCCACCTACCCTACCCCAACCTCTATCCCAATCGCTACACCTTGTACCCCCATCCCCACTCCTACCCTCCTTTGCTGTAATCCTAACCCATACACTGTTTTCCTTGTGGGTGTGTGGGGAGGGGTTGGGGAGTTGAAAGAGGGGTGTGCAGTACACTTCTGTTCTTAAAGACAGTCAATAATATCTCTTTTAACACTGGATCATTTTGCCATGGTTTGGGCAACATCCCATCAACAAGCACATTCTTAATTGTTCTCATTGATTCATACAGCAAAATGTGTTTACTATAGACCATGTGAACATTGTTTACAATAAGTGTGACCTTGTAAATTCTTTGGCTTGTCTGGCAGGCAGGATACTGCACTGGTCATATTTTCAGTATCATCATAGTGATTTGTATTGTGACATCACATTTTACTTAGCAACTACGATTGATTTGCAGTTACAACCAATCTTAGTTCTTTGTGAAATCGGCCCCTGGCTCTGTGGCTCTTTTTGTAAACATGTACATGTAATTCCCCTATTATTGGAGCAGCTCACTCAAATTTATTTTACCATTCTTGTTTGATAAACTTCTAATGTCAATGTTTTTGCATCCCCCAGTTGGAGAACCTTTTGGTTGGCCCGAAAGGAACAATCAAACTCTGTGACTTTGGAAGTGCCAGTTTGAAATCTTACACCCCTGACGAGACATGGACGTCACTCAAGAGAAGCTTGCTTGAAGATGAGGTAAGGAAGACCCTAACCACACCCAAACCCTTCAAAATCCAAATGCATGTATTGTTTGATTTCGTTGGACTGAGGTCTGCACTTGGTAAAACTGATTTATGCTTTACATGGGATCCTAAAGCATACCACTATAATCAGAGTCCAACAATTTTGAACCTAAACCACCCAAGCCCTTCAAAATCCAACTGCATGTCTAATATTTTATTCTGTGTGATTAAAGACTGCACCAGCGAGCTGATCATGCCTAAATCTCCCTGGGTTATACCAGTGTAATCAGAATCCATTAGTCTGGGTGTTGAGTTACTATGGTAATAATAAAATATAATAATATTTTGAGTTTATATAGCGCTTTTTCACTCCCGAATGGGTGTCTCAAAGCGCTTCCGACATTATTACCCCTGGTCACTGGGCCTTAATTCACTCCTTAAACCATCTCAGCTCCCTGGGGAGTGTACAGCCGCGTGCAACAAATGCGCGCTACTCGGCTAAATCAATCACAAGAACCATCTCTGCCTTCACAGGTACCCATTTACCCCTGGGTCGAGAGAAGCAATAATAGTTAAGTGTCTTGCTCAGGGACACAAGTGTCACGACCGGGATTCGAACCCACACAAGAATCAGCAGAGCTTGAATTCGGTGCTCTTAACTGCCCGTGGTGTTTGACTTTGTTAGAGTGAGGGAGGATCCTTGTAAATCAATCATGGGATCCAGGATTTACCATCATTTGTCGTCATCAAAGATGGCGGTCAATGATGTCTTGTGCAATCAATTTATGGATGTCTCTTTCTGTTCTACAGCTTGCTCGGCATACCACACCAATGTACCGAACACCAGAGATGTTGGATCTGTACAGTAATTTCCCTATCAATGAGAACATGGATATATGGGTAAGAGATGACCTACAAAGGAACCTTGACAACGCTTTACTATTGGTCATTGATTATGGATTATTGATTGTCGATCGATTTTTGATTACTGGATGTAGATTACTGATGACTTTAATATTGTTTATCACCAAACTTATTTTTTAATGTTGATAGCTAGCTACTGATCTGACTGATTACTGGATATCAATTATCAATTGATAATTTCTTATTATTGATTATTGATTTCTGGTTTCTGATAACTGGTTATTAAATACTTTAATTATTGATTGTTTTCACTGAAATGGGAACCTAATCTGTTGAAATATTTACAGGTTTAAATAAAACCCTTAGTCACCCTTTCATTTGTATGTTTTTCTGTCACACAAATAATTATAGTCAATCAAAGCTAGCACTATAGTCATACCTGTGTCTCTTGTGAACCTGCCGTCGATTTCACACAGAGTTAGGGCTCGTCTTATCTCGAGTTAGGACGAGTAGCTCGTCCTAACTTAGGATTAATCTTAAGGTCTGCATGCTACAGTGCAGGGTTGGGACTCGTCCTAAGTCCTAAGATTAGTCTTAAGTTAGGAAGAGTTTTGTGAAATCAACGGCAGAATATGGTATTTCTGTTGCTCATAACTAAGGCCATATCTGAATTTGTGGCTACAGCTACGGCTATTGCTTAATTTTCATGTCAACGTGCTTTGAAATATAGAATGTCCCAAGCAACATCCTCTGCAACAGTCGGAGCCATAGCTGTAGCCACTGATTCAGATATGCCATTTTATTACTGGTTTCTTCTGCAGGCTCTTGGTTGTATTCTCTACATGCTGTGTTTTGGTCAGCACCCGTTTGAGGATTCTGCCAAATTAAGAATCATCAATGCCAACTATTCCATACCAGAGTCCGATAAAGAATTTGTCGTACTACATGATTTGATTCGTAAGTTGCATGTTCACATCAAGTTGCAATTGTTCACATCACTGAGAAAGTTTGACCGCTGACCTTTTGTCTTATGAGATTTAAACCATGTGGTCTGCTTTCCACTCAATTGCATCAACTGGACTGACTAGTCAATTCAGTTTTGTTAAATGTATAAATTATTTGTGTATTGAACAATACATTTATCATCCAACTAATCATTTAAGTGTTAACTGTGATTAAGATTTACTAAACATACCCCAGTTTACCTTTCTGCCAAAACTGTGAGGTAAATGGCAATCTAATTTGGACTAGAAAAATGTTTTTGGGGGCTAGGTTGATCTAGATGGACTTGCAATTTTATCCATGCAGTGTCCGAAAGTGACATCTAGTCAAGTTCGATCAACCGACTGAACATGCTCTGAGAATGTATTCCTTTACTTTCTCAAAGCATTCAATTTTGGTAAACTTTTCAGTTGAAGCATAAAACGTATCAGTAAAACAGAGAAACAGAATGTACAACAACCCAATTCTGTCGGGTTTTGCTGGAAAGTTGCAAAATTTTGCAATAGTTTCAAAAGAATGTTGACAATCTTCCCTTCTCTGCCACTTCCATATCGTTTAAATTTTAGTTTGGATTCAGTCTAAATTCAATTCTCAAGCAATTAATTTATTTTATTGGTGTAAATCTCACTTTGTCTCTGAAGGTGCGATGCTGCAGGTGGATCCACGGAACAGACCACCGATCGCCGTCATCTTGGCTCAGATTCAAGAAATAGCAGCCGCACGGAATACCGTTCTGAAATGTCCCCTGGCGTTGCTGGCTAACAGACCGGCAAGGAGTGCAGCTACACCGGCCAGTCCTGCAAGGAGGCCTGCTGAGACCTCAGGTAGCTGGCTTTTAAGTGTCTTGCTTAAGGGCATAATTGGTTCAAAAACTTTGTATTTTTCTGACGGAAAAAACTTCAGTGTGTTGCCCCCCTGATGATCATGTTGTATTAAAGAAAGATGTACACTATTATTTTGTTGAGGACATTCAGTTTTATTGTGATTTGTGATTTTTATTACCTGTGAAAATGAAAAAAATACTCAAATTTTTGAAGAATGTGTGTAATAATTACACAGAGTGAGTATTGTCCATTGAGTATAGTTTAATACTCAAGGTGTTATACAGGATCGGTAGAGCTGAGAAAATAGTTACAGAATGTGTCCATGTTTTGTGTGATCAACTGTAAATGAACTAATAAACCTGTGACAACTTTGGCCTGATCAGTTGTATGGAGAAAACAGTCATTTTAAACACGTTTTCACATTTTCATTTAAGAAAAAGTTTTGATACAGTTCTCTCCAATATGCCTTCATTTTAGAGGAAAATATTTCACAGAAAGGATGGTAATTGTAATCCTCACCAGTCCTGTGTAATACCTTTTAGTAAATGTCCATACACGGTAACCATTGAGACCCCATGTTTACAATTTAAAAATTAACAACCCTAAAAATTGCCCTTTAATTCAAGATTTGTTCTCTCTGTTATTTTCTTTCTGTAGCTGATCCCGCCGCTGACACCGCAAACGGGAGCAGCTTCTTGGGGATGATGAAAGGGGGAGCTGGCAATCTCTTCAGAAATCTCAAAGACACGTCCAGTAAAATGGCTCACACTGTTGCAAGGTGAACTTTGACCTCTGCCCTCACGGGTGGGAGAGACTTCTGATAAGCTTCCCCTCGCATTTTGATATGACTCGTTAGTTGTTCAACTGTATTTTTAAATTTCCATGTTTGTATCTTGTATATTGAGTGTCGCGGCCGAGTGGTTAAGAGCATCGGATTCAAGTTCTGGTGCTAAGTCACCGGAGTGTGGGTTCAAATCCCGGTCGTGACACTAGTGTCCTTGAGCAAGATACTTTACTCTAATTGTTCTCTTCACCCAGGGGTATAAATGGGTACCTGCGAGGGTAGAGGTTGATATTGTGAATGAAAGCTTACGGAGCGCCACGGCAGCTCGGGGCTGTATACTCCCTAATGGGAGCTGAGAAAGATTAAAGGGATGTTTATTGGCCCAATGACCAGGGGACTAATGTAAAGCGCATTGATATGGTTTATTGTGAAATGCTCTATATAAGAATTTGTTATTATTATTATCATAGAACCTAATACCTAGTTCCTTGTACCTTGTACCTTGTACCTTGTACCAGTACTAAGTTCCTTGTACCAGTACTTAGTTCCTTGTACCTAGCAACTTGTACCTAGTAACTTGTACCTAGTAATATGTACCTTGTGCCTTGTACCTAGGCGTCATCCATCCACTGCAGGATGTAGCCCTCTGTCAGACTCTTTCATGTTGTTCTTTCCTTGATCGTTTTAGTCCAGGAGCCAATTTCATAAAACTTTACGCAACTGTGCAAGTCCACGACAGTAAGATTTACTGTGTAAGTGGTAAACAACTTTTCAACCAATTTTGGGCAAATAGACTAAAAGCTGTTGAGTAAAGTTTTGTGAAATCAGGGGCTGGTCTTCCCCTGCGATCTTCATTATCTATAAAAAAAAAATAAAAAAAATCTTCCTGCCTTTACTCTTTTCCAAAGTATAAGATAATTGAACTGAAACACAATAATAAATGATAATTTACTTACAAAATTTGTTGTGATGTTTGATCACCCACAGCTATGCCAAGGCGGAGCTTGATCTAAACTACATCACGAGTCGCATCATCGTGATGTCATTCCCAGCCGAGGGTCTGGAGTCGGCCTACAAAAACCACATTGATGATGTGAAGAACTACCTGGACTCCAGACATCATGATCGTTACTACGTCTTTAATCTTACCCCGAGGTCCTACAGGAAGGAGAAGTTCAACAACAGGGTGAGTGAGAGAAAAACAATGAGCAGCTTGGGGTTCATATAGTGCAAGCTTCTTATGTTTATGGGATTTGAGACATAGCATGGTGAGGTATCAATGTATATTTGGTTTGCGGTAGCACCGTTGGTACCTACTTGCCAGGTAGAATATGATAACTTGTCTTGCTTTATATTCTACTACCGCGGAGTAGATTTTCGGAATTGGGGAGACTTCTCAGTTCTATGAAAAAAACTGTCCTGCTTTTTAACTACCACCTGTGTGGAAGGTAGGAAATCGGCTGGGACTACTACTTTTGCTTAACTTGACACTAATTGAGTTCTTAATTGGTCTCAAAGTTTTAACAAGCTTGCTGCTCTAATTATAACCAACGAGACGAGGAGAGTATGTTAACTTACAAGAAAAGGGTAGAAAAATGTCAATATTTTACATATATTTTTAAATTTTGTGTGCAGGTGTTGGAGTGTGGTTGGTCAGCCAGACGAGCACCTAGCCTGGTTCTTCTCTACACGATCTGTAGGAATATGTACCTGTGGTTGCAGAAAGATCCCAACAATGTTTGCGCCATTCACTGTCTGGTAAGGCTCAGATTTTTGGGGGGATCTAATTTGAACTTGCTATCAAGGGATGATAGAAATATGTTCGACTGTTAATCCATCGTTCCAGTTTTTTGCTAATTTTATGTGATAATGTATGCTCTGTCTTTAAAACCTTTTTTGTCATGTGTATCTTATTTGTCTACTTCTCTGTGATTACTTTTACATTGCTAATTGTACTTTTATAATAGCATTTGTGGGTTATTTCTTATATCTAACTACCCTAGGTTTTCATTTTTGGACAGTCTATGTAAAACCTTAAGGTTTGATTTTGAAAGCATGTCTTTTTTAGTATTAGTTAGTGATACTACCGACCATGTTTTGTGTTTTAAAGCCAAAATAAATAAATAAATAAACAAGCAGTGTAATAAATACTCCTTTTGTTATTCTACTTGTCTCATTTTACCTCAGGATGGCAAGGCGTCATCGGCAACTGTCGTCTCAGCGTTCTTTTCATTCTGTAGATTCTTCAAGACAACAGAAGCGAGTTTGTACATGTTCACAAGCAAACGAGGCCCACCCGGCGTCATCCCATCGCAGAAGAGGTATTTCTACCCGTAAAAAAACCTCTTTAAAGTCGGTGCAGATTCCTAAAGGTTACCAACTTTATGTTGAAGGGATTATGGCTCTTGTTGTGTCATTGGTCAAAATACTTTAATATTTTCTGGCCTGTCATGGCCGAGCAGTTAAGTGCACAGGACTTGTGTTTTTCGGTATTTAAGTTATCTTGGTGTGGGTTCGAATCCCTGTTATCCTGTGGTTATGTTCACGAAGTAAGAATAATAAGAATTAGAACACACAGTCTGAGTCATGTTTCAGTCTTGGCGATTAAGAATCTTTATTAAGAAGATTACTTAGCATAATTTGACAAATATCTTCATTCTCCCCTAGATACATGGAGTACATCTGTAATATGATGGACCCAGAGTCACCCATCTTCCCTCACGACAAAGTCTTGAAGATTAAGAAACTGTCGCTGATGCCTGTTCCACTCTACAATAAAATGAGGTTGGTAATAGGTCATGTATCGAGAGAGCATGTCATTTTTAACAAATGCTTTTAGAGCTTGCTCGGAGATAGTGAAGGCATATTGCAACCAGAGCAAATCACAACACTTGCCTAAGATAGCAGTAATTGGAAGAAGCTTGAAGCCGCCTGCCCAACAGCCGATTGATAATGGTTAGTGTTGTAGCCACGGTGGGCAAAATACACTGTGCTGCCCAGCTCAGATATCTCCCAGATTGCACTTAAGCAATAATGGGCCTATATCTAAACATAAAAAACTTTGTTGAGCCGCTCGCCCTTGGTAGAATGAATTGGATTTAGAGCCCACCACTAAAATTGGTCTAGCTACAACACTGATGATGGTGTATAATGATGAATTCTGCTTATTTTGAACAGGCGTTTTAATAACACTGTAGTTATGAGTAACCAAATCAAACAGCGTTTTGTCTGGTAGAGCAAACCATTTGAAAGGTCGGTTTTCTTCAAGCTGGTTCTTCTCAGAACCATTTTTGGGGGCTTAATTTGATAGAGCTGCTTGAGCAGCAAAAACTTCTTGCTACTTCTGCTAAACAAAAATAAGAAGGATACCAGTCACAAATTGTACCCGTGGAATGGTATTTTGACTGGTAGCCTTAATCTGATAAGCTTACTTTTATTGTGGTTAGCTATTTTTTGTGCTATAGCAGCTCTATAAAATCGGGACCCTGGGCCCAATTTCATAGAGCTGCTAAGCACAAAAATTTGCTTAGCATGAAATTTTTTGCCTTGATAAAAACAGGAATACCAACCAAATTTCCACGTGATTTTCAGGATAAGCAAACGACAGGTGAATACCTGTAACAAGCAATATGCAACAAATGGAAATTTGGTTTGTAATCCTGTTTTTACCACTGGAAGAAATTTCATGCTAAGCAAATTTTTGTGCTAAGTAGCTCTATGAAATTGGGCCCTAGTGGTTTGCTTCTTAACCTGATGTCCCGTCTCATTTTATCATTCTAGGAATGGTTGCCGTCCTTTTGTTGAGCTGTACTTTGGAGAGGATCGGATCCTTACGACGTCACAGGAATATGAGAAAATAAAGTAAGCATTCGAAACAACACTGACATATCAAAATTTTGCCCACCCTTTAAAAATCTTACACAGCCTTCAACTCCATCCACCCTGTCATATTCTTTATTCGACTGTGAAAATGTTAAAAACTTTGGCTGATCTTGAATAGTAACATGAACTTGAAATAAAATATTTGGTTTGCGGTAACACCAATGCATATCTTCTTACTGGTTTAATTATATTCTTTTGAGAACTTGTCTTGCTATATATTCTACTACCACACAGTAGATTTTTCAGAATTCGCGAGACTTCTCAGTTCTGAAAAGAACTGTCCTGCTCTTAATAATGTAGTCACAATAATAAACTGTTATTTTTTTTTCTAGGGGCTATGTCGTTGATGATGGTTGGGCAGAGATACCAATAGACAAGTCCATCTTTGGAGATGTGACGCTGATGGTGTACCATGCAAGATCAACATTCGGTGGCAAAGTGCAGGGAAAGGTTGGTATTCATGATTGAACTTGTGTCTTTGGCCGAGCGGTCAAGCACACTGGACTCAAGCTCTGGTCCCAATTTCATAGAGCTGCTTAAGCAGAAAAGGAAGCTAAGCACAACAAAATTATGCTTCAGAATGAGGTTGCCAGCCAAAACACCATGTCACATACTCAATCTGTGACTGATATCCTGGCTGTTTTTGCTTAGCAGACATTGTTAAAGGAACACGTTGCCTTGGATCGGACGAGTTGGTCCATAAAAAAGCATTTGTAACCGTTTGTTATAAAATGCATATGGTTGGAAAGATAATTTAAAAGCAGAATACAATGATCCACACAAGTTTGCCTCGAAATTGCGTGGTTTTCCTTTTACTGTGCGAACTAACACGGTCGGCCATTTATGGGAGTCAAAAATTTGACTCCCATAAATGGCCGACCGTGTTAGTCGACGAGGTAAAAGGAAAACCGTGCAATTTCGAGGCATGTTTGTGTGGATCATTTTATTCTACTTTTACAGCATCTTTCTACCCATATGCATATTATAACAAGCGATTTTCAAAGACCAACTCGACCGATCCAAGGCAACGTGTTCCTTTAAGCAAAACTTTCTGCTAAAGCAGTGCTGTGAAATCGGCCCCTTGTATTTCTGAGTGTTTGTTCAAGTCCTGATCTTGACACTCATGTCCATAAGCAAAACGTTGAACTATTATGTACATGTATCTCTCCTCCTTCAGAATGGGACACTAACTGTTATTGCTGCTTGTTTCCCTCCATCGTACAATCTAGACTTTTTTAAGAGGAATATCAATCTCTTGTAGCCCCATTCCAAGAGTGGCTTTTAGCCTTGTTGTGGGCAAAACAGGCATAAACAAATTTGTTTGGTTTGATCCTTCAGATGGGACATGAAGTAGTTGCTCCTGTGTGTTGTGTATTGCTTGTCAAAGAACCCAGTACATTTATCATTCAGAGAAGAGGTTCGCCCCAGTGTTTCTTGTTTGATTGGCTACAGATTGTGCCACATCACCTTGTAAACCATTGCTATGTGAAATAAGAGGATCTTTCAATCAGACGTGGAGGAAACTGCTTCTGTGAACTGTCATGCCCATAGTGTCATGTAGGGTTTGAGAAAGACTTTCTACTGTGCCTAACTCAACAATTTTGGTTTCTTATATAAGATCATTTCTAGGTAAATTGAGAGCGTTTTTTTTTTTCCATTTCAAAGTTTCAAAGGCATACTATGTATGGATGTGAATATAACATTCCTTATCTCGACCTCTTTTGACACTTTCTTTTGACACTTTGTTTATGGCAAAACAAATTATCTCTGTGCTTGCTTTTCTCAAAACGTCATTTTTCAAGTTGAGCTGTTTTGCCATGTAACTGCCGTGTGGTCGAGAGATGAGGCCAGTACCATCGCATAAACACTGTATGTCAATTTTATTGTGATAGCTAATTCCCTTTTCCCTCTTCCATTTTCCATTTAAAGGTGACAGCAATGAAAATGTTCCAGTTCCAGTTCCATGCTGGTTTTGTGCCGGAGGGATCCCACACGATACAATTTACAAAGTAAGACTTCCCCTTTAAAGAGATGCCCTTTAAATATCCTGTCATTAAAGTTGCTTTTTAATAACAGGCACCCTGTCGAAATCCAACATCAATGCAATGTGTAGAGATGACAACCAATGCTGAATGCAGTCTCAATTCTTATTCTATTGTACTTCAAAGCATTTCTGAATTGATATTTTGTGACATGCAACATTAAAAGTTATATGCTAAATTTGCATCAGGGTTAAAGAAAACTATTTGCATTTACCCATACACTGATGTGCATTAAGAACTGTATACTTCATGTGAAAAACAAAAATCCAAAGGCCGATTACTCGGGTGGAATTCGAACCACCGATCACAAGTTGATGAGCTATGAGCTATCGGTTGGTGATTTGTAGATTGAAATTTATTGTATTGTTTGCTTTGTAACTCGATTCCATATGTTTTTATTCAGCAATGTCGATTGTATTTCTTTGTGCAAATGTTGTAATGGAAAGTTTGTTGTATATTTCCTTTATGTTTAGTGTACTGCTTGATAGTTAAAGATGTTTTTTGAATATGATATCCAGATATATTTGAATATGTAGTATTAAATATTATATTGTCCAATTATATTTCATTCTTGAAACTACCTCTGTAACAGCTTTTAAAATTTGTTTAAAAAAGGCCTTGTGTATTTGTTCTTGTTTTGTTATTGAAATTTAAATTATGTTTTTTCTTACTTATTTTAAACAAAATTAAGATCAATCAGATAAATTAGGGTATGTCACTTATTAACCCTTGTTCGGACTTCACCCGCAGGTGAAATCATAACAGTTTTTCTTCCGTCAATGTGTGGTAAAAGGCATCTAGGGTGTGTTTTGACGGTCGTAACCAAAACTGTTTGTCATTGGCCAATAAGTTAACCAATGGCCGATTATACAGTTATTGGTTAGGACCACCAAAACATACCCGGGTACCCTGGTAAGTCACTATCAGCCTCAAGTTTTTTTTGGGGGGGATTCAGTTTCACATGAAGTTTGAACTAGGCTTTAGATTCTGTAGCTTGTTACCTTTGTTTGTCGTGTTGAATTGTCCATGCTTGTGGTGTTCATTATTGTGACACGTCGATCCTCAGATACGATGTAGACTTCATGGAACAGCCAGACAAGTTTCCCGACCTCTTCAACGTCACCCTGGAGGTGCAGCTGATGGATCGGCCGACACTGCCAGAGAAACAACCCCCCTGGGCCACGTTTGAGACCCAGCGTATCACACCAAAGTATTGCTTCAGTAATAAAGAAGAGCAGGACAGTGTTAATGCACAGTTTGGTGAGTTGTCTTACCAGGGCATTTTTTTTAAAGGCACAGCAGCCGATTTCACGAAACGCTAGGATTAATCCTAACTCGAGTTAGGACGGATAACCCGTCCTAACTTAGGATGGGTTCAGTGTGTCCAAACGTATAAGCATACGGAACTGAACTCGTCCTAAGTCCTAGGATTAATCATAAGTTAGGATGAGTTTGGTGAAATCGACGGCTGGACACTTTGGTAATTACTCAAAATATATAGTAGCATAAGAACTTACTTGGTAACGAGCAATGGAGAGCTGTTGATAGTATGAAATATTGTGAGGACAATTTACTCTGAAGTACTGTAGAGTAGGTTTAGAGAAAGAGGTAAAGAGGTAAAGAAGAGTAGTCGGGAGGAATTTTGTTTTTTGTGAGATCGGGACTTGGGGCGAGATAGCAGCATTTCAGTGTCGATTATATCGGCCTCATGAAGTCCCAAGATTAAAACCAAAACGCCCTTTGAAGACTGTGTTGCTTGGAGATAATACATCACAAACAGATACGGGGCTGACATTACAAGAGTAGAGTCTACGATCAGCTGATCAGGGTCTCCTGGTAGACGCATGGCCAAGAACCCACAAGGGGAGCACTTTCAGTTCTAGTTACTGATGGAAAACATTATCGGTCTTTCTATTGCTTATAAATGTTGTGCGAGGGTAATGCAAACATGGGTGATCAGTGGTTGCATTCCCTTTTTTTAAATTTTTATTCTTACTGCCTTTATATCAATTTATCTATTTTCATTTTTTTCAAATTCTAGCTCACATGGACGCTAAAGCCAAAGAGAGGAAAGTTAAATCAGCAACAGCTTCTGGCGAGAGAAGACCATCAAAAGAACCATCCCCACAGCAGTCTAGCCAGCCACAGTCTAGCCAACCACAGTCTAATCCCGCCCCTGACAACGACAACAAAGCCGGCTTCATGGCGAATATCAACTGGCAAGATGAGAATCAGCATGACAGGGAAGCCAAAGAAACTCTCCTTGATGACGAGTCCGATGATGAGTTTGGTGATTTTGGAGCAAAGCGGGCGAAGGCTCACCAAGACATGGTGGAAAATGGAGTCAGGACTGGTAACTCCACTTTCTTCGCCGCTTTCGAGACAGGTAGTGAAAGCTCGCCAAGTCAGGCACCGCAAGAGCCACTCTTTGAAGCACAATTTTCACCAGTGCATTCAAACCAATCGCAAACCTCAAATAACGTAGACTTGTTGAATATCGGTGGAAGCAGTCAATCAAAAGACAGCACCTCGAGAGGAGGACCCCATGTTGATCTAATGGGTCCTGGACCAAAAGATCCAAGCAACTTGGACCTTCTTAACGATTCCGCAGCTGCCGGGTCGTTACTTGGAGGAGCCTCCAAGAAAGACGTCCCCAGTGATGCCTTTGATCCATTCCAACAACAAATGCAGAAGCCGAGTCCGGGCACACCTACTGTGGTGCACCAGAACCAGAAAAAACAAGAGGACGTTTTTGACCCTTTTGCCGCGAGTGGAGGAAGGCGGTCACCTGCAAGCCCGGAGAAGGATGTCTTGTTCAACATTGGTGATGCGAGTGAGGACACTCTGTTTGATCCTTTCAGAGCTGGAGGTGGGACGGCGTCGCCGTCACATTTATCGCCACCTCTGAGTGGTCTTCAAAATACGACGAAGATGTCTCACAGTAGCGATAATTTGCTTGGTGATTTTGGCGGTTTCTCGTCGGGGGCTTCGTTGTCGTCACCTCAGAAATCAAAACCAACCCTGAAGCAGGTAAATTTCAAAACACAGGTTTTGTTTTTTAATGAACAATTTAAATTCCACTTTGTCAAAGACACTTGTTACTTTCAGTCTTATATGGCTTTCAGTAATTTGGAATCAAACAGAAAACCCTAATTAATGTTTTCATATTGTATCCTGTTCTTGTTTTTTAAAACCATTTAATACTATCCACATGGTTTAGAATGATAGTTGCACTATGCCAGTGGTAGATGCAATTAACAGTCAGTCTTCGTGTAGATACTGTCCGACCATTGAATACCATCCACTGTGGTTTTGAATGATAGATAAACCATGCCAGCCTGCAATATGATATCATGTGGTGTATGCATCAACACTGTAGGCAGCCAGACCTCCTGAGTATTGTCTGACCATTCAATATCATCCACTGTGGTTATTATCACACTAGTGCGAGATGAATAAGGAAAAATAATGAGTTGATCAACTATTAGAAACCATTCAACTGCACAGGTTGTGAGTGGCGACCTATAAATAACCATTACATTAATAAAAACCCATCTCTGAACCCTTAAATAATTCCTTGGAGACGAAGAAGAAGAATTTTTGGGAGATTTTATGCTTTGTGAGATCGGGACCTGGGCCGAGATTGCAGCATTTCAGTGCTGATAATATCGGCCTAAAAAAGCCCCAAGATTAAAACCAAAACGCCCTTTGAAGACTGTGTTGCTTGGAGATAATACATCACAAACAGATACGGGGCTGACATTACTAAAGTGGAGTCTACGGCTATGGCTAAGGCTCTGGCTTAGGCTTCAGTCATGGCTCTGACTAAAATTTAATCTTTGGCCGTAGCCAGTATCAATTCCTAAATTTCTTGACTGTACCATTTACATTCAATCATTGCATGATATCATACTGCATGCTGGCTAGTGCATCGGTTATTCAAAACCACAATTGATGATATTTAATTGTTAAACAGTAGAAGGGTTGACTGTGTACTATGTAGATGTATTTACCACATGATATCATATTGCAGACTGGCAATCGTGTGGATGATATTTAATGGTCAGACAGTAGGAGGAATCAGTCACAAGAGGGTACAATTTGTCATTTTCCATACATTCAATTAAGCATTATTTTGAACGGTTTGTATTGTTTTTTTTCTACACAGAGTCGGAGTGGGCCCAATTTGGCAGGCGCAGACTGGGGTAACGGATCACCAACCCACTCCCCAATGGGCAGAACTCATAGCTCGGGAATGGGCAAACAAGCCGGTGGCACACCCACACACCAAGCAAAGACAACCCCAAGCAACTCTCATGATCCATTCGCTGATTTTGGTAGGCAGGATTTCATCTCATCGTTTCATAGTATCAACCCTAATGCTCTTGATGTTTTATCCTCGAACGAACTAGAATCCTCTATTCTGATTGGTCAATCCATAGTAACAAGAGTGTGATACGCGTGTATTGTACGTCCCATATCAACCCTTGTTTTAAAGGCAAAGTATATTGAAACCATCGATTGTTTTAATCCTATGTTACTGTAGTTGTATACAATAAAATTAACCCATAACAAATTTTGTTTTTAGAGGTTGTCGCATTTTGTAGATATTCCTGAAAATTCAGAGCGAATTTAATGCCTGTGCAATGTTATTGTGGATTTTATTCACTGAACATGGAAAAGGAACATACAGTCCATAGTACACATCGGTGTTGAAGGATAAAAACAATCATAGTTCCTTTTGGCTTGGTACCACTGTAGTTAAACTGTTAACTTTTGCTTCGATCTTCAGGTAATTTGAATTCAAACCTACCAGCGTCTGGTACCACGCCTCCCCCTTCGCAGTCCTCCTCATTTGGCTCATGGCAAACCAAGCAAGGCCAAGCCCATGGTATGGCGTCACCGAAACACCAGTCGTCGCCATCCGCAGGGATGGCTCAACCTCCACCCCAGGCCCAGTCGAGTAAACCCAACTACTATGCTAGTGGTTTCTCCAGTGTGATTGGAGGGAGGGAAGAGAGAGGAACAAGGACGCCGTTTGCAACATTTGGAGCTGGTACGTTATTTACATACATCTTATAAAGGGTTGCGTTACTTTTTGTACGACACAAAGATAATAATGGCTTCCCTTAAAATGTTACTAAATGAGGTAAACCTGCAGCCTGAGGTGCTATAGTTTTTAAAAAATGTAGTAAAAAACAATTTCACGCAAAAACAAAAATTTCATCTCAGTGAGCCGAAAATTATTTATACTTTACTTTACTTTAAGTGTTACCTTTTTAAAATCTTTTTTTTTTTCTCTTTTTTTTTCTCTTGTAGGGCCAACCAAGAAAAGTGACTTTGAAGATCTTCTATCCTCCCAAGGATTCACTCACAAGAAAGATGATAATCGGACGATAAACGAAATCAAGAAGAAAGATTTAGTCAGAGAGATGGATCCTGATAAACTCAAGGTAAAATTGGATTCACTAAAAGCGTTTTGGGGCCGGTTTCACAAAGCGCTAAGATTCGTCTTAAGATGTTCTTGTTAATAATTTCATATGTGCCCCCTTAGCGCAATTTTAATGTAAGCTCAAGAACCCTTTTGATGTCTAGGCTTGCTTTTTAAAGTCTCTCCTTACAGTCTAACTGTGTTCCTTTTTCTACTTTGTTAGGCCTTTTATATGTTCAATGATTTGTATAATCTTTTGTGCTGTTTTCTTCTGCCCTTTCTTGCCTTAATATTTTCCTAGCTTTTCTGAGGTTTTGGAGATGTCTGCCTTTTGGAGACAGTTATATTTTTAACTTTTATGCTCTCCGTGGCATCCCACTGTTGTTAAACTTATGTTTGCAATATTTGTTTTATGTGTGTACATGTACTTGTGAATGTTTTGCCTGAATAAATATTATTAAATAGTACTGTCGGTATCCCCATAGTTGTTTTTTTGTGACATCACACTTTACTAAGAAATTAAGATTGATGCGAATATAAGATCAATCTTACTATTTTTGATTTTTTTTTTTCTAAAAAAACTTGGGCATTGGGGTAAGGTATTCCACCTGACCAGGCTGAAATAATTTTTGCAGAAAAGTGGGATATTTCCAGTTTGTTAGCTAAGGATAAACTATACAAAATGATGAAACATTTTTAAAGAACAAATATTTATTAGTTGTTTGTTAAATACTGATTTTAGTTTGTTTGAAATGATATAAAGATAGACTATACAAAATGATGAACAATTTTTGAAGGAAAAAATATTAGTTAGTTAGTGATTTGTGATGTCAGCTACAGCAGAGTTGCCAACCTGCAGGGTTTTCAAATTGAATTTTTTGTGTGAATGTTTTTTTTTGCCGACAGATTCTTGAATGGACCCAGGGAAAGGAACGTAACATCCGAACCCTGATCTCCAGTTTACATACAGTACTATGGGAGGAAGAGAGTAGGTGGAAACAGGTTGGGATGCATCAACTTGTTACGGCTGGAGAGGTATGACAAGAAATCAAACAAGGTTTTCAATCCATTACCCATGGCCTTGTTATGTAATTTGTTACTTACCCTTACACTGGTGTGTATTAAGTACTGTATACTCAGTACTTTCCCCGAGTTCTGTGAACAAAAAATCCACAGGCAAATCACTCGGGTGGGACTTTAACCCACGACCTTTGCATTGAGTATACAATGCTTAAAGGCAGTGGACACTATTGGTAATTACTCAAAATAATGATTGGCATAAAACCTTACTTGGTGACGAGTAATAGGGAGAGGTTGATGGTATAAAGCATTGTGACAAACAGCTCCCTCTGAAGTGCCATAGTTTTAGAGAAAGACGTAATTTTCCATGAATTTGATTACGAGACCTCAGATTTAGAA
Source organism: Asterias rubens (assembly GCF_902459465.1). Classification (NCBI taxonomy): domain Eukaryota; kingdom Metazoa; phylum Echinodermata; class Asteroidea; order Forcipulatida; family Asteriidae; genus Asterias; species Asterias rubens. The sequence continues at coordinate 10,992,736 of NC_047073.1, read as the reverse complement.
CTTGAGGTCTCGAAACCAACCATCTAAACGCATACAACTTCGTGTGACAAGGGTTTGTTATTTCATGCATATGTTGAGATACACCAAGTGAGGAGTCTGGTCTTTGACAATTACCAATAGTGTCCAGTGTCTTTAATACAAATAGGTGTAATGGTAAAAATCAAATAATATTCTTTATCCCCAATGCAAAAATTTACATTTTTTGTAAGTACCAAGTTGCATGAAAGTGTGTCATGAAGTCCAAATAGAAGACCACTGCTATGATCTAAGGGCAACAAAGACAACTTGGATTAGAGAGACAATGATATTAATACAGGAAATAAATAAAAGGTTTTTGATTTATATATATATTAATACCCTTGACCAAGGTACATATTTATATTTAATTGAATTTCAGCAAAAATCATATGTTGCCATTTTCATTCAAGCTGGTCTTTTAAGATGATTTTTCGTTTATGATGTCCCTCTTGTTTCTCAACAGGTTAAGAAGTTATACCGCAAAGCATGTCTCTGCATTCATCCAGACAAGCACACAGGTACGCCCCATCAGGAGCTGACCAAACTCATCTTCATGGAGCTCAACGACGCCTGGGCAGAGTTTGAGGAATCCGGCGCTAAATCGTTATACTAGTCAGCAAACACACACAGCAGCATAGACATCTATTGACCCAATTCACCTGAAGTCATCATCAGAATAATCTTTGATGCATCCTTTTGGTGGGCAATGTCACTGTGTTTTTCAGTGAAGTGCGCATTTTAGGCGACGAGGCGTTTACACGTAAACCTATTGTCCACCAAAATGGTGAGCGTGGCACAGTCGCCGCGTGTGATGTGCGTGCAAGGGGTCAATACTCCGCACAAAGGCAAAACAAATAATGGCAGTCTTCAAGTCTAGGGAAAACCAATTGAAATATACCTGGGCTGAGTTGATGTGGGAACCTTATTTGTGACCCGCTACGTGAAAATGAGTCAGATGTCGCCCAATGCATTATTAAGTTATGGACAGTTTAATGTGAAAAAAAAAAAAAACTTACTTTTTAAGATCAATATTTGCATGGTTTTACTTTTAGGCAATAAAGCTATTAATACAACAATTTTGTGATCATACTCATGTCTAATTTGTATTCTTTTGCGCGAAATGGTAGTTTAAATCATCACTTTACTTGTAATTCGTTTTTTCAGAAAAAATAATGTATTGGCTAATTTCAAGCGGAAGTAACTCAGCAACGCGATACACCCCAAAGCCTAGACATATACCATATTACTGCTGTTGGTGTGTTCTTTCCAGCCATGCATATATAAACCCAATCCTTGAAATTGTCAACATCTGACTCATTTTCACGTAGCGGGTTACATTTATGCTGTCACATTTGGATTTGTTAAAAGTAAAAAAAGTATGGAAGGCCATTACACTGCTTACAGATTTTAAGGAAGTAACTGTTAAAGCTGTTTAGTGATTCAGTCACAGTGTTTGAGATTGCTATCAAGTGCAGTGTTTATCGCGGGTGAAGTTTCTTACATCCTTTCACTAGATGTTTTCTGCTGACAGAGTGGTGCTAAGTGCAGTACTGATTATCAAAATACTTGCTTATAGCGTGTGAGCAAAGCAAACGGCACTCTAGCTTGCCGGTGGCTCTTGACAAGTGTAATGCAACAATGCAAACCTTTTTTTAATAAACGCACACACGCCATCAGATCTTCTTGATCAGAAACACTCTCATATATTTACGCTCATTCTAATGTTACAGTAAGCTCAAACAGTTGCTTACCAGTAAATATCTCTACGAAACTGACGACAGACCACAAAGTCAAAACTAATATTTGTCAGATTATATTTTGTAGATTTTTTTGGTGAATGTTTTTTGCCATTTTAGTTTTTGGGATCAACAAATAGTGGTTTTTACATGCACCAATTTGGTTTTTATTTTTTATTTTTGTACCATGTGATTTTTTTTTAAATTATGTTTTGAGATCACCCTGTTCCTTTTAAGAAAATATATTTGATAAGAACCCCCCCCACCCCTTAAAAAAGTTCTAGTATAAAAATAGACCAATACAGTCTTTTGTAAGTTTTTCCTTAGTAGTGATAAGTCCTTGATGACTAATGGAAGAAATTTTTCTTTATGACAGCAATTTATTACACCACCAATCCTTGTTAGATCGACTGTATTCCAAGAACTTAGAAAAGAGCATCTCATACATAAGTTTATATTTATCACCTTCCCCTTAAAAAAAACACCAACCAGTCCTTTAAATGTGGCAGGAAGGTTTCCAAGTAGTCATTTTGTCTCTGATAAAAACGGTATGTCTTGTATTTATTGTGAAGAATTTTTACTCAACCAAACCCTCTTAGATTTACTACACATAACGCCCATCAATTAATATTAACCCTAGCTTCCGCCCCCAAAACAGAAATTCAAAACTGAAAAGAAAAATTACAGTACGCCGTAGTAAGTTTCCAAATAGTGGTTTGTCTTTGTTGAACAAACAGTATTGTATTTAATGGGAATATTTGTCACCATACCAACCCTACTTTCTCCAGTCGGTTGTTACTCACCTTACCTTCCTATTATACCATGGTCTAAAAAATGTGTAAATCAACAGTGAGTGGCTAATTGTCAGTAATATGGGAAATGAAAGTGTTTGATGAGTTAGGCTGTACCCATCCCCGAGTTACAAACATGTCTGTAATGGAAAGTTTAAACTATATGAAAACATTTGTTTAAAGGCAGTAGGTAACGAGTAATGGGGAGAGGTTGATGGTATAAAACGTTGTGAGAAACAGCTCTCTCTGAAGTGACGTACATGTAGTTTTCGAGAAAGAAGTAATTTTCCACGAATTTGATTTCGAGACCTCAAGCTTAGAATTTGAGGTCTCGAAATCAAGCATCTAAAAGCACACAACTTCGTGTGACAAGGTTGTTTTTTTATTATCTCGCAACTTCGACGACCAATTGAGCTGAAATTTTCACAGGTTTGTTATTTTGTGCAAATGTTGAGAAACACCAAGTGAGAAGGCTGGTCTTTGACAATTACCAATAGTGTCCAGTGCCTTTAAGTGGCAAAGACCACACCCCATAATGGCATCTGGCGTTTGGGTTGGCATAGTGGTATCTGTCCGTGCCTTCTTTTTTTCTAGTGCAGGCTTTATGGTTGAAAACAGTCACACTGTCGGACACACCAAGACAAACCCCTTCTCTTTGTGATAAGTAGGTACTGTGGTATTGGCATTTTTTATAATAACACAGGACCTACAGCTTTACGTCCCATCTGAAGGGCGAAGCTTAAGGACGCAAGTGTGGGGTGGAGTGGGGTGGAGGGTAGGAGCTGCTTCGACCACTAGAAGTTTGAGACTTTCTTGGCTTTTGTAACAAAGTGGTTGTAGAATGTGCAGAATGAACACACCTAGTTTTACCAAAGAAATACTAATACCAGGTCAACATATGTAATTTGTTTTGTTCCATTTATTCGTTCAAACTGTGAGAGGATTCAAATTGTTGAAATAGTTTGTCTGTTGTCCCATTCAAATGAACTAACAGTCCAAGGTTTTGAAAAATCTGAAATGTGTGGTATTTGTGTTCAGTAAAAGGCAATATTTCCCCCAATCTCCACACAACAGCGAAGTTATCTATTACAAAAAACACCTAAATAATTATGTTGTCTATAAGTATTTGAAATTTCTAGTGAAGGAAGTTGTACTATAATTAATGTTATGTTTTTCTCGTATTGTTTTAAGGCCTCTAATGAAAGGCTTACTTTTAACGTATTATTTTGAATAATTTAAGTACACCTTTTTAATTAGTTGGTACACCTATTGCCAATGTGGCTGTTGTAAAGTATTTATTATTCTGGATAACATAAAGACTTTGATCGAGGCTAGGTGTGATTAACTCTTCCATTTAGAATGAACAGACTCCATGTAAAATTACATGCAGCATTTACAGCAGCACAAACATGGCTATGCTCGTGTCTGAAATTTGAAGACGTGTGATTTTACACTTGAAATAGCGGTGCAGCATTCATAGGTCTACAAGGGACAGGTCAGCAACGTATGTGTACTCGAGTTTACAGAAACCCATAGCATGCAATACTCAAACCCATCACTGAGTGATGGGTTTGAGTGCTTTGTCAGATGCCACTATTAACGATTGAGATGAAGGAATCAAAATCTCATTGCTGTTGGCCAATTAGAAGTAAAAATTCTACACAATTATTCGCAACGTAACGTCACTAGAGACCTTAAAATATTCATCCAAAAGAACTGAAACTAATGAAAGAGACACTTTCACTTTTTACAACATTCCAGTATTAAGGGGGCCCAATTTCACAGAACAGCTGAAAGCACAACAAAATTATGCTTACCAGAAAAAGCAAAAATTATACCAATCGAAGAGTAGTGACCTGGTTTCATTATAAACAAAATTACTGTAGAAATGTTGACTTTCATATCGACAAAACAAATTGATAAGTACATGTACAATAGGTTCCTTCCTCAAAGAAAATTTTAAATGTACTTAACTTTAATAAAGACTTTTTTAGGCCTGGTATCAAGTAAACAACCATTCACTTAACAGGTACAGACATGAGCCAAAACAAATGCAATGTACATTGCTGTTTGCTGGTTACCAGCTAATTGTCGCTAAGCTATTTTTTTCCCCTTAAAAACAGGACACGACTTCCAAAAGGCTTGGAAAATTTCTTTGCTTAGCAAAAAATGAGTAGGAGAGTAGCCACAACAATGCAAACATATCGTTAACAATGCTGGTAACCTTTTTCTGCTAAGCAATACTACTCTGTGCTTAGCAAGTTTCGGTGCTTTTTGAAATCGGGCCCTGCTTTCATGGCCTTGGTAAGCATTAAAAATGTGTCGGCTGCTGACAAAGTGTGTAATAATGAAATGTACAAGTTTCAAACCTTTTCAGTAAACTGGTAAAACTAAACAAATGCAGCTCTGACGTGACTTCGATGTAAATATTGAAACATCTTTCCAGTAATTTGACAGACGTAATAAATTGCCTGAAGAATAATTACTACTATTTAGGTTTTACTGTTACACCGTTGTGTGCTAAGCAAATTTAGTCTTGCGAAAACAAAATGTCTTCAAGTTGATTTTTTCCCCGCAGGACAAAGTGGACTGCGCTTATCACACATTGATGTACAAGTTATACCAAAAACGTAATTATAAAAATTCCTAACATTGTTCTTTCTTTGTACAGCATTACGTTCTATACATATTTACATATATTCCAAGTGAACTGTTCATTTTAAGTAATTCTTAATAATATATATTTTGTACAGCTGTCTTAAGCTCCCTTGTATACACCAAATATGAAAGATTATTCAATCTTATATCGGAGACAAATATCGTGGAAAATAATAAATATAAATATCACGCCAGTAGTCAATGGAGTTGATACTTATTTTTTAGGGTTCCTTGACTGGGTGAAAGGTCATGTTATTGGCTACATCCGCAAGGATAAAGACGGGGACCAGTCTAGTTAAATGATCAACAGGCATTGGTCATATGGGCCAAATCATCTCATTGGATACAATGATTTAATTGGTTAAACGTGCAGTGACGTGAGCTTGCTTTCTATACCTGTGTTATGATTGGGTCGAGGTGAAGTTTGCCAGCTGCACTTTCGGTCGTCTGAATGCAGTGTGCATAATATTTGTATATTTTGTACATGTACATGCATGTAATGTTGTTTTATACATATGTATACATCAATGAAGGATTTGACTGCGAATCTCCATGTGAAATGGGTGCAAGGTCAAAGGTACATTTGTACAGATCCGGACTACCGGTATATACTGGTATCTGGCGTAACTTACAAACCTCGACGTGTGACGTCAGATGTTCAGGCTGTCACTGTACAAGTTGTGCTTCTAGTCTCTGTGTTAGTTCACTCACAGCTCGGCGTAGTCGTGATGGGTCAGTGATGGCGCAACTTACAAACCTTGACGTGTGACGTCAGATGCTCAGGCTATCACTGTACAAGCTGTGCTTCTAGCCCTTCACTTTAATTTATGCTCACTGTACAAGTTGTGCTTCTAGTCTCTGTGTTAGTTCACTCACAGCTCGGCGTAGTCGTGATGAGTCAGTGATGGCGTAACTTACAAACCTCGACGTGTGACGTCAGATGTTCAGGCTATCACTGTACAAGCTGTGCTTCTAGCCCTTCACTTTAATTCATGCTCACTGTACAAGTTGTGCTTCTAGTCTCTGTGTTAGTTCACTCACAGCTCGGCGTAGTCGTGATGAGTCAGTGATGGCGCAACTTACAAACCTTGACGTGTGACGTCAGATGCTCAGGCTATCACTGTACAAGCTGTGCTTCTAGCCCTTCACTTTAATTCATGCTCACTGTACAAGTTGTGCTTCTAGTCTCTGTGTTAGTTCACTCACAGCTCGGCGTAGTCGTGATGAGTCAGTGATGGCGTAACTTACAAACCTTGACGTGTGACGTCAGATGTTCAGGCTATCACTGTACAAGCTGTGCTTCTAGCCCTTCACTTTAATTCATGCTCACTGTACAAGTTGTGCTTCTAGTCTCTGTGTTAGTTCACGCACAGCTCGGCGTAGTCGTGATGGGTCAGTGAAGAGATACACAAACAAGTGCCTCTCTTTGGCCAGCAGAGGGTCTCCCTTCAACATCTACAAGAAAATCAAAACAATTTTGATTTGTGATTACGGTCACAAAAAATATTTGGTCTCGTCTGTCTTTTTGACAATGCTCCTTTCAATTTCCAGATGGTAAACTCAAGGCATTTATATGTATGAGGTACTGAAGTTATAATGAGAAGTTATAATGAGAAGTCCATTGATCCACTAAGGCTAAAGGAGTAGTCCCGGCCAATTTTCTACCTTCCGCCCAGGTAGTAGTTAAAAAAGCAGGACAGTTATTTTCAGAACTGAGAAATTTCCCGAATTCCAAAAATCTACTCTTTCGAGTTTTTTTTCCCGACTGTTTTATTTCTTCTACTGTTTCTATTTTCTTCTTGTGTGCCTTGGGTGCCATTTTAGGCAGATATGTGCGCTTTATAAATCTCTAATTATATTACTCTATGGTAGTATCAAAACTCTATGGTAGTAGAATATATAAAGCAAGACAAGTTCTGAAAAGAACATAATCTACCTGGCAAGAAGATAGACACACTGCGTTACCATAAACCAAATATTATACAATGATTCCTCAACATGCAATGCCTCAAATCCAATATAAAAAAGTAATCGCGTTTTAAATATCAAAAACCAACTCACCTTCAATTTGCCATTGTAATCCCCTATAATGTCCCTTATGGTATGTTCCAGTTTCTGCAGAGTTTGGTCTAAACGGGTGATTCCATTCATCAACTGAGGGGGGCTCAAGACGGGCTGGCCGTCTATCGTGGCTGAACCAGCGTACACCATTTCTTCACATCGTTTCAGAGTCAATTCCCTGTACAAGTAAAACCATTGACATTGACAGCTTGTCTTGAGATGAATCTCTCAATGTTTTGTGTCGGAAAATGAGCCCAGTAGACAAAACGAGGTCCAGCACAAAACTTCCACATTCTTTCTGCCAAAACACCAAGCGCCCACAGATTTACATTTAACTTACCCGTTTAAAGATAATGATGGTAGAAAGCTTCCCTTAAAGTATTACTTGCGCAAGTGCTGTTGTTTTTGAGAAATGAGTAAACCAATTTCACAGAAACAATTTTTGTCTCAGTGAGACGGAAATTATGTTTCTTTGCATAAATCTTCTCCGGAATCTTTGCAATACTTACAAGTCCGCTAATCTGCTGTCTTGACTACTGTTTGTGGATGAGAGAAGTTGTTGTAATGTAGCGAGCCGTTCAGCCAGCTGTCTGGCGCCCTCTTTCAGTCCACTGTAGGTCAGGAACAGCTGCTGGTGACCGTTTGTATCGGCGTTGTTAACTTGAGAACCAAAGCATATCAAACGTCAGTACAATCATTAGACAAAACTGTGAAATTGTATTTCATTCAGAAAGGTAGTTTTTGGTGGTTGATAGTGAGAAACCTTCACATTTTCTTGGCATCCATCTTTCAGGGTAGGGCCACACTTTGGGAATGAGCTTGAATTTAATTTTGTTTTCTCATCCGTAAGTCTTTTTGTTATAAGGATGGTATTGGTAGTATTTTAGCATCCAGAGAAATTCTTTAGTCTGAAACGCCCTTGATGGTTAGAAATCAATAAAAGCATATCAACAAATTAGAGTCTCTAGCTTCAGACTTTCTGGCTCCCGGGCCAAATTTATATATTGCTTTACAATTTCCTGTTAAGCAGAAATGAGCAGGATACCAGTCACAAATTGAACTTGTGACATGGTAGTTTGGCTAGAAACCTTATTCTGGTAAGGGGAATTTTGTTGTGCTTAGCTACTTTTATGCTTTAAGCAGGTCTATTAAATTGGGCCATGACGGTTATGGCGCACGACAGTTCTCCAGCACAAGAATTAAGAGAAACAAGCAAACTTACCAATGATGCTGTGCAATTTGTTGATGAAACTGTCCCGGCTGTCAATGGTGTTACGCACACCAGAGGATGGGGATAAACTCGGATCGGACATCATGTTCTGTAATGTATTTCAAAAAAATGAAAGGAAAAAAAAAACTGACAATTTCAATAATTCTCCCCGGATAGTGTCTTGGCTAATATTTTAAAGAATATAAAAAATTACCTGTTTTTGTTGGTTTTACTCTCTGCTTCATTTAAACATTCCTGAAATGTGATTAAATGTTTTTTATTCGTTTAAAATATAAACACGTTAAACACTTACCATAATTGAACAGTTAACAAGTTAAACGGGTTAAAAGTTAATTGGTTAACAAGTAAAACGATTAACGGTTAACCAGTTAAATATCCCAACCGTAGCACCTACCATTCTGGCTTGCTGGGCTTGATAGTTTCTTTTGAGGAGCTGCTCAGCTGCTGTCAGCAGACGGTGAGTCTCTCGATGTTTGTGAGCTTCCACCTCGTACGCCATCAACAGGAATTTATGGCGGGACTGCTGTGCCGTCAGTTGCTCTATCAACTATAGACAAATTACAGAATTTGCTTCTTTGAGACAATGTTTGGTTATGATGATTTCTTTGGTTGTTCTTTAACAGACTGTAAAAGTTGCTACTACGTCCGCTCTGTTTGCGCACAATTTGAGCCCGTTTGGCTACATTTTGTTTAGAGCGTAGAGAGAATGAGTTTGGTGTGCTGGGGCTTTTTGATGTAAAAACAAGTATTGTGTAAAGATCTTGTGAACTTAGCCTCTGTACAAGACTTTAACTGCTTCTATTTTTATTGATATTGTTCAATGTGTAACAGTCTCTACAAACTTATGATGGTAGCCTCCATTAAGACTCTTGTAGCTTGCAATTTAACTTAATTTTGTTCAGACCAAGTTGATTTTGTTTCGACTTGCCTGATCTTGTCCAGATTTGAAGTAGCCTTGTCTACTAATCTTCAGATTGTAGTCTCCATACAAGACTCTAGTCGCTTGAACTCTTACCCGATCTTGTGTACACTTACCTGATCTTGTTTAGATGTGAAGTAGTCTTGTCTCATGATCTTGAGATTGTAGTCTCCATACAAGACTCTAGTTGCCTGTAGCACTGCACTCTCTTGGATGAGTTCGCTGAGGTCCGATTCGGCGATCTTTGCCCCCAGCCTATGTAGAGTCTGGAGTTTCATCTGTGATTCTTTCAGCCGGTCCCTGAAATCAAAGTGAGGAAGCGATGAGTTTGTATATACCTTAGGCCGTATCCGAATTGACATAGATATTTAGTTGTAGCCATTGCTGTAGCCGCCTATACGGATGCGACCTTACACAAGTTTGCAAGGCCTCTTCTGGCCGGTCCATCAATTTCAGTTTGGCTCATTGGTTTCTTTACCTGCCTTTCACCTCTGTGGGCCCCGGTTCGAATCCCACCTCGGCATACAAAACAATGTGACATGGCTCGATAAGAAGCATTTCTGTTCCCCCAGGTAAAGCATCGTCAGTTTACTAGTGCAGTCATCAGTCAAACAGAACCAAACACACACATGTAGTTGGAAATTGGAAATCAGTTGGAAATTGGTTTAAGCATTTATAAACTCACCTGAGCTCATTGACATTGCTGGAATATCCACCATGGGTTAACGACTGGAGCTTTTCGCCAGCGAAGTTACACGCAGCCATAAGGCGCGCTTCTTCCACCTGAAATTTGACGCGTCTTCTCTGACTGGCGGGATAACTAGAGAAAGAGCAAAATGAAAACATCACAGCCAATTTCAATGATTCCAATGTATATTCAGTTTGTGTTAACACTATTAAGTGTATTTTAAAGCAACTATAAATATAAATATTACTAGTAAACTTGCGGGTACAACCATGGGTAAAAAACTCTTTTGAGGGAGTGGTGGCTCTAAGTGTATCTACTTTGTTGTGTATGGATTAGTTCTTGAGAACTTTGTCTTGCTATTTATTCTGCCGCAGCAAAGAAGCATTTCTTGAAGGGCAAGGACAATTGTTTTGAATTTGAAAAGATAAGTGACTGTGATATCTGTAGAGTGGTCAGGTAAAAGCCAAAGAAGATCATTGCATTCTAGAGTAGATATCTCAAAGGCTGCACCGCCAAGCTTCTCTGGTGAGAGGGGGCCATCAGACAGATGTTATCGTCATCTTTTCTGTCTTTGTTCTAATTGTCTGTCCCTACGTTCTTGTTCTTGTTTATGTTTGTCTGTACTCGGGCATCTCACCACAAGCCTCAGCTTCTAGATGATGCCTCCATACTCTATTAATATATTCTCTGCCTTGTAAAAGAGCCTTGTTTGTTGGTTACTTCTTTATAAACTATTGCTATGGCTTTGTGCTGTATTCATGAAGCATGGAAATAAATATGAGTTTGAATTGAACAACCTACATTGTTTGCAGTCTGAGGAGCTCTTTACAATCGATATCAGTGACGTGTTTTTTCTCTCCTTTGATCACCAAGCTGCTAGGGTCACTGATGTCAAGTATCTGGTAGCGTGATCCTTCATCGTGACCGACCAAGTCAGCAATACCCTGAAACAAACACAATCAAATGTAAACAAGTCAGTATCGCCGTGTGTTGTGGCTTAGCGGGTCTAGTTCACCGAGCCCAAGCTTTGGTGTTGTCAGAAGCAGTGTGGGTTCGAGTCCCTGTCATGACACTTGTACCCTTGAGAAAGGCACTCAACCATAATTGTTCCGTAGAAAAGTTTCAGAGATTTAAAACAAAAACGTGACAAAAATATCAAACCTCAAAGAACTGCTTTTTGGTAAAGCCGGTCAACTCCTGGGTAAAACGCTCCTCGGTGACGTGGTACTGACCCAAAGGCTGCTGGGATAGGAATGTTGCATCATGGGATGTGTTCGTCGATCTACTGGAGATGGGGGAAGATGCTGTGCGATGATACAATTGGACGAGGTCCTTTGTAGACTTGCCTAGTCTCTCCAGTGCTGTGTTCATCTACATGTAGTTGGTCACAAGACAAAATTAGATATAGAAAAATGACTATTTCTTTTCGATGAAAAGTTTGGGGACAGTAATTTCACAACTGATGAGGTATGTATGAGATACTTTTATCTCAAATGTTTTCTTCTTGTAGCCCCTATATTATAAAGAGCAGATTTTAGCCTTGTTTGGGGGCGAACTTGCATATTTATTGAAAATGAAGTCTCCTCCTCCCCCTGCAATAAACAATAAACTAAAAAGAAGAGAAAATGGTGAATCCCTTTTCATTGCAATTACCTGAGCATTATCCGTCTGATTCTTCTCCAGACTCTTTTTGTAGCGTTTCTTCGTTGCCGACTCCACCATTCCAATCTTAGTGAGCCGATGCGTCAATCCTGTGTGATGGACACTGTAGAAACAAAAAATAACAACTAAGAGCATTCACACCAGGGAAAACATGCTTTGTAGTATCCCTTTTCCAGGGGTTATTGTGTAAGCCCTGGAAAAGAATTCAAAACATTTTCCTGTCATTGAACAAATGTGGTACAAGAATGGACAAGCTTGTATATCATTGTTTATCATTGTATGCAGCTCAATAGGAGGTTAAATCCGAGTATTCCCGCATACCTTGGCAGATTTTCGGTCGTGCCTCACAGTCAAGGTTCTGGGAATCTCAGCGAGAGATGAAGTTTGAAAGTTACTGACCTAAGTTTATTTCTTTGTTGCAATAAGTGTTCCTTCCTCATCCGAGCAACCTCAAGCTCCTCTTCCATTTGAAGAATGTTCTCTCTGAAAACAGAAACATGAAAGGTTTATTTCTTCTTCTTGGGCTCGATTTCACAAAGCAATAAAATCCATCGTAAGACAAAATTGTCAGTATCACCATAGTGATTTGTATTGTGACATCACACATCATACTTAGCAACTACGATTGATTCTTATCTCTTTGTGAAATCGGCCCTTGCTCACCCAGGCTTTAGGCTACTGTCGAGAACGAGCGGCTTTGAAGGTAGCCCAGCTATGTCTGTACTGGGCCAATCTTCAGAAAGCCTTTAAGCAGATAATTTCTGCTTTACCTACCTGCCCAAAGACCCCTTGCATTAGCAGTCATCGCCGAGGTCAAACAATGGCAATGTCCAAGTGGTTACACGCCGCACACAACCCTCAACCAATGATAGATCTTCAATGACCTCAGTGAGGGCCCTGTTTTGGGCTTGTGATGTCATATGCACATGATCGATAAGCAGAACTTCTGTGAACACAACTAATCATTTAAAGCAAGGCAAAAAACACACAAACTTGACGGCAAGTGGATCAAGATGAATGTGGGGTTCTAAGAATGAGTTTACCTTAGCATCTCTGGAGACATTTCATCATCTTCTGCTAATGATGAATTCTTGAGAGCATCTTCAAGTTGGGCTCCTTCCAAGATCCCCTCACCGGAGGAATCCAGTAACTTAAACCTTGGAGATAAGAATGAAAAAAATTGCAAAATCTTGTCTTAACTGTCAATTCTTAAAACAAATTTGAACAGTCGCAACCCTTTTAAAGAGTGTACTTTTGTCTCCATCACAGGTACATTGATGTTGAGTTTCCTGCCACCCCTGTTTACACTTTCATCTTTTGACCTAGGTACAATTTCATAGAGCCGCTTAAAGGCAGTGGACACTATTGGTAATTGTCAAAGACTAGCCTTCACAGTTTGTGTATCTCAACATATGCATAAAATAACAAACCTGTGAAAATTTGAGCTCAATCGGTCATCGAACTTGCGAGATAATAATGAGAAAAAAAACCCACTCTTGTCACATGAAGTTGTGTGCGTTTAGATGGTTGATTTCGAGACCTCAAGTTCTAAATGTGAGGTCTCGAAATCACATTCATGGAAAATTACTTCTTTCTCAAAAACTATGGCACTTCAGAGGGAGCTGTTTCTCACAATGTTTTATACCATCAACCTCTCCCCATTACTCGTCTCCAAAAAAGGTTTTATGCTAACAATTATTTTGAGTAATTACCAATAGTGTCCACTGCCTTTAAGCAGAAAAACACAAATGAGCAGGATACCAGTCATAAACTGACATCATAGTTTGGCTGGTGACCTTGTTCTTGTAACATGTGTAAGCATAATTTTGTTGTGCTTAGCTACTTTTTGTGCATGGTGCAGCTCTATAAAATTGACCCTGGTAAAGAAGACTAGTGTCGTGACCTACTTTACTTACAGATTTTGTTCAATGCTTATTACGTTTTTCATTGTTAATTGGGCTTGCCTATTTTTAGTTGAGTTGATCGTAACCTTCTTCCTGTGACCATGGAAGTAGCCGTTCGGGGACAGTCAAGGAAGTTACGATGATCACAACTACTACAACTAGCTTACTCTTTAATTTCCTGCTGGGAGAGAAGATTAGCTGGTCCAACATTATCGCAGAACCAATCCAAGAAGGGCGTAACTCGCTCGTTGTCAAACATCCAATCAAATCCCTCTGCTTGAAGGTCATGTGCCTCGCCAAAGCCGATCCTTTGTAAGGCATCGACCAATCGTCTGCCTCCACTCATCTTGATTTGAATTGAAGAATATAACTGAGTAATCACTGTGTTTGTCTGCCTGCAATGAAAATAAACAGAAACTGTTTCATGTTTTAAAAAAACACTCCTCGAAAATAGAACTATAATTAGCCTGTACGAAGTCACAAAATTTATTTTTAATGTAATTTTATTGAATAGACAAAATTCTCTTTAGTCTCTTTGGTGTTGTATTTTTATAAATTAAACCAATTTTGATTAGAATTAATTGGAATTATTGAAAACTATCATCAATCATAATAAAACACCCCAAAAACAGAAAACAGGACTTACACTTTGCTTTCACGTTTCAGTACAGAACCAGAATATGGTGGGTAATATTTGCGGCTCCACACACAATAAAAAAATGTTTTGAAATTGATGGATTAATTTTGTTACTTTAGTCACAATAAACAAACAAAAAGTGGCAGTTTGATATGGCATCTTAAATTATTAATGTTATCCCCCCCCCCCCGTAAAAAAATAAATAAAAGAATACACATTTAAAAAAAAAATTAAAAAAAATACAATAACATTTACAAATTACAATTACAACCCCCACAAATAAACAACTTTATGAAACTTGAAACTTAAAATTGTAATTATAAATCTATAGTAAATTGGTAAACTCCTGGGGTAAAATGTATTTACGTCAAAGCTTGTGCAGGTCTTGTTTACATGTTTTGGGACATTGGTGTGCACGATCGGCGGACGCAGAGCAGAGACATGTACTACTAGTACGTTACGTAGCTCTCTGACGACACATGAGACGGGAGTTCAGCAACTTTCGCGATTCGAGGTTCGCGCCTAACCCAGCGTCAACATGTATAAATATAACACTTATTAATTTGATATATAAAAAAAATATTTTGTTTACTTTTAAAATATAAAAATACGAATAAAAATTAACAAAATAATACTAACTTTTTGGGTTATTATTTTATAACAGTAATAAATTTTAAAATGACGTTGTTAGCATATTATTGACCTTGCCTAAACAATTTGAACTTAAAAATGGCGGCGTTCTATTCGGTTGTTATGATGCCTACGGAAAGCTTTTATACACTGTGATTTTGTAGAGTTCTCTTTAATTGTGCCTGAGAAAAATTGCCACAATGTCTGCTGAGAAGGAAAGACGAGTATGTATACAATTCTAGTACCTTGGATATATTTAAAGAGTGTTTTATGACCAAAACTGTGCGTCGCTAAATTACATACACTCCTTCTGCAAGTTCTGGAAGTCTGGCTCCCTGACCACTGAATGTTTTTTTTAGCTCCACACTGTGTGGAGAATGCCAATAAACAAGTTGACTTTTAAATAAAATTCAACACTTTGTTTTTAAGTTAAACATAAAATGCAAATAATGCAACAATGCATAATTTGAATGGATAACTTTCCGCATGGCGCCACCACTTTTTCACTCATTTTTTCAAAAAGGGATATATCAATCAGGTAAATTAGATACTATATTATTTTATTTCGAATGAAAAAGTGGTGGCGCCATACAGAAACTTTTCCATTTGAATACAAAGTAGCCCACCTTGTTGAGCTGTAATGGCTCCGCTTTTAACATCGGTCTCATCACTGTCACCATTACAGTGATGAGACCGATGTTAAAAGCGGAGCCATTAACAGCTCAACAAGGTGGGCTAAATACAAAGTTGCTCCCCGCCAAAGTCGTTCTGTAAGTTTTAGTGATAAATTCATTTCATAAAGTCAATGTGACGGCGCAAAATTGTTTGTTTGCAACCTGATGTTTCAACTTTTTTAGAACCTTTCACAAAGGCTTTTTGGCTTTAGCTTTTGGAATACACTTTAATTATCTGTACAAATTGTAGAAGAGCTGGTAGGCCTAATGAACAAGTAAAAGGGCCTTTTGTAATTTAAAAATAGAAATATGTTTATCGTAACATCTTTAATTTATTAGAAGTAATTTTTGTTTTTATTACCCCCATCCAGTACCAGGAACTCTACAAGAACCGCTTTGTGAATCCCATTGACCAAGGCGTGGGGAGGTAAGAGCAACAGTTTTTCCTTTTAAAATCAAATGTGTTTGCTCAAACTCATCTTCCAAAATGTATATCCCAACTTCAAACTTTAAGTACCAGTCCTGGAATAAGGTACAACTATTTTTACTGTGAACTAACATTATTACTCTTGACCCCTCTAGAGGTCGTTCATTTCTGTATAGTCACCATATTCCCAGATAAGCTCAGACTTTGCTAACTTGCTCTATAGTTGCGATAACTAACCCTCCTCCTGATGGCGAAGAGGGTTTTGTTATCGCCGTCGGGAGGAGGGTTACATTTTCGCAACTAAGTTTTCAGGAAAAAATTCAGGACAATTGTAAAGAATCAGCAATACACTCAGTTTTGGTTTCAAATAATACACTCTGTGTTACTGTGGTAAACATTGGTAAATGGCAGCGTGGTCTGAAATAGTCTTTCTCTGACCCTCTTGTTTGAGTGCAAGAAGGTCAAAGCTTGCGGCCATTTTGGTACAAGGCATTTACGACTGAAATGGTCTATAAAGCTTTAATACTTTTTATTGTTAATGGTTTCATCTGTATTTTTGCATTTTAAATTTAATTTGCAAACATTTGTTAATAAAAATGACATGTTCTGTTTCAGACGCACTGGTTGGGTGTTGAACAAAGAGGTACGCAAAGACAGTGAGGGCTTTGAGGTGTTTGATGACTACTGGTCTGACTCTGGTAAGTAACTAACTCAGCTACGGTCAAATGTAGCGATAATACTTTTTCCAGCCAAGCAAGATCAGAGACAATTTTTTTTTTAAATCTGGAAGTTGACCATCATGTATAAAGAATCGGCGCTTACAGAAGCAGGGAGTTTGGCACTTACGTCAAGCGTAATTTCACAGGGTTAGCAGGGAAAATTGTTGTTGTGCTCATGCGTATTCCGCGTTAATAGGCATTTTTTTATTTTACACAGCGTGCGCAGAAATTCAGCACTTGCCCAGTAAAATGGTATTTGGAGTGCAGAATTTGGCGGTAATCAGAGCCATGAAATTTGGCCCTGTTAAACTCTTTCCTTGCTGTATTTTTCATTCTTGGTTTTCCATTTTTAAGTATTTCTCATTTTACTAGGTGAAGAAAGTATTGAAGATCTATCTCTTCATGCCAACAAAGAAAATAAAGAAAAACGGTATAAGGTCAGTGAAACTTTCATTGTATTAATCAAAGAATAACAAAATGTTGTATAATTATGAGATCATTTATTTTAAATCCTGGGCTTGTTTTCTCGTAGAACAAAAGAGTTGAGAGAATGAGACACTTAGAAACTAAGGACATTATATCCGATCGGGGATTGAAAAGCTTGGTCACTAACCAGATAATGGTGGCGGTCAGTGCAAGGGAGTATGGGGGTTTGCTTACCACAGGGGTGATTTATGGGCTTGAATACGGGGAAGGATTTGAGATGAAACCTTGATAATTGGGTTTATGTGGTTGTAGTTGGAAGGAGGCTTTGTTTCTGGGAACTATATTAATAAAAAAAGACACTAGTAATGAAAGCTGAATTTGAAGCTTTCAGACTGGCGGACTACTGAACTAGCAAGCTAAGTGGTCCCACCATGTGAACCCTTATAAGGTGCTTAATAATTGGGTCTCAGAAATCATCACTACAATAATCTATCTTTCTTAAAGTTTGTACATATTCAGCGCCTCGAGTACCTTGTTTGGTACATGTAGATACGTACGCTACATAAGACTTCGATATTATTATTATTGCTGATGAATAACTGACAAATTTAAGGACAGTACCTGAATGCCATCATCTCAACATGTATCCTAGACTTTTTATTTTAGTTTCAGACTATTTGTCTGTGCCTTATACCCTTAATTTGAAGGTGAAGTATCTTCAATAAAAGTTAATGATTTGTTTTTTGGTTTTAAAACTCCACAGCTGAGTTCACCTATCAAGCATATGCTACCCTTCACACCGAGCTCCCGCGGTGGAAGCACAGACGCCGAACCTCTCTCAGACATCCCGTCCAAGAAGGTGCAGTCAAATTCTTTTGCAATCGCAGAGCCCCACTCTGACTCGATAGTCGTCGAGAGCGTCCAGACTGGAGGGAACAACGCCTCAGAGTCTCAACAACTGACACAGCCGGAAACCAGTGAGGAGGTTGCCGTCGGTAAAGGTGATGTTGTTGATGATGTTGCCACAGCAACACCAACTCGAGAGGAGGGAGGGATACAGGAGTCAGATATCACTGGGAGTATCATCAAGGGTGGGACGTCGTTCCTAGCGCCTCATTCTGCCCTGCAGGAGTTCAAGACAAAAACAAGGTTAGGATGGTTGAAGGTCCATTGCTCACGTTAACAGTGGAATTAAGTCACACTAACAGGATTCTAGTTGTCATAATTCAACCATAGCTCGTCCTCTGCCTGTCGAAAGAGTATTGTTAGCTTTGAGATGAATGATAAAAGTATTAAAATTATTATTTATAATATCATATATTGTTGATCCCACTGCTGCTGCTTCCTAGGTTGTTTGTTAAACTGGGGTGTGATATCCAAGAAACAGGTTGAATGGCTTATGACTGGCATCCCCGAACAAATATACATGTATTGAAAAAATAGGGAGAACCTAACATAAGGGCTAGATAGCTGAGTTGGCTAAGTGCTGGCATATTAAATCGGAGGTCGCCGATTATTGGCCCACTGTAGTAATTTTCCTTTGTTCAACCAGTTTGAAGTAAACAAAAATTAACAGACTTGGGAGAGCTTGCTTGTATGTAAAATCGAGTGTCTTGGTTTTGGTTTCAAATCTGCAGGTTACAGTTTGATGATGACGATGTGGAAGACCGACCGAGACGAAGATCAACTCGCACAAAGCAAGCTAGAGAGAAGGGTCTGGACAACCTGAGCGAAGAAGGCAGCACTTCGGAGGAAACACTAAAAGCATCTCACTCTAGCGAGGGTTCGCAGGAGCTAAAGACAGCAACGGAGACTTCTTCGGCTTCGGCAGGAGAAGAGCAACCACAGAAGAGAAGTTTTTCTCTGATTCAAGAGAGAGCATCCTTGCAAGAGTCGACATCTAAGACGATTAAAGGGGTGTCTCCGGCCACCGAGAGACAGACATCCTTGTTGGTGGATAAAGAAGAGAGTCTGGTATCTGGTGTCGGTTCAACTCATCAAACTTTGGAGAAGGAAAGGTAGGTGTTTTAGAAAAGGAGTACAAATATATATATAAATAATTATTTTTTCTCTCACCATAAAGAGTACATTTGAGGATTTAATTAGGAAAAATTATTACAATAGACAATTTCATGGCGAAGTATCTCCCAACGTGAGCAAGCGCTCTTGAAACTAGTAACTCGAGTGGTTACCATATTCTACCACAGATTTAATGCAATATGTAACAGGCAGTTGAAGCCAGTGGCCGTATGTCATAGTGCAATTGTCACAAACTGCTCGTTCACCAACTAAACCACACAAAAACGTTTTGTGTAAAAACACAATTTCGGCAACATTTTGGGCTACAAAAGCCAATAATACTTTTAAGAAACAATTTTTTTGTGTGTAGTATATGATCGTCAAATGGTTTCCCGTTCTCTTGCAGAGTAATTACAGAAGCCTCTAGAGCTGCTTCACAGCCAAGAGCCATCAGAAAGGACAGTATAACTCAGGAGCAAAGGAAGTCTGTTGGCGTCACGAAAGAGACAGCAAAGTCGACCAGACGGCGGAGGAAGCCAAACAAGATGCATGTAGAGGAGGACGGAGATCTCTCGGGAGAGGAAGGGATGTTTATATCGCTCCAGAAGTCTGTGGTCAACCGGCACGATGGGACCAAGGAGGCAGTGTCAGATTTGATCACGAGTGTCCTGAGTGATCAGTCATTCCAGGATGCCGACGATGAAGGGGTCATCGACATCGTTCAGAATGACCACTCCTACAAATCAACCCGGACAAGAAAGAGCAGAGGTACTTCAAAAGCTAAGGGTGGATCTTTACCCCAGGATGAGCCGGTTTCTAAAGCCAGGAAGAGGAAAGGAAGACCAAGACAAAGTGACAAACAGGACATGTCCAAAGCGGAGTTGATTGATGGTGCAGTTGAAGAGGTGTTGCCAGTGCCACAGCCTGAGCCTGTTCAGTCAAACCAAGGAGGCATGCCACGTGCCTCAAGTGAAGACAGTGATATCAATGTTACAAAATCAACAGCTTCCTCAAGATCCTCACGGACGCGTAAATCAAAGAAGACTACGGGAGAAGCTACCAGTGGTAGTGGAGAAGGTAGCCAAGAGTCGCAGCAGTCAGGAACAGATGTTGCCAACAAGAGTCGAAATCGATCTAGGAGAAGACCAACTAAAAAGACAAAGCAGAACTCAACTGTTGCAGGAGATGAGATGAGCTCCACGGGAACTGATGAAGAACGAGGTCAAAGAACGCGGAGGAAGCCTAGAGGAAGGAAGGTAGCAGTCGTTGTCGGAGATGAGGTTGCAGTCGATGTTGGAGGTGAGGTTGCATTCGATGTCGGAGGTGAGGACATCGGTGTGGTAGATGGAGACTCTGGTGGGGATGCGGTTGATAGTTTATCAAGTGGAAAGACAAAAAGGCAAAGGAACAGGTCTGATAAAACCAAGAAAGGTTCTGAATCTAGTCTTGTGGATGTCAAGGAAGTAGAGTCATCCACTGTCTTCAACTCATCAGGCGCTAATCACACAATGGAGGTCAACAACGATGAAGCGCTGAGAGAGGTCAGACCCCAAGAGCAGATCCCCTACCACACATCCTTTAGGAAATCCCTCGGAAATAAACGTGCCAGTGTTCACTTTGGCAGTGTTTATGTAGTCTCGTCAGACACAGATGGTGTTGAAGCCACTCCGGGAAGCATTCCATCCTCGTCTCTCGTCGCTCCAGATGATGATGACAGAATCCCAAGAAAGAGGTTCAAAGGGACACCTGGAGCAAACCGAAGCCAGAACCACTCAATCGCAGCCATTGATGCTACTCAACCCAATGAGTGGTCTAGAAAGAGGAGCATCGAGAATGGGTCGGAGGTCGTTGCAGCAACGAAGAAGCCAGGGGAGCCAACAAGAGGCAGAAAGGGAAGACGAGGCAAGAGGAAGCTATACTCTGGAGATCTCTCTACCACCGTCCTAATTGAACCCTCTCAGAGATTATCTCAGAGTAGCACCCAATCCACAGCTGACGTCTACGATATTGACTCTAGCATCCCTCCTGAGGCAGAGGGTTCGTTCAAAGTTCCACAAGGAAGCTTGTCGTCGGGACGGGGAAAGGGACGAGGTAGAAGCAGAGGGAAGGGGAGGGGGAGGGGGAAAGCAACAAGGTTGGACTCCACTAAAGATGCCGCATCAGAGACTCAAGGTAAGCAAAAGGGTCTGCTGGATTCATTTTTTTCAATGAGTCAATTGAATGTCTCGTTCACAATTCCTCACCTGGGCTCAATTTCATATAAATTTCTAAGCAATATTTGCTGCTTATTGTAAGCTACTTGGCCAAGGAGTGTCAACATTTTGTTGTCAACCTGTTTCGTTTTGATCTATCTGGACTTTTAGCGGAAATATTGTAACAACAAAACTACAAGTTATCTGTAACCCTGTATGGGTAAATGATGCTTTTCACCTCTATGTACCCTGTTTCAAATCTAACTTGAGAACGGTTTACATGTACCTGATTGCATGGATTTCCCCCTTTTGGGGCTCTCTTCCTACATATGTTAATCATGTTAATGATGTTAATGATGCTTATACTGTTTGCATGTGTTAAGAATTTTGTATAAAAAAAAAAAAATAAGGTTGAACTAAAATTTACCTTCCCAGCTCTCAAAACTGGAATGGAAGGAGAGGCTTATCAGTTAGAAATCATTTTATTCAAATTATTTTCCTGATTCTGTTGAAAAATTGTGTTTCAAAATAAGAATGTTGTTTAAAACTTCTAGTCAAACCAGCCAGTGATGCAGTGATGGATTTTCTGAGCAAGTATGAGTATGAGAAGTCTGGCGAGTCAGCAGAGTCGAGCGACGATCCCTCAGAGAGTCCCATGGAGAGTTCCGATGGAGCCAACCGGGAGGCCACTCACTCTGCGATTACTCCCAAGACACTGTCCACAACGGGTGAGTAGGGACCAGGGTTGTAGCTAGTGCAATTTTAGTGGTGGGCTATAAATGGCTATTATAAGGCCACTAGCGGCGAGGGGATCAAAACAACTTTTTTAGTTCTTGGTGACTACTATACAAATGTTAAAAGCGAAACACTCGCTGCAAAAACCCTGTGGCGTCAAAATTATCATTCGCATTCACAGTATTACCCGGGCTGAAGTTTGGTTGTGCAAGATTTCTTGTTTTAGTATTGGACAACTAACATAATAAATGTTGCACAAGTGGAAGCATGTAAAGTTTTGTGAAATCAGCGACAGATCCTCAAGCCACTACGTTGAATGTCACTTTTTCAGTGATTCTCATTGATATCATTTGCTCGAACAGACATTGATTTGTTTTAAAGGCAGTAGTTACTCACAATTATTATTAGCATGAAACCTTACTTGGCAACAATCAATGGAGAGCTGTTGAAAGTATAAAACATTGTGAGAAATGGCTCCCTCTGAAGTAACGTTGTTTTCGAGCAATAAGTAATTTTCCACAATTTTGATGTCAAGACCTCAGAATTAGATTTTGAGGTCTCGAAATCAAACATCTGAAAGCACACAACATCTGCAAGCACACAACTTCGTGTGACAATGGAGTTTTTTTTTTCATTGTTATTTTGCAACTTCGACGACTAATTGAGCTCAAAGTTTCACAGGTTTATGTTGAGATACACCAAGTGAGAAGACTGGTCTTTGACAATTACCAATAGTGTCAAGTGTCTTTAATCTTGTTCTTCCCTTTCATGTTTTTTTCTCCCCAGTCTACCCCGAACCGACACCTCGCTCTATCCTGAAGGACCCAACAAAGCAAACCAATAATCGACAGAAGAAGAATTTACAGCTGCAGTTCTTTGAAGTTCCCAAAGCCAAAGCAATTATAGGTAAGTCCTGAAAGGTCTCAGGAATTTTCTCCCCAGGATTTGTTCAAAACTGTGGGGCTCTCTGAACACAATAGCGCTGAATTAAATTGAGGTCCTCTGAATGTTATTTAGTGTTTATCCTTGGTTTTGAAAGCCATTCTGTGCCAATTCTAAATGGTGATGTCTTGATAAATATTGTCAAGTTGATCACAAGTCCCCCCCCCCAAAAAAAAAAAATTTAAAAAAATAAAAATAAATAAATAAATAAACAAAATAGCGCTGAATTGAATTGAGGTCCTCTGAATATTATTTGGTGTTTATCCTTGGTTTGAAAGCCATGCTGTTCAAATCGGGCCTTTTAAATGGTGATGTCTTGATAATTTTTTTCAAGTTGATCTCAAGTCAAGTATTTGTATCAGCCCTTATTAACATGTAGATCAACCTCAATTTACGCAAGTTGGCCCGATAGCTTTTGATTTGTGGAACCCTCAATTCACTATACTCTACTTTTTATGTTGCGTAATTTTTACCAAAAGCAGTATGATCTGGGAATCTATCTAAAAAAAAAAACCTAAAGTGAAAGTTATTTAGTTTTCCATATTTTTTTTTTTTTTTATAAGAAATAGCTAAACACAATGCCAAAGGGTGGCTCAAGGTTATGGCCAGCAGGATGAAGAAAGTTTGTAATTTTTTTCTTTTATTTGTTGACAATTTTTTTTTTTTTTTTTTTGGCAGTTCAACCAGATGATGAGGAGAACGGTCAACGCAGGACAAGGCGTAACAGAGTGCGCCCTCTGGAGTTTTGGCGCAATGAGAGAGCGGTCTATCAACGTAGGATGTCCGGTGGTTTCGCTCTAGCCGGGGTAGATTCACCGGCGGTAAGCAGTCCCGAACATCGCCCTCAAAGGGCAGAAAGAGGTAACTATAGTCTGTTACGACACCTTGACTTTGGCTTAAGATCTGTCATCACTTTTTGGTACTGTACTTTACACAATTGGAAAGCCTGAGCTAATGTTGGGGTGAATTCTCATAGAGGATATCAGGCCTTGAATTTTGTCAGCGGTTAGCCTATCTGCAGTGCCAGGGCCAATACTTTGCTAAGATGGGCAGGTCGATGGCACTGCAAGGTTGCCACTGCGGGCTGCACTTGCAGTGGAAGTTATTACTCCGTCTCTTATTAGAAGCTCACACATTCAGCTGTCAAATACCAGGGCATTTTGAGTATTCCTATATAAAAATCTATTGCGTATTAGGTCTAAAGTTTGTTGAAAATGTTAACAGCATTGAGAACATCAAGAATTTACACCCCAAAAAACTCTACAAACGCTGATGATATATTGTAAATTAAGTTCTTATTTTCTCTCTCTCAAAGGCAAGAAGAAACTGCCACATACTCCTGCTGATCTATCCATGCATGGAACCCCACCCCCGGGGGGTAAAGTGGCAGAACACCCAGCAATGACGGTGGTAAACCCGGACACACAAGAAGAGGTAGTAGTGGGTAAGTTGTTGGTCTTACTTTCACTTTATGATAGGTACGCATCTCGGGCCAAATTTAGCGTAATGACTTCGGCCCAGTTTCCAAACTTTAAGGCTGGTTCATATGCAGATGATCTGTGCACGTATTCTGCAACTAGATTGTCAAGCGCGGCCATTCATAATTTTACAAAATCCAAAATAAATACACACTTAAAGATAGTGGACACTATTGGTAATTACTCAAAATACTTATTAGCATAAAACCTCACTTGGTAACAAGTAATGGGGAGAGGTTGATAGTATAAAACATTGTGAGAAACGGCTCCCTCTGAAGGGACGTAGTTTTCGAGAAAGAAGTAATTTTCCCAAATTTGATTTCGAGACCTCAGATTTAGAATTTGAGGTCTCGAAATCAAGCATCTGAAAGCACACAACTTCGTGTGACAAGGGTGAATTTTCTTTCATAGTTATCTCGCAACTCCGATGAGGTTTGTTATTTTATGCTTATGTTGAGTTACACCAAGTGAGAAGACTGGTCTTTGACAATTACCAATAGTGTCCAGTGTATTTAAGTGGAGTGCATATGAAAAGTTGGTTTGCACTCGCTGGACCTGGGCCCAATTTCCTAGTAAGCTTGGGCGATATCGATTTATTTTATTCACGATATATCGCTGACAATATATCGCGATATTCGATATAATCGCGATTAATGAAATTTGACATCATCAGTCTTAAAACTCCAAGTGAAAGTTGTAGAAGAGATACTTCCTAGCATAAGAGAGGTGTTCTAATGACCTATTCTTCTGGTTTTACTCCAAACCTTTGGGGTGCAAGATGTCTCAGCTAGCAAATACATCGCAATATTTAATCGATATATCGATATATCGCGATTATCGCGATATATCGATATTTCGATTAAAACCAAATTCATCCGATATCGAAATCGTGTCCAAATTAATATTCGATAATATCGTGATATCGCCCAAGCCTATAGAGATGCTTAATGGTAAGCAAATTTTTTCGCTTAACGTAGCAAAAATAATTGCTTAAAACCATTCGGATTTCATGCTAAACGTACACAAGCTTAAGCACGTAAACAATCTGCGCGCGGAGATTTTAGATCGTTTGCTTTAGCAAAACAGAAGAAGGCAGTGTATTTTGCACTGTGTGCATGGCCTAGGGCTGCTTAACGGTAAGCAAATATGTTGGCTTAATGTAGCAACATAAATTGCTTAAGCGTAAACCTATTTCACCAGCGGTTGCTAGCTTAAGCACGTAAACAAACTGCGTGCGCAACATTTGAGATCGTTTGCTTAAGCGAAAAAGAAGAAGGTGCTGACAAAATGGCGGGCGAAATAAATGCGGAATGCACTCGAGTGGCGATAACAAAAATTCATCACCTTCTGTGTCTGATATGTATTATTTGTAATGGTTCAAAGTGCCCCTCGAAAGGTTTACACACTAACTTGAAAGTAAACAAGAAGATAATACATTGTACAGCATGATTCTGAAGCATTTTAGACACTCGTTTATTCGCTACACCTACCATACAAACGCACGTACAATCACCGCTGTGCCGGCACAAAAACATCTTTTGCAATGAGTGTTGCACTATGCGCTGTGTGAATAGGGTGCTTAAGCAAAATAGAGGCTTTAAGGACCCTTTTTGTTTGCTTACCTATGTAAGCAAAAAAACGTGCTTAAGCAAGGGTATGAAATGAAAAATTTGCTAGGTGCGCCCGTTAAGCACAAAATCGACCGTTACGGGATGCAGCTCTTAAAAACTGGGCCCGGCGCTTAAACAGGGTGCTTAAGCAATGGGGCTTTAAGGACCCTTTTTGCTTGCTTGCCTCGCCGTTTTAAGCAAAAAACCTTGCTTAAGCAAGGCTATGAAATGAAAAACTTGCTAGGTGCACCCGTTAAGCACAAAATCGACCGTTAAGCAGCTCTATGAAATTGGGCCCAGGTTTTAGAATCAGGCCTGGTAAAGGCAAATGCAGGCCTTGAATTTAATTATTTCCTCTGGTAAGTAGCACTTCTATGAGGAAAATTTAAACTCGTGGATATCTGCCAGACACCACAGCAAAAGCACAGGACACCATGACAATTGCTGCGAAAAGGTAGCTTAGATGAGTTTCTCTTGGATGAGCTTTTAAATTTCTTTGTTCCGTTTTTTAAAATAAAAACTCTAGACACTGTAAAGACGGCCAAGATGTACAAGTTTGTTGGGCCGAGCGGCAAAGAGGCAACTGATGAAGACCCAATAACACTCTGCAAGTGCATCTCACAGAAAGCCTTCTCTTCAGGTAGGTCAACCTACAAAAGGTTAAAGGTCACAATTATCAAGGTTACTCTTGTTCAGTAACTGACCATCTTCAAGCCTGATGCTTCGTTTTTGAGAGGGCAAGGGCACCAAGGCATGTTTATCCTTGGTAAAGGGCGCCTTCATGAGGAAACTATAAACTTCTATTGGAACATTCAAAGGGTGCATCAAGGCAATGACCAAGGGGCAGCAAGGCAATTGCCTTTGTTGCCTCAGTGACGTGTCAAGCATGCAAATGTTCAGCCGATTAGCTGGACTCGTTGTTTTGGGTTTCTCATGAGAAATGGAATGAGAATCAATAGGACTTCTCTGTGCTTTTAAGCATTTTGGTTATTTTGACACCAGCAAGTAGACTTGTGGGTCAGGATCACTGGCCTTGAGGTAGTGGGTTCCAAGGCGAATGTTTAGAAAATAATTAGGTTGCTGATAACCAGCTGATAAGAGTCACAGTGAAACCAGTGAGTAGAATTAAGATATTTTGGCTCTTGGGAAGTTCACATTATTTCATCATTATTTGACCGATTTTGACCCCTAGGCATTCTGACCATCCGGCCGTTAAGCGAGAAGGGATTACAGCTCGTTCGTAATGACACCATGGTATTCTACATCACTAGAGGCAAGGTAGCGGTTACCATCCACCATACTACCAGTATCATGCAGAACGGAGACATGTTCTTTGTGCCGCAAGGTGAGGGGGTCTTCTTAATGAGTTATTTGCAAGTGAGATTTAAATAATGTCTGAGAAAAACAGACCTTGGTGTTGTAAACTGCTTACCAACCAAAAGGACATATGGTATAAATGCAACAATAGTCTGGTCGACTCAAACACCCACCTGAACTTGCTCATTTGTAAGCAGTTCCAGCTTGTACAAATTGAAGAGCGAAATCTGCAAGGTGATATGTATGTTGACGAAATCTCTGCAGACAATTGTTAGAAACTTTAACCTTGTCCATTTCTGTTCTCGTCACAGGTAACTTGTACAACGTGAAGAATCTGCGACGTGACGAGGCCAAGCTTGTTTTCTTCCAGCACAAAGGCCGATGAAGATCGCTGGTGAGGACCCTCAAGATACGGCCACGCCTGAAGTGGCTAGAGCTATGGCTAGATTTCGATGTCATCATGCGTTGAAGTATAGGACATCCTTAGCAACAGGCTTAACAACAGTCGTAGCTGTAGCTGTAGCCTCCTCTGAGAGACTTTGGAACACTAGGTGGCAGCAGACTAACCAGGTAAATGTCCATTGTTTGCGTAGGTCTGAGCATGTGCACATCTTCAAAAGCAATGGAACTAACTGGTAAGTCTGCTGCGTCCTAGCACCTCTCAAGTCACTCTTTCAGATAAGGCCTATTTACTGAATGAATGTTCCCATTTATTTAAAGTGGTATTCAAAATCAATGTTTTTGGTCTTAGTAGATTATCAATATTAAAGGCACTGGATACCTTTGGTAATTGTCAAAGACCGACGGCCGATTTCACTAAACGCTACGATTAATCCTTTCTCGAGTTAGGACGAGTAACTTGTCCCAACTTAGGATTAAACTCAAGGTTTGCATTCTACATACAGTGCAGGGCTGAGACTCGTCCTAAGTCCTAAGATTAATCCTAAGTTAGGAAGAGTTTGGTGAAATCGACGGCAGTATTCTCACTTGGTGTATACCAACATATGCATAAAATAACAAATCTGTGAACATTTTCAGGTGATTGGTAATTTATAAATAAATAAAAAGACAACACTCGACGCAGAGATTCACTCACGATACATTCATTTCTCAAGCTTTAGCAATAATTTTTATTGTTAGCGATTTTCTGATAAATTAAAGATGCACTTAATTCAACTGCACACATAAAGATAACTTAAAAAAGACGCCTTCCAGAGCTAACAAAAAAAATGTAAATATATAAACTGGCCATTGAAAAAGTTGAATGTTAGCTGCCATTATTTTTGTAAATTATTTTTGACGCCTTTTGATTGATGTACATACCATTTTTACTACTAGTTCTATCCATAAATCCAATGTTTAAGTCGTCAGGCCTTGCTAACACTCACTCAGTTTAGATTTTTTTTAAACTAAAAAAAAATGGTTGTATTTACTGGTGAGATTGCTCGATAATTAAACCTTTCAAATGCAGACAAACTGCTCCAAAAATTTGTATGTATTAATGCTCGGTATCATTGTCTGAATCTGACTCATTGTCCCATTCATAACCCTTCACCCAAGTCCTTAACCCAACCCTAAAATGCCTTGCATTTTGGGAAAAAATTGTGAGGGGTAAGCCTTGTGAAATTATCATTTTTTTTGTCTTGAAATGGTAGCCTTGTGAACCTATCAAATTTTTCAAGAAAATGTTCACAAGGCCTTGTGAACTTATCAAATGTTCACATATTTTTTGAAAATGTTCACATATTTTTTGAAAATGTTCACATATGTTTCTTGAAAATGTTCACATAGCCTTGTGAACTTATCATGTTTTTCCAGCAAATTTTCCCTTGTGAACCTATCAAATGTTTCTTGAAAATGTTCACATAATATGTTTCTTGAAAATGTTCACATAGACTTATGAACTTTTTTCTTGAAAATGTAGCCTTGTGAATTTTCCTTGAAAATTTTCACAAGACTTTAGCCTTGTGAACTTATCAAATTTTTCTTTTCCTTGTGAACTTATCAAATTATTCTTGAAAATGTTCACAAGACTATAGCCTTGTGAACTTATCATATTTTACTTGAAAATGTTCACATGACTATAGCCTTGTGAACTTATCATATTTTTCTTGAAAATGTTCACAAGAAAAATGTGATCCTATCAAATGTTTCTTGAAAATGTTCACAAGACTATAGCCTTGTGAACTTATCAGACTATTCTTGAAAGTGTTCACAAGCCTTTTGAACTTATCATATTTTTCTTGAAAATGTTCGCAAGACTATATTGAACTTATCATATTTTAATTGAAAATGTTGACAAAACTATAGCCTTGTGAACCTATCCAATGTTTCTTGAAAATGTTCACAAGACTATATATAGCCTTGTGAACTTATCATATATTTCTTGAAAATGTTCACAAGAACCTTGTGAACCTATCAAATGTTTCTTGAAAATGTTCACAAGACTATAGCCTTGTGAACTTATCATATTTTACTTGAAAATGTTCACATGACTATAGCCTTGTGAACTTATCATATTTTTCTTGAAAATGTTCACAAGAAAAATGTGATCCTATCAAATGTTTCTTGTGAACCTATTATATTGTTCTTGAATACGTTCACAGTAGATATGATATAGCCTTGTGAACGTATCATATTTTTCTTGAAAATGTTCACAAGGCCTTGTGAACCTATCAAATGTTTCTTGAAAATGTTGACAAGACTATAGCCTTGTGAACTTATCACATTTTTCTTCTTGAAAATGTTCACAAGACTAAAGCCTTGTGAACTTCAAGAAAATATTATTCTTGAAAATGTTCACAAGACTATATAGCCTTGTGAACTTATCATATTTTACTTGAAAATGTCGACAAGACTATAGCCTTGTGAACCTATCAAATGTTTCTTGAAAATGTTCGCAAGACTATTGCCATGTGAATTTATCATATTTTTCTTGAAAATGTTCACAAGCCTTGTGAACCTATCAAATGTTTCTTGAAAATGTTCACAAAAATATAGCCTTGTGAATTTATCATATTTTTCTTGAAAATGTTCACCTATCCAATGTTTCTTGAAAATGTTCACAAGACTATTATATAGCCTTGTGAACTTCAAGAAAATATTATTCTTCAAGAAAATATATATAGCCTTGTGAACTTATCAAATTATTCTTGAAAATGTTCACAAGCCTTGTGAACCTATCAAATGTTTCTTGACAATGTTCACAAGACTATAGCCTTGTGAACCTATCCAATGTTTCTTGAAAATGTTCACAAGATAGCCTTGTGAACCTATCAAATGTTTCTTGAAAATGTTCACTTGTGAACTTATCACATTATTCTTGAAAATGTTCACAAGACTTGTGAACCTATCATATTTTTCCAGAAAATGTTCCCTTGTGAACTCATCAATTTTGTTCTTGAAAAAGTTCACAAGGCAGTAAAACAAAAAACATTTTCTCTGAAAAACAAGGAAAAAAAACAAAACACAAAAGATCCTAGAAAGGCTGACTATTAAATTATGTATACATGTATTTATCAAACACAAACACTTGAAGGAAACAATTTCTTTCCTTATGTTCCAATCTCCCCCAGGGTTAAATTCTTAAGAATCAAACTATTTTAAACAAATCAAAATTGAGTTATTTTGCTTGGACGGTAGTCTCTTAGCCCTTTTCTCCAATTAAAAGCACACACTGATGTATAATATGTATATACATTCATATAGTTAAATTATAACATTTTATAAACACTATGTACATTTAAAAACATTAATTAAGTAGACTTGCTCAAGTCATTTCTGCACTCTCATTTCATGTCACTTTTTTTAAAGGGTTTGGGTATTTTTTGTTCAGCACAAAACACAAACATCCACAGATGTATATCAAACTTAAATGGTATAAAGATAATGACGGTAGAAAGCTTGAAATTCTTATAAGATATTACTTGCTGGGGTGTTGTAGTTTTTTAAAATATGAGTAAAGGAATTTCCTGAAAATAATGTTCATCTCCCTACATTGTGTTTGCCTAACGCATCTTCACAATAATTATTGGTTGCAGCATTTAAGATGTCAACGTCCATGTGTGTAATACAGTGCACAATTTTGGCCATGCAGCATTACGTTAATGCTAACCAATTATTACAAGAAAATTGAATTCCGAAACAGCAACCCTGGCAGGCAGTAGCCGCATGTTATTTCAGTGATTCAACTGAGCACAAAACACCAAAACATGGTTGGTTTTAACCTAAACAAGTACTTCATTGTTTGTTTCCAAATTCCCCAACAGACACTGAAATGACTTGCACAAGTCTATTCTGACATTATCAACTGATAAAAAAATACACTTTTCTACTTGTCAAACTGTCTCTACAAACAAGTCCAGAAAACATGATAAAACTACCATAGCATATGTTTCACAAATTGCTATACACTTTTACAAGGCACTTGTCATTTTTTAGCCAAATGAAAAATGTCAACCCAAACTTTTCCGGCACAACCAAACTAAAGCAATTATTCTCTACCTTGAGTTGAGGATTCTGCCTAGAGCAAAAATGCACCCAAAATGGTGGATTCATAAAAACAGGGACCGAATTCAGAAAGCTGTTGAGCAAAAAATTGCAAAACAAGGTGAACTCACCTTGTTTTGCAATTTACTCATATTTCTCAAAGGTAACATCAATCCTGGTGCTAAATTCAAGAACCTTTGTTGTCTTTCATATGCCAAGACAGGGTATCATTGTGGCCAAGATATTTTCAAAGGAGAATGATAACTCAAGAAACATCTCAAAAAAAGTTCAGATGAAAAATAATAACTTGGGTGGGCATGGAAAACTTTCATAATATCGATGTGAAGAGGTTAACAACAAATTAATTTAGTATTATTTGAAACAGCTATTTTGATCCCTCTAAAATGATGACAACTACACAATATTCCAGGCCGTAAATAACTACAAGGCAGAAGTTAAGCAAATTATCTCACAGTGATAATGAAGGCATTTCCAATCAAAACAAATTCACACAGTCAAAACTAAACCTAACACAACTCAAGAAAAATAGTACATTATTTATACACAGCACCATACATTTGTTCTTTTGTTTAAGAACTTCATGTGTAGTAGTCATCTGAAAATTTTCTAGTGGGCGCAAATTTTCACAAGTTAATTAAATTCATCTTAAATGGGATTTGAGGCATTGCAAGGTGAGGTATCAATATGTAATTTGGTTAGCGGTAACACCATGTGTGTATCTTTTTGCTGGGTATTACCGCGGAGTAGATTTTCGAAATTCAGGAGAGTTCATCTTGAGTGGCATCAATCTTTAAGCAGGGATGTTGAAAATCCTGAACTGTGATCCCAAAGCGTAAAAGCCTGCTTAATGTACATACATTTATCTTTAGTTTGAAAAGCCCTAATCTGCAATCTGGGGTGTTCTATATGGTTTCTCTGCAATCTAGAGTGTTCTATGTATATGGTTTTAACTTCACGTTTTTATGAATTTGAACGTGATTATAAAAAACAATATACATAATGAATCGTTTCTCACATTACTTACAACATAACAACTAAAGTTCTGGCCTGTAACGAACGTCGCCTTGCAATCGGGCACTAGAAAATGTTCAGACGACTTTTAAGTTTTAATACTTTAGTACTAATAGTTCACATCAAAAAAACATCCATTGCACAGTGGTATAATATTGATATATATATATATATGCATATCTATTTACAATAAAAGGCACATCTTTCTATTAAAAAGTGGTGTCTAGCTAATCGCAATATTGAGCGCCACCGAGAATTTGCCAAAGGGAGTGGTCATCTTTAAAGGTAAAAATTCAGTACTCGCAGTGAAAAGACATTTTCAGTTCTGTGCAGAGAAAAGCAATAAGCCTTTTTGAGATATGGCGGACACAATGCTACAACACTGTAAAGTTGTGGTAAATTTGTGCGTATTGACCATAGAAATAGAACGTATGTTATTCAGTGAAGTGCGCATTTTAGGCGACGCAGCGTTTACTGTAAACCTAATGACCACCAACATGGTGAGCGTGGCATCAGTCGCGGCGTGTGACGCACGCCTATCACGTCCGCCATACCTCAAAAAGGCTTATAGACCAATCCATAAAGCCCGCCCCATTAGGTATTGACCATTCACAACACATATCGCAACCAAAAGTCCGACAAATTAAGGTCCGCCATGCGTGTGCATATGCTTGGCACCTGCGGCAGAGTTGTGCAGAAAGGCATTGGAGAGGCGCACATTTTCTTGCTCATACTATGTCGTGGGCGGAGCCTAATGGATCGGTCTATTATAAGCCTTGTCAGGCATATAAATATTATCACTATAAACACGCCCACACAGAAACAACTTTAAAAAATGATACTTCAGTCTTCAAAATGAAATTGGTTTTTCAATAATATTGCCCAATATTGATAGACAAAAGTGTGTGCACGGTTCATACACAGTATTATGGCATGCAAGGTCAAAGGTAAATGTACATTTGACAAGGCTCTAAAAGCCGGTATCCTGGCAGGAAACTGCCATGGCCCACTTTCAACAAGCCTGTATACACAGTATTATGGCATGCAAGGTCAAAGGTAAATGTACATTTGACAAGGCTCTAAAAGCCGGTATCCTGGCAGGAAACTGCCATGGCCCACTTTCAACAAGCCTGTAACCACCAACACATGCTAATCATTGCTTAAGTATTGCTTAACATAAACAGGTAACCAGCCAAAATTACTTAAAGTTGACATTGTTGGGCCTGGTGGCCCATTAAATTTTTGCTTAGCAAAGAAATTTTTCAAGCAGTATTTTCTTCTTTGGCCCAGGGATCATTCACAAGGCCCGGGGCATGACATCAAATGTTCAAGCATGCTTGAACATTGGCCTCCCATGGGGCAAACACCAGGTGTCCCACTTTACCAAGTGCCTTTGGCTACGGCTGTTGTGGGCTCTCTGAACAAGCCACAGATGGCTTAAAAAAATCATGATTCCTCTTGCTCATAGAATATTAATTTCTTTTTTTATAAACACAATTGGTCAGGCATGATCAGTAAGCTAGGGCGGTTCCTTCGGTTACCCGGTTCTACCCGGTTCCAAATTGAAAATCGGACCGGCGGTTCCACTCTTCTGTGGAACCGGTACCCGCTTTTGTCGGTTCCGATTTTAAAAGACCGAGTCCCAACTAT
This sequence comes from Asterias rubens, assembly GCF_902459465.1. NCBI lineage: Eukaryota > Metazoa > Echinodermata > Asteroidea > Forcipulatida > Asteriidae > Asterias > Asterias rubens. The sequence goes on along the minus strand of NC_047073.1, from coordinate 10,958,092 downwards.
AAAAGGCTCTGTGGAGCCAATCCTGCGACGAACCGGCTCTAGAAATTGAGGCTTGATGTTGAAAGCGGTGACCGCAGATACAGTGTGCAAAGGCTTCAAGCCGACATAAGTATCAACTATCACGTGTGGCTGCATACACAGTGCACAGCCCCCTCCAATGCATAGGCATCTATACATGTATATCTCATGCATATACATGTACATGTACATGTACAGAGTCCAAAGTCCAAATAGACAGCACGTTGTGATTGGCTGCCGATATATCCATATTCATAAAAGCTTGCCCCATGCACAAAACACATAGTACTGTATGCATGTACAGGCATGTACAGGCATGTACACTTGTATGTACAGACACAACACACTGCATGCACTACGGACGTACTGCACTACGGACGTACTGCTACACAACGGACGTACTGCCGGCTAAATCAAAGACTTGTTTAAATGCAGGGAGAATAGGTGCTCGGTGGCACGATGTCTGATTGCCTTAGGGTGGGTATTCTGGTATTTTCGTTAAAAATAGATCGACTCCAATTGTGTGTGTGTGAGCTCGGGACCAATGTCTGATTAACTTGGTTATTTTCAGTTAAAATAGATCGGCTCAATTGTGTGTGTGTGAGCTCGGGACGGGCGGCTTATGTTTTATATTGAATTGGAACCGGGTATGTCTCAGAACCGAGCTTTTTTTCAGAACCGGAACCGAGCCCTAAATTTCTGGAACCGCCCAAGCTAAGTGATCAGACATTATTGTTTTCTTCTACAACTCTGAAATTATTTCACACCATCATTTAAAACCATTTGTCTAAATCCTCAATATCTCCAGCTGTATTTTACCAGTAGTTACAGCTCTTTAAAAAGTGTTTGTGTTAAATGACTAAGCAATTTTGTCGCCCCCCTTTACCATGTTTTATTTTCATTCCATCCAAAGAATTAACTAAGCCAGCGTCCAGCGCGTATGTGTACCATTCTCAAACTTTCAGCCTAAAACACCAATTCCGCCTAAAACACCAATTTGAGGCAGTATTTATCTCCATGAATTTCAAAGTTTTAAAAACACAAATTTTGCAGGGACAACTCACACCCCCCCCCACCAACACAAAAAAGGGGAAGATTATATTAAGTCTAAACTTTCTGCTCAGCAGAAAACAGTTACAAACCTTAAAATGCTTAAGTAACACTTTTGCTTCCTCACTGGTTCCCTTTTGTTTTTGTTTCAATAAGCACGATTTTTTCTGCTAAGCAGATTTAAAAATAAAACAAAAAAACATTCGCAATGAAAGCCCACAAGGATCCAAAATCAAGTGCAAATGATAGAGTTGTATATGCAAATGATATGTAGGTAGTATTCAAATGGAGAGGAAAGTGTGGTTCGCTCTACAGTCACAGGTCGCTGATTGATAGAAAATTTCATAAAAAGACAGTCTCTAGGGTTTGAAACACACAGTTTCTTATTAAATTATCTCCATAATTATGTATTGCACCAGAAGAACTGACGAAAAAAATATACACTCAAACCAATTTAAAAAAAAAAAAAAAAAAAAAAAAAAAAAAAAAAACAAGCATCCAGTTACAATTGTATCAACCCCATTTCCATAGGCAACATAAGGTATCGGATTTTTTCTGTGAAAATGCTTAGTAGAGTTGCCAGCAGTATAACCTGATTGGCAGAATCTACTCCTGATTACCAGCTAATCTGGGCCCAACTTCATGGCTCTGCTTACGGCCGAATTCTGTGCTTACAATCACGTTTCCTCGCTTACATGCAAGCGCCAAATTTCTGCGCTAGCCTTGTAAGCGTAGAATGCCTAGTAACGAGGAGTACACATGCGCAGAAGCCAAAGTTCGCACCTAACGTGTGAATTCCCTGTTTCCGTAAGCGCCGATTCTGTGCTTACAATAAGCAGAACCGTGAAATTGGGCCCTATACTAACCACCACATGTGGCTGATTACTAGCTATAATTCCGCTTAACAAATGACCTCTGCTTACCAAAATAAACAAGATTTCAGGTAATCAGCTCCATGGCACTCAAAGAAAAAAATGTTCTTCTCCAACTGACATCAGAATGACCAGCATCCTTGACGTTAAAGAATCGAGCAGACCACGCACTTAGTCACAGCCGCCCGTGGTGCTTGCCTTATCTCCCCTTGCACCGACTCGGTGTCTCGCTGGACGGGCGGGGTCGGTAATGACGGGCGTGACTCCTGGGAGCCGTTCAGCGAGGGCGTTTCCACAGTCAGATGACCCGACGACACCCGGTCGGTCTGTAGGATAGGCTTTGGATTGATGGGATTGGCGTACGGTCCGATCTGATTAATGATATCGTTGTACTTGGTCTCGATATCGGCGTTGCGACCTGACCCGCCGTGGCCTCCGACCCCTTTATTGATACAGAGATGAGAAAAATAGTAATAAAAAAGGCACAGGACACCTTTTGTTACTATCAAAGCCCACTACTCTCACTTGGTGTGTCACAACATATGAATAAAATAACAAACCTGTGAAAATTTTAAGTCAGTTGGTCATCGAAGTTGCAAGAAAATAATGAAAGGCTTCAGGCCTGAAGTATTTTATTATCCGAGTGAAAACTTACCTTTTTCTCAAAAACAATCCCATTTGAGAGGGAGCCATTTCTCGCAGTGTTTTATACTATCAACAGCTCTGTTTTTATGCAATCAATTATTTGAGTAACTACCAATAGCGTCCAGTGCCTCTAAGCCACGGTTATTGTTCTAGTACATCCCCTAAAGCCGAACTTGCGAGAAACTTACCGTGTATGTCCACATAGATCAGCCTTGAGAGGATGAGAGCTAGACCCCCCGGCGGAGGCCAGGGAACTTTGCCGAACATGACCGGAATGATGGGTTTCTTGAGGAGGTCGGCGAGACATACCTCACGGTTACAGCTCTCTGAGAGGACGTACTGTGGAGTGACACACACGATGATAGCCTAGAGAGGGGTGTAGACAAACACAGTGATTAGTAAGAACAGATAATAGACCTTTATCACGCTGTCACCATTTTGGTCATGTTCCCTGTTTCCAATAACAGTGACGAATACTAACATTCGTTTGGCACCAGACTATTATTTTGTCCAGCCTCAGTTTGGTTACAATGAGTTGGAACATGTGGAATGGAGTCAAATCAGTTAGACCGTTTATACTGTCAGCTCAGGACTACAGGCCTGTTAAGCTTATACTAGTAGGAGGAAGTCCATTCTTTTACAAGCATATTTGCATGGTTTAGGATCTCCACTTTCATGCTTGGCAAAAATTCACCGTTTAAATGGCAAACAGGTCTGAAACAATGATTTCAAAAATCGTTTAACTTCAACATCACAAATTTGCTGCAGGGGCAAAATTGCCTCTTCATGAAAACATTGACAATATGGTGAGTGTATGTTTCTGTTTGCTGGACCTCAAAAAAAGCTACCACCATCAAAATTGATGTTCAATCCATCGTGTATGTCATTTTCTTTTTGTTCTTCGGAGCACTTAGAAACTTTCTTCTGAAGTTGGAAATACATTCTTTATATTTATTATATTTAGCACTACCCAAGAATAGGTGCTTGTTTTTACAAAAATAGCCTTTTTACAAGCCTTTCCACATCACGTTTGTCAAACCGCAAAAAAGTATAAATCCTGTACCTTAGCATTGCGTATTCCCTCATAGATCTTGGAGTACAAGGCGTCTCCTCCGCCCATCTGACCAATGTCCATCCAGCAGGGAAAGCCCGCCCTCTCTAGGTGGTCTCTCATTAGGCAGACCTCTTCTTGGATACTCCAGTTGTAGCTGATGAACACTACGGGTGCTGGAGTATTAGACTCTGATGGACAAGTAACAATAAAGATATATTGAAATCCATGGATTTGAGGGGTTGGGTGCTGGGTTGGAATGGTGTGCTGGAAGGGGTTGGTTGCTGGAGGGGAATGCCAGGATGGAAGGGTTGGGTGTTGGAGGGGATTTGGTACAGAGGGAGAAGGGGTGCGGGAAGGGTTGGGTGCTGGAGAGAGTGGGTGCAGAGGGAGGGGGGGTGTGAGGTACAGACGGGAATGGGGTGCTGGAAGGGTGGGGTGCTGGAGGGGGAATGGGTGCTGGGGAGGGGGATTTGGTGCAGAGGGAGAAGGGGCGCTGGAAGGGTTGGGTGCTGGAGAGAGTGGGTGCAGAGGGAGGGGGGGGGGGGTGAGGTACAGATGGGAATGGGGTGCTGGAGGGGGAATGGGTGCTGGGGAGGGGGATTTGGTGCAGAGGGAGAAGGGGCGCTGGAAGGGTTGGGTGCTGGAGAGAGTGGGTGCAGAGGGAGGGGGGGGTGAGGTACAGACGGGAATGGGGTGCTGGAGGGGGAATGGGTGCTGGGGAGGGGGATTTGGTGCAGAGGGAGAAGGGGCGCTGAAAGGGAGGGGTGCTGAATTGGAACTGGTGCTAGAGAGGGTTGGGTGCAGAGGGGAGTGTGGTGCTGGAAGGGGTTGGGTGCTGGAGAGGAAAGGAGTGCTGAAAGGGTGGGTTGCAAGAGGGGGTTGGGTGATGGAAGGGAATGGGTTGATGAAAGGGTGGGTTGCTGGAGGGGGTTGGGTGCTGAAAGGGTGGGATGCAAGAGGGGGTTGGGTGATGGAAGGGAATGGGTTGATGAAAGGGTGGGTTGCTGGAGGGGGTTGGGTGCTGAAAGGGTGGGGTGCAAGAGGGGGTTGGGTGATGGAAGGGAATGGGTTGATGAAAGGGTGGGTTGCTGGAGGGGGTTGGGTGCTGAAAGGGTGGGATGCAAGAGGGGGTTGGGTGATGGAAGGGAATGGGTTGATGAAAGGGTGGGTTGCTGGAGGGGGTTGGGTGCTGAAAGGGTGGGGTGCAAGAGGGGGTTGGGTGATGGAAGGGAATGGGTTGATGAAAGGGTGGGTTGCTGGAGGGGGTTGGGGTGCTGAAAGGTTGGAGTGCTGGAGGGGGTTGGGTGATGGAAGGGAATGGGTTGATGAAAGGGTGGGTTGCTGGAGGGGGTTGGGTGCTGAAAGGGTGGGTTGCTGGAGGGGGTTGGGGTGCTGAAAGGTTGGAGTGCTGGAGAGGGAATGGGCATGATGGGGTGTTTTAGTGAGCGAGGCTAACACAGACAGAGATTGCACTGACCTTGACCTTTCTGTATAACATCAATGACATCCTCACGCTGCATCTGTTCTAGGTATGAGATCATCATCTCCAGGGATAGAGCTGTATTACCGCTATTCTGGATCCAATCCAGTATAAGGATTAGGGCCGGGTTGAGCTCGTCCTGAAACTTTTGGATCTTGGCTTTCTTGTAACCTGGAAGAAGATTCCATAAGAAACTTATCAAATGAATACAACTCTACCAACTTTTTTCCCATGCGGCTCAATTAAAGAGCCCTTTCAACTAATGCTGAATATAGAAATGAGACATACGGTAAAATTCAACTAATAAACGGCAAGCGTACATGTCCAAGTTTTATATACACTTTGGCCATCGACGATGCGTCGACTGCATAGTGGTTGTATGTTCGAGTGACAGCCAGTTATTTTGAGCTAAAGGGATGTGGGAGGAACAAAACCAAAGATTTATTCCAGGGAAACCCACGCTGTCAGGTAGGGACTGAAAACCCACTCCGCATAGTGCCCCCAGTGGGATTCGAACCAGGGTCCTAGAGGTGGAAGGTGAGGAAAGATACCACTACGCCAACCCGACCACCCGTAATCAAGCAAATTTATAATAATTAAAATAAAAAATAATTTTAAAACGAATTATAGAGGGGTGAGAGTCACAGCTACCATGGTATTTGTTGACAGTGTAAAAACAGTTTTGTTTCGTAATCAGTTTCTTGAATGTGATGACCTTGATACTGTCGGTCTGCTACTCAGATCGTTCTGACAAACCTTTTGTTTCATACTTTGTCAAGATGGTCTGGGGTCGTCCGAGAGTGTCAGGATTATCCTGTTTCTTTATTTGCGTGTTTATGTCCCTTATTTTGTATTTTTGATGTAATTTTCAATAAATCGTTTTATCTTCTCCATTTTTGGAGGTTTTGAGGAAATAAATAAATAAATAAATAAAGAAACTACTATCAAGACCTTAGCTTGAAATAATGGCATTTCCCCTTTTGGTAACCCCTTGAGTTATAGATTTCAAGGAGTTTTTGAAAACAGTATCCTCAGCACTAGAGAAGAAAATTAAAGAGCAGGAGTCTTTATATCTGACAAAAAAATATTCGCACCAATCAGACATTAGTGCTGAGTGCTGTCCCGCCCATGATAAGACTTTGAGGTGTGCCCTACTGTCATGAGGAACCTACCGAGTTTAGTTGCCAGCGCTAGCCAGTCCGCTCCTTCACACCCGGAGTTCAAGAGCTTAGCTGCAGCCTTGACCCAGCCTGGAATGTTCTCTTCTGTTATCTTGTCTTTGCGACTCGGATTGTTCAATGTCAAAGGCACTGCGATCAAAGGAAAAGAGAAAGTTGTGGTGAAGAATGCAACCAGTCGTAAAGTTTACATTATGAGAAAGCTCCGTGAAAGAACTTCCGAGTTTGATCAACAATTTGGTGATCAAACTCGGAAACTATACATCCTTCGAGTTAACATTTTCTTGAGTTCACATCCTCTGAAACTATACATCCATTGAGTTTACATTTTCATTACATGGGTCACTAAGTGGGTCATTACGTGGCTCGTTAAACTTTAATGGATGAGCACTTGATGGATGGACTGGGGCAGTAAGCAGTACTATTGGTTTGTTTTTAATACAATTACAAGATAAGGGTCCACTGTTTAGACAAGTTACTTGGAGATATCAAGTGAAAGTTGATAAAGACAAAAAGGATGTACTGTTCTGGCCTTCCAGCCAGTCAATCCGCATGTCTGCCATAGAAATTCAGTACAACGGACTTCCAACAAAAATCAGAGAATTGTTATCTGACAACCTGTCATGGATTATTTTCTGCAAGACCCCTTTCTTTTTACCTATTGTTGGTTTTTCCTTTGGGAACCACTTCCTGAAGAGGCTTGTCTTGACCTGGCGATGTTCACACATGACGAAGCTGCTGGCTAAACATTCGTCTAGATTCAGAAAGTGCAGACACATCGGTCGATCGCAGCCCTCTGTGCCGTGCATTGCACACTGCTTGCTGCAGGGGCAGGTCACAGAGAAGCGATGGGTTAATCTCTTCATCCAGACCGCTCGAAGATCAGAGAGAGCAGAGTCTAAGAAGTTACGCACCTGTTCAGAAAAAATTTAATAATAAACTGTAAGGAAAACAAGATTGGCAAAGAAATGTCCAAGTTCATGAACTTTGTTTCCTCAGGGTGATAGCAGGGTAAAGAGTGCACAGTTGACTTAAGTTGCCATGAGCTTTCTTAAGATATGGTGGACACTATAGCAAATAACCCTTTGGTTTGGGTGTCTACAAAAAAAAGTGCCTATAATTACTGTGTCCACCAAACCTCAAAATGGCTTATTGGGGCTCAAGCAGAGTATAGTGCACAAGCGACTAAAGTCACCAGTGGGGCTAAAAGGTTTGAAGGATTTCAATAAATCCTGTGACTGACCTTAGCACATGCTTTCTGACTGACTGGTGCTTTGGATGACATCCTCCTGGAGCCTCTATCCTCAGAACGGTCCGCCTTCATCACAGTCACCTAGGAGAAGAAAATGTACAGTACACAATTGGCAAGTGCAAAATAATAGAGGTTCCAGCTTGCAAAGCACTGGTTCTTTTCAGAACCACCTTAACCAGAGCTGCCAACATTTGCAGGGTCATTTTGTACAACAATCAAGAAGATAATTAGATCTACATTCATAAACAGAAATGCCTTTTATGTGTACTACCAGTCCTAGTACATGGGACCTACATCTTAATGTAACGTCCAAAGGACTAAGCACTTATGTTAAAATATCTTGCTCAAAAGTGCCATGATTGGGACTCAAACTCACACTCTACTGATCAGAAACACCAGAGCTAGATTCTGGTGCTCTCAACTGCTCGACCACGACAAGATGGAGATTATGTGATGACCTCATTTCTTCTCAGCTTATATTATCAATAAATGGTAAAAAACTACATACCTTGAGTCTTGCAAACCGCACTGGCGCCATCTCAATGACAAAATGATGATGTTCATCGACGAAGAATCGCGTCTGTCTGAACGTCAGCTTGGGTGGCTGGTCCCCATGCTCCTGGGACCACCTCGTTGCGTGCACAACAAGACGATGAAATAAACCAACTGAACAGTACAATAAAACAAAAAACAGTTCTTTAAAAGTAATTTGTGGAAAAACAAACCAAATAAAAATTCAACTGACATCCAAATAGGCCATCCGGCGTTACCTTGTCAACAAGCAAACTTTACAGGGGGGCCCCCACCCTACCCCTAAGAAGGAGGGCCACCACAACCACCACACCCCAGCCAAAAGAAGGCCACCATTACAACTACTCCACCCAACCCCCTCAGATGGGGGCCACCAATAAAGTGTCTTTTTGCATGTATTAGTTGTTGGAACCTGCTATTGTTGTTTTTATTCTCTTTTCTAAAGAATCACAATGTGGGGACCAAGTATAACAAAGAAAAACACTGTGCAGACCTTTGTTCCATTGTGAAGAAGTCCTCAGAACTCTGTGTATGCTTACTCAATTACCCCACCCCATCCCTCCTACCCTCCCAATCCCTAAGAATCCTCCTGACCTGGTAAGAAACCTCCAAAGGTGATGTAGAAGATGACTGCATTCTTAGGGTCAGGCACCAACTCCTCCCTGTTAGGGGAATCCTTAAGACACGATGGCATGTAATAAAGCTACAAACAAAGAAAAGAAATGAATAAGGTTACAACTATTTAGTGTGCGGGAAAAGAAAAAAAAAGGAGTTTTTATTTACGGTTTTAAGAGGTTACACAGCACGGTGACCCAACAAAACAACATCTGCTACAAGTGTGTACAAAAGATGCTGGCTTTCACAATTTATGGAATTTTATGTAACATGCCCTGGGTCACTGGTCACATATATGAGGACTTCAAACTGGATGTGGTTGTTTTTATATTCTGTCCACACACTGTGACAAAAGATGAAAACAAAGTGCTTTCGCTGACTGATTCAACTATGTAAGTTTTAAGAGTGTTCAGACACATAAAGTTAAAACCGAATGAGTGAAAACTGCTTTAAACCGACTTTATTGCTGTGTCTTAACGGCCTCTATTCCCCGTCCCGGGGTTGGAAAGTTTTACTCTCAATTTGCTAGAGCAAAACCCGAGAGAATTTCGCTTTTTTATTGACCTATAACCCTTACCACTCCTTTCTGTTTGTTGTCTCGACACAGCAGGTCAAATTTCTCCATCAGGCCAAGGAGGGCAGGCTTCTGCTCGATCGTCTCGGCCCACAGATGAACTACCAGTTTGTCCTCTAAGATCCCTTGCTCCTGAAGTCGCTTCACAGATGATGCGAACTGTGGGGGCGAAAGAAAGGCGTCTCTCAGAAAAAAATGCGTATGAAGACAACAAATTACTGAAGGTAATTGACACAAGATCATTCTTCCCCCACATATTTGTTGTGTTTTGAGAAAATGTTGCCGATGCATTTAAACATTTAAATCTTTAGTTCTTTCTTTCTTCAAGCGTACAGATACAAAAATATTATTGTTTAATTTCACTTTGAAAGGTTGCTGATTATGAAGTTCTTACTGGAAACTTTTTTTTCCTGTGAAATATTTCCCTTGAAAATGTAGTCAATGGCAATGTTTTTACATGCTGAAAATTGTGCATGGCTTTTTCACTACACTCTCCTGACAAACACAATCCATTTCCACCTTTTTTTACCCCTGGATTTTTAGGGGAATAGTATATCAGTGCTTGAGAAGTAGATCAAAGAGTCAAAATTTGTTATTGGGAGAAAAACACACAGCATTTATTTGTTAAGCAGTCTGAAACCCCCTATCTCCATACATTGCCTTAAACTTTTGAACCCTCACCTCAGTATCAGCCTGCTTGAAAACCATGATCTTCCTGAAGACGTCTACCAGCCACTGAGGTCTTAGGATGATCATATTCTGTAGAGCAGCATCTAAGGCTCCAGGCTCAGGGTTGTAGATGAGGACTCCTAGATCATGGTAGAACTGAAGCATCGTAGCCACGCCCTGATCCGATGAGATACCTACTTCATCCGCAAGCTGCTTCACCTGGGGTTGAATAAATAGGCCAAATAAAAATAAAACATGTTCAGCGTCCCTGCCTGCTTCCTTTTAAGAGGCCGTCTCTTTTATATTTATATATATACAAGTATAACAAAAATTACTGGGGAAAAAAAAATTAAATGTAACAATCTCACACGACTTATTACGATACTACAGTAGTGGTAATTTAAAAAAAATGAGACTTCCATTTTTTTTCCTGAATAAAAGATTGCAATGTGAGGTACCATGCTTTAATCTCCATCAAAAGTTGTCCATGTAAATTCATTTGATCATATTTTTCCAAATATGAAATGAAATATTTGTGATCAATTCAAAATTAAAAGAAATCTTTATTTATAAAAGATGGTGTAGTACCATGCTTCAATTTCCATCCACATTTTGAAGTGTAAATTAAATGTAAATTTTTGAAGGGTAAAGGCAAATAGTATTCTTCATCTCCGAAGCAAAACTTACATCCATTAAACAATTATTTCATTGAATTAGTAGTAGTAGAAAAAACCTCATGAATATGACATGTCCCCTTCCTTCGAGACGGCCAAATGTCACAGTCAATCCCTCCCATCCCCCCCCCCCAACCCCCCATCCCCACGACCACCCATGATGTCCAAGGTTTTACTTTCAGTAAATATTTCATGAGGCCGACACTCCTTAGTTTCAGCTACAAGTTAACGAAGGAGTAGATCAATCGACAATCTGCCGTTTTTTATTTTTTAACAACTGCGCAATTATTTATGAATTCTGCTCTATCTAGTGGCTGGTTCATTACAAGTCTTGACATTTCGGCGACGGAAATTATTCAGGAAAAAATTGTTTGCCAATGATTGCTCTACATGGAACATTCTCATTCCATTTTCTCATCTTCATTCGTTCCTTTGTTTGTTTTTGTCCCGTTGATTGTCGTTTGTTCATTAGGGTGTATGTTCCTTTGTATTATTTTTGGTTTACTGCTTTGTTGTTTCTTTGTATGTTACATTGTAGTTTGTTTGTTAATTTTTTCATTGGGGTGTTTGTTCCTCTGTTAATCTTTTTAGTAATTTTTTTCCTTTGTTCTGTCATATGTTTCTAGCCTTGTCTTTTTCACTTGTTTGTTACTTTGCTTATGTTGTATTTGTTCCTTTGTTCCAATCCAAACTAACCTTTTCATAGGACAGGTAGTTGGTGCCTTTTTTAACGAGCTCAACCGTGCTGTGTTGAAACCGTAGCCACTTCAGAGGAATATGTTCACCCATGTACGATTCTTTCCTTGCCACTAACTCAATACACTCACGTAGCTTGACGACCTGTAATGTATCATAGAAAAATATTAGCTTTGTTATTACAAAAAAGACAAAACTGCCAGGCACGATCAACTTTTGTGTAGGGTGGTGTCACCCCCCCCCCCCCATGCACGTCACGTTTTCCTAGCATTGAAAGAGAAAAGAAAAAGGATTTTTATACAAGCCGCTTGCAGTCGCTATGGTCTCTAAACAGGTTAATCAATTATTGAAAACTTGACACAACCAGGACTTGCCACCGCAAGCGCAGCAGTCTTGTGGAATTTTCAGAAATTTTTATCTGAAAGGTGTAGGAAAATTGAAGTTTCTAAAGGTTACAAATAGTAGATCTATTAATATACTTGTTCATGCTTTGATAATGTCACATGTTGATAATTGTAATTCATTGTTGTATGGCCTTCCGAAAAAGGAATTAAACCGGGTACAGAGAATTCAAAACACAGCAGCTAGGTTAATAGTGGGTGCTCGTTCAAGAGATTCCATCACTCCCCTACTAAAGAAACTTCATTGGTTGCCCGTAGAAAAACGTGTTGTATTTAAGATTCTTATCATGTGTTTTAAAGCTCAGAATAATCTTGCTCCATCTGATATGTCAGATCTCATTCATACGCACAATCCAGTACGTACACTTCGATCATCGTCACAACACCTCCTTGCAGTACACCCTGTTAATATGCATACCTATGGAGACCGTTCCTTTGTGGCTTCGGCTCCAACTCTGTGGAATTCTCTGCCCTTGACGATCAGGAATACATCTTCCCTTGATGATTTCAAGAGTGCCTTAAAGACACACCTTTTCTTACAATAGTTAACCATTCTTGTGGTGTTGTGTCGTTTTGCTTGTAGTGGTGTTATTATTGTCCCCTTATATTTATGTTGTTGTAGATTGTATAGTGTACTTCTTTGTAAAGCGCTTAGAGAATTAAGTGTTAATTATTAGGCGCTATATAAATCGAAAGTTATTATTGTTACAAAGAGTTTAATTTCTGCATACCTCTTCATCAGCCTCGTCGGAGCAGTTCTCGATGGCAAAGTCTGTTGGCAGGACATGTGACTGGTAAGGCTTGCCTTGAATACAGGTGCGGATCGCTCGGAACTTATCTGCAATCTTTAGTTTAAAGTGAAAAGTTTATTTAAATTGCACTTTAAAAGATATTCTCAAAACATGATGCACACATTTTCAGAAAAATGAAAACTCTGACCTCCCAATAAACGATGTAAAATGTCAGTTTTGTCACAGTGACGCAAAAAAAGAAATTTTGTACAGACCTCATTTCGTATTGTTATTGGGTGTTTTAGTCTTTTATTCTTGGGAATTTTACATGGTATATCCAGGGTTTGATTTCACAAAGCACTATAAGATTCATCTAAAAGGCAAAATATACAATGTACCTTTAGTTTATTTTTAAAGGATTTGGGTACTTTTTCAAAATGTCCATAGATTTACATTAAACTTACAGGGTTTGAAGATAATGATAGTGGAAAGCTTCCCTTCAAATTTTACTTACTGAGGTGCTGTAGTTTTTGAGAAATGAGTAAAACAATGTCATAAAAATACGTTTGTAAATTATTAAAATAATTTTCGTCTCATGAGACGAAAATTATGATGACATTGTTTTACTCATTTCCCCAAAACTACAGCACCTCAGCACGTAATATTTTCAGGGAAGCTTTCTACAATCATTGTCTTCAAACTGTGTAAGTTTAGTGTAAATCTGTGTGCATTGTGTTTTTTGTCCTACAAAAGTTACATAGACCCTTTAAACGTTCGATTGTTTTAATCCTATACAAAATGTAGATAAGAATACAATCAAACTAATCTGTTTGATTTAATTTCATAAGATAAGGGGTTCTTGAGATATAGCCAAGAAACCTGAAGCGGTTATGTCCGCTCCGGAAGACTTATACGTAATTGGGCTACACAATCTGAGAAACGTTTCATGCAGAAAAGTTTCTCAGATTGAAATGGTCTTTGCATCCCTCTCTCTTAAACCACATTTCTTTGAAAGGGAATCGTTTCTCAAAAAGTTGTCCATTGTCAACTAGCTACAGTGCTTCTTACTAAGTAAGCTTTGATGGTCGTTAAGATGTTTAGTTAATAACCAAAAGGCATAACCTCCCTTTAAGATGAGTTGCCAATTGATATAACCACAGTGATTTGTATTGTCACATCATACTTTGCTTAGAAATTAGGATTGATACAAAGTAAAAGGGTTTTTGGACCTTTTAAAAGTTTTTGGCCAAGAAATGAATTCCTGCTGTGCATTAAGATGAATGAAATATCATTTTCATTTAGAATTTTCAGCTTTATTTTAATAGTTTTTGAGAGAAAAAAGGGAAAATCACAGAGCAAATTTTTTTTCAGGAGAGTTGCGCACGTCTGTTAAACATGCTTTTAAAAATAATTGTTGTCTCACATTTTACTCATTTTCCAAAAACTACTGCACCTCAGCAAAAATTACTTAACTTTAAGGGAAGCTTTCTATCATCGTTATCTTTAAACCGTGTAAGTCTGATGTCAATCTGTTGACTTTTGTGTTTTGTGTCATACAAAAAGTACTCAACCCCTTTAAAATTCAATTTAACACTTTGTAAAATCTCGTTTCTATATTTACCATTCTCTGGCGCTCCACCGGGTCTGCTCCCAGACTATTTTTATGCGTCCCAACGATGAATATCGGAGGAGACAGAGCGGTGTTATGAGGGGCGTTGCAGGCATTCTTGGCAGTGTGAGCATGGATTGATCTCAGCCAGAAGTCTAGGTAGTTGAGGTTAGTGAACTTGCCCTGACTCCATTCCACCTGGTTTTTTAATTATCGTAAACCAAATATAATTGATTGGATTGAGTAAAAAAAAACACACCTGTGCATAGATGAAGTATAACCGTCAAGGAGGAAAGACTCCTTGAGACCCGTGAAGACCTCAAGTGCGTAGGTGATTAAGATTAACTAGTGTCCAGACCTGATACTTCACAGAGGCAACGTAGGCATTTGCCTCTTCACCCCTGGTCATTGCCTTGGTGCCCTTGAAATACTCCAGTAGAAATTTACAATTTCCTCATAGAGTGCCTTTTACCAAGGAGAATATGCCTTGGTGCCCTTGCCCTTTAAAAAATGAAGCATACACAATGTAGGCCTGAGTGTCTCCAGCTTGCAATGTAACGAGGATTCCCTGAGACTTTGAAACAACGGTACTGTGTTTTACTAACAGGTGCAAAAAAAACATGAATTTTATGAGACAATAGAAATAGCTGGTGCAAACTGCTAACCAAAAGGACCTATGGTATAAATGCACACAAATTGTTAATAGCTGACATTTTGACCCTAGCAGACTCTTCCTTGGGTCGAAACATTCGGCCATTAAACATGTTTCCCAATCAATTTTGATAAACTTGGACAAGAACTTAGCTTCAAACCCCTGGAATAGTTAAGGCCTGTGGTTGCACATGCAATTATAAGCCCCCTTTAAGTTTAAGCTGCAACTTCTCAATGTCATAATTCATCATATATATTGGTTGTAAAAAGTTTTTCGCTTCATTTCATTGTCTTCTCCTTTCAACCATAGAATCATTCAATTTACAGGGCAGCGTAACCTCAGAATTTTGAGATTGATTTTGAGATGCGAGTAAGAAAACGAAATGATCCAGCATTGAAACTCACCGTTTGTCATTTTTTGTTTTGGGAGGAATAGATGAAGAATCAATATGAAAAACAATACGATAACTCCAATATTTAAACGTCACAATTTGTCATTTTTGTTGTTGCACCAAACACATGGTGAAATTTGAGAAACTCAGATTGACTAGTGATCCGTCTATTTGGTAAATAAATCCTACGTTTGTCAGTTTATCACTACAAGGTCGTCAGTTTAATTTGTATGGATTTCACAAAATTGCTTTTGCATATTTTTTAGAAGGTCCTGGTTAATAGAGTTTCATCTTCTAAGAAACACAGATTTTGTGGATTGTGATTTGTTTCCATCATATTGATACGTTTATCTGTTTGCCCTATTGATAATTAAAGATATTAAATTGCAATTAACCACCTTAAAGCGCGCACTAAACCAATGATCTGATTCGCTACAAGTGAAAGTGGAGAGTAATTATCTGAATCATTAGAATACTATGTGTATTTAGGAATAAGGCTCAATGAAAAAAAAGAGGTCTAATAATAGTTTTTTTTTATTATATATTTATTTTAACATTTGAAGTTAATGTTACTCCATGTTTGATGTACCATAAATAAATTGCTACATAAATGGGTTTCCTAATTTAAAACCTTAATCCGTTGATGATCTGCCCCTAGTGGTGAGATTAAGTGCAATATAAGAACTTAGTACTATTATGACATACCTGCTCATGACAGGTATCAGAGCGGGTCTCCACTGATGCCTCAAGGTCCTTGGAAAGGTCAAAGGTCAAGAGGTATATGGCTCTCGACGACAGGTAAACCTGATGACAAACAGAAAAGCAAGTTGAAATACAGACAGTCAGACACACCTTGATAAATGCTTACCAATAAACAGTGCAACATCAGATTTTCCTCTTCAAACTCATGCCAATAGACCTTTATCATGGTGTGACCATCTTGATTTTACTCTAATCAAAAACATTGTAAACCATTGTGTGTCGTATTTGACTATCAGTATCAGGGCATCGGTTGGGATTAATCAAGACTTCCACTTGAAAAAGACATCTGGCAGTTCAAATAGTAAGGTATACAGGCCTTTAGTAAAGCAAGTCCGAACAAAAAAACATTGCTGGGCATACAGCTCGACTTCTTAGAGATGAGCAGTTGAGGGTCTTTCAAACAAACATGTTAGCCAATCAGTAGTACAAAAGAGAGTTAAAAGCACCCATTGTATGAAAGTAGGCACTTTCTCTGCTAGTCCTTTGTTGATGTGCTAATCCTATTAGTGGACAATGATCTACCTACTGAAGTACACATGTGTAAATTAACATGGCTACCTAACTAATGGTGCAGTGAAATCACAGACATCCAAAAATGTATTCCACAATGAACTGTTTAAAATATCAAGAAATAATTGGTCCGAATTTTGTCCAGCGAAGGCTATACTCTTTAGTTCCATCAGTTGATGTAAAATGTATTAATCATCATAAACATCTAGACTAGATGTAGACAGTGACGGACCAAGAGCAGTGTGGAGAGCTGCACATAACATGCATAATGTGCTAACCATCAAGCAGAGTAGCCCCACCTGCGCAAACTGTTGCGGCACGGCCCTGCGTCAGTGTGGAACTGGTTCAGGAGGCACCATTAACCGCAGGGAAGGTTCATTCATGGATGGTGGGATCAGCAACCAGGTCATCCTCTGTCCTCTGTCTCCCCTCCCCCTCCACATTGCTCCTCCCCCTCCCTAAGCATCCCCTCCCCCAGGAAATCTAATGTCTCACCTGCTGTAATGTGAAGTCCCCATATGCTGAGATCGAGCCAGACTCTCCTCATCTGCCTTTCCTTGCCCCTCCCCCGAGCGCAGTTCCCCCTGAGCCCCCCACCCCCCTGATCATCCCCTCCCCTAGGGATTCTAATGGCTCACCTAACATAGACTGGCCAGTAAAATCCCATATACTGAGATCAATACAGCTCCTCCCACCTGTTGCTCTCCTTCAAGACGATCTCTCCCCTCTTCCTTGCTTCCCCCTCTCCATTGCACCTCCCCCTCCCTAAGTACCTCTACCCCTTTGGAATCTAATGTCTCACCTGATGTAATGTATAGTACATAGACTGGCCAGTGAAGTCCCATATACTGAGATCGATGCAGCTCCTACTGCCCTCCTGATGTCTCTCCTTCAGGTCATTTTCCATCTTCTCGCTCTTCTTCAGATATTCGTCGACGAGGAATGCCACCCTCTCGGCCAACACCTTGTCTAGGGAGGCGGTGAACTCTTCAAGGGTGGGGTCTCTGGTGGGAGGGGTTTCTTTGTTGTCACTCATGTCGGAGGAGTCAATCTAGATAAAGCAAAGACGAATTAAAAAACATGTTAAGTTCATATTAAATTAGTTTCAAAAACAAATTACTTCAATTAGCTTGAAATGTCCTTTAAAACAGGAACCTATTTAAATTAATAATTAGCAAACCTTCCTACTCTAAAGTTCATCTATTTATTAAAACAAAAAAATACTTCAACTTCCCATGAAATGGCCTTTAACAGGGACCAAATTAAAAAAGGAATTGCCAAACTGCAGACATGCTTTTCCGACCTTAAAATGTATACACTTGGTAAACATTTCATAAGAGATGACCAACCATTAATTACATCATTGGTTGCACAGAAGTGTTAATGGAACTAATTCTGAGCATATGTGTACTAGCCAGGAGTAGAAGTTTGGCGCGAATCCACTAATCGCCCAGCCAAAATGCCTGAAAATCTTTTAGGCCTGCTGGCAAGTATAGTTTATCAATCACTTATAACCACAGTGACTATTATTATTGAATGTTCAGAAAGTAAGAGGGTTGACTGTGTACTGTGTAGATGTGTTCACTGCATGGTATCATCATGCAAAACCACACTGGAAGAAATTACATTGGATCTAAATAATCGGTGAAATTGGGCTGAGCTTACATGTACTAGCCATAGAGAAATGTTGTCGCTTGTCTTCTTTCTTGACTGGTTCACAGTAAATCTTCATTTATATTTATATTATATATTATGATCTTTCCTCACTCCCACAAAATCCAACATAATTTAATGGTATACATGTTAAAGTACACATATGTAACTCAACACAAAACTCTGTTTTAAGTCTTTGGTTGTGTGGTGGTACATGTGGGGTGTATGCCTGATCCAGTGTTAAGCATGTAGTATGTAAAAGGTATGTGTGGCGTGTCTTGGCCGAGCAGTTTAGAGTCTCAGACTCAAGTTCTGGAGGCTGAATCATCAGGGTGTGGGTTTGAGTCCCAGTCATGACACTTTTGCCTTGAGCTAGACACTTAACTACAATTCTTCACCCAGGGGTCTCTTCACCCAGGGGTGATGGGGGCAGAGATGGTTCTTATGATCTACTTAGCTTGGTGTGATAAATATTTGGTAGCAGCAAGCTGTATACTCCCAAGGGAGTTGAGATGGTTTAAAGGCAGTGGACACTATTGGTAATTACTCAAAATAATTATTAGCATAAAACCTTACTTGGTAACAAGCAATGGAGAGCTGTTGGTAGTATAAAACATTGCGAGAATCGCTCCCTCTGAAGTAATATACATGTAGTTTTGAAGAAAGAAGTAATTTTCCACGAATTTGATTTTGAGACCTCAGAATTAGATTTTGGGGCCTCGAAATCAAGCATCTGAAAGCATACAACTTCAGGTGACAATTTTTTTTTTATTTTTATTTTTTCATTGTTATCTCGCAACTTTGACGACCAATTGAGTTCAAATTTTCACAGGTTTGTTATTTTTTGCATATGTTGAGATACACCAAGTGAGAAGACTGGTCATTGACAAATTTACCTAGTGTCTAGTGTCTTCAAGAATTGAAATGTATGGCCCAGTGACCAGGTAGAGTGCCATGAGCATCACTGAGGGACAGGTTTGAGCGCTACATGTATACAAGAACCCACAGTTATTAACAATAATAATTATGTACTTTGTATTTAAGAGAGGCGAACTTTGCTGAAGAAAGGCGCACTTCCTTGCTGCAGGAGAAGAGGCAGAGGAGGAAATTGCGAGTAGCAGCCCCCACCCCTGTGTCAGCCCCCTCCCCGTAGGTCTGCAACAACTGTGGCAGAGACTGCCATGAAAGAATCAGACTTCTCAGCCACAGCAGCAGCTCCAAGAGAGAGGACAACCCAGGGCGCAGTCCATCGTCAGTATTGACGGACGGACGCCTACTTTTACTTTGTATTGATAAAAAGCATGATAAAAAGCAGTCCTCAGTCCAACCATTTGATTGTCTAGAGAAAGGCCCTTTCGCATTATCCTAACAAAGAGTTTTTGTAGTGACAAGTCTTTCAGTGAAATTTACGCCCTTGTTGGCTTGTCACCCATCTCTGTCAGACTCTAACAACTGTTTTCTAAATTTGGTAAATCACTTTTAAGTTCTAACAACTATAGACATTTGCTCCCACCCAACAGAAACAATAATCATAGAAATCCTAACAAACTTTGCCCAATCAGTTTTTTCTTGTTGTGTATCTTTTAAACTCAATTCAGCCCTCAGGCTGCGATGATAATAATAACCATGGCCAACAGCCCTGTCAAAATAAACGTTTTGATTTGTCAGGGTTTGGATGTGTAAGGGGGAAAAAATATAATGAAAATTAACCATGTGTATAGATGAAGTGTTTAAAACAATGGTTTATGCTTCATTGTAGACTCACTTTACAATAGGCAATTATCAAACTGGGCCAGGTTTGCGAGGGTTATTTATTTTCTGCTTGCACATGTACAACAAATAATGCCACACACACAAGGTACACATGTATGTACAATGTATGTATAGTGTACATAAAATGTCAATATGTTTGCCCTTTGTGCAATAGCTTCTTCTTATAACTTCTTGGTGCAATGTCATCTCATTAGCTTTATCAAACAAATCACAGTATACTACCATGACTACATGGGCAAAATGGGATCTTAATTAA
The DNA here is from genome assembly GCF_902459465.1 of Asterias rubens. Taxonomy (NCBI): domain Eukaryota; kingdom Metazoa; phylum Echinodermata; class Asteroidea; order Forcipulatida; family Asteriidae; genus Asterias; species Asterias rubens. Next base: position 10,938,046 of record NC_047073.1, on the reverse strand, counting down.
GACATAGTGTACATGTACACATTGCCTTAATAAAAGTACTCAAATATTGTCCATGTTACATGTATTTGTACATGCGCGGAGGTAGAATTCTACCTACAAGTGCACGGTATATACTGTATGTACGCATGTCAAGCCTTTTATTTCTAGACATACATGTAGGGGAGGGGTGCAAGCAGGGATAAATGTCTCATTTAAAAAAATTATTTAACAAGTTTTGGAGATTGACATTTTTGATCATTGTGTACCTTTTTTCCCTTTCTAATCAACAAAGGCATTTCAGACAAAAACACCTTTGCAAGATGCTAACGACCATTACCATTATAATTAGGAGACTTTTGGAGAGAAATTACACAATTGTTTTGGAGCTCATTACCAAAGGTGACAGGCTCTACAAAAAAATGAGTCGCTTGTTGCACAACCAAATTTCCAGTCAGGGCTGTTTAGTGATTGGAGGGTGAAAAACAATTATATTTTTATATTTTGTTTTATGTGTTTTTATGCTTCTTTGGGGTCTATTTTCACAATTTCTGGGGAAAAAATGTTTGTTTTTGATCGATAAAGGTGAATAAAACACATACTTTTTGTTCATCCCGTAGACATCAAAAGTTGCTGTTTTTATTTAAAACGGGCTGTTTCCCCAGTATGGGTTATTTTCATATTGTGACATAATCTATTTTTCAAATGGTCATAACTTTTGAACCAAACATCATACAAGTGTGCAATATATGTCAAAATGAAGCTTGTTGTGTGCTCTTTTCAGCCATGTCTAAAACCCAATAGGTCAATTGTCCCTTGTAACTCATTTTGCAGAGCCCATCACATTAAGTATGACCAAACCTTTAACAAGTAAATGCGACTTTGTAATGATCTACATGTATCTCCATACAGAAACCTGTCAGGCAAACAAATTCTTCTCGTCAGGCAAACAAATTCTTCTCGACTGTCACATCTACCACTTGTACGCCACTGCCAATGACATAAACATGTACATGTACGCCTTGAAATACACATTATGTTTGACATATATTTACAAGTTTTGTTTCTGCCGGCGTAACGTAAAATCTTAATGGACGAAATTCAACTACACATACAAGTACAACCCCACGTACATGAGGGGAAATTGCCAGCGCTGCAACCAATAAATATAGTTTCATTAGTGTGGTGCCGGGGACGAAGCGATGACGAACATACACTGTCTGCTTCTGTGTACATCACAAAGCCGCTATTCACAGGCATTTACATTGGGGATATGGGTTAGATTGATTTAATGTTTTGTTCTCGTCAAACGACCTGGACTGGAGTATACAATGTGATTTACGTATACTCACAATTGTGCTATTTTTATAAAATATGCTGATGCAAGATCTTACGTACATTTGGCGTATCCCGACCAAAACAACAAAAAGGAGGGGGAAGGGAGAATATTTCCACACAAATATACTGCAAAAAAAGGTTTAAAACATGATAATGAGCTAAAATGTTTGTTAACCTTTAGGAATAAGAAATGTGTTTTTATGCCAACAAATCTTTTTTAAACATTGGTAACTGTAAAGGCAAAAACAAACAATACTCTTTATTCCCGATGCTAATTGACAATCTATCTTACAAACCTTTTTGCTTTTAAATTTGTTTTAAAACTGTGTACACTTTGACAAATATTAAAATTGCTGTTGCATTATTAAAATGTAATCAAACCCAATTTATATAAATATTGGTTCCCCTATTATACATCAATTATCCCTTGAGAAAGACGCTCTGAGGACTGAAACATCAGGCCATTTACAATTTTGTTATTGAACAAGTAATCTGAGGTATAAAATTGCAAGCGCTAAGCCCTTACGGTGTGGGGTCCGGGGCACGCCTTAGGGCCCCGGGAAAAGTTTCAGGTCGTAGATGCTCTCTGGTGCAAACTAGACTATTTCAGAGACATTTTTGGCACTGTAAGTTCATCTGAAATGTTTAAAGTAAACCATGTCATGCCGTGAAAAATTATCTCAACCAAATCTTAGGATCACCGGATATTTTGAAGAGGAAAATCCGGAAGTACAGAAATAAATCCAGAAGATTCTCATTCTTGTACAATGTGTAACTGTTAATTCCACAAAACTCTGCTACTGGATGACCTTAATCCAGTTTAGCAGGACTAGCTGAATTCTTGCAAATCCAATAATGCCACCTGCCTAGCTAATAATTTGACCATATTTAAAAACAGGGCAGTGCATTTCCTTTGGGCTTCAGGTAATCCTTGGAGCCAGTTTGTGGGAAGTGGGTGCGGCTTGCAGTGCTATTCAAGCACACAGTATGTTTACAATAAGTGTGACCTTGTACATTCTTCGGCTTTTCTGGCAGGCAAGATACCGCACATGTCATAATGGGAAAGTTTACATTTTGTGTCATAATTTCCATATAAATCCAAGAGTTATGAAAGTAAAAGCTGGGCAAGTTTTGAGATGTGCCCCCTTTCATCATATCAAAAGTTGATAAGAATTAGACAGTGCAATCTCCATAAACCATAAGATTTTATGTTTTCTTCCATAATAGGCCGTGTACAAATCAGGCCTGCAGGAAGTCCAGGCTTGGTGGCTCTTTTGTATATGATGTCACAGGTAACATCCTCTACAGTCGGGTGCACATGACTCAAGCAGGAAGAGTGTGGGTTCGAGTCCAGGTCTTGGAATTTTTTGTTCTTCAGCAAGACACTCAATACTAGTAACATGCCAGTCTCTTGGTATGTATCTCTCCAATAGAATGCGACATAAAAACAACTTATGATAGATTCATGCACAGTTTTGATACATTTCCTTATTCGAACCAAGGAGAAACCTGTTTACCAAATCTTTATATAAAAAAAAATTCAAGACTTCATTTTTGCCATAATTGATCAAGTCACGTATGACAGCAAAATTTTTGTTAAGAATTCGCCCACAAAGGAGACTGGACATTTACAGACAAAAATTGATCCAATTTAGGACCACGCGATCTTCAGGAAGTCAAACAAGAGATTGCTGACAAAATTTTGGTGACAAAGACAGCCTGGTTGGCTGTCATGGCAACGGGCAAGGTCAGCTGGTAGATTTACTCCCAGCCGTTGATCATGAAACGATGATGGACAGAAATGTAGGAGCAGTAGGAGCGGTAGATGGGTTTCAATCTAGGCACTTAAGCTGGGGTGGTTTTTTTTCTTTCTTTTTTTTAATTGGGAAGCGCTAGAGTCATAAATTGGAAATTGTTCGGCAGCACAAAATTGCAGACTGTCAACAAAATACCTGGAAGATTTCCTGTCGGGAGAGGTTGTTCAGGGAATTGATTAGAGACATTCATTTGTTGAGTATAACCAGAAGTGTGCAATACACAATAAACAATTTTGATTGATTCTTTTAGATGGCAACCTGATTCAACTTTTCAAGAATTCTATCACCACGCTTCACTTTCAGCGGAATAAAAACAGGAAGAAGAAAAAATATTTTCCATCATCAAACTGTTTGGAATATTTCTCTCCTTCCTCGCTGTCTAATAGAATGCCATCCTGCAGTTATGATTAAATTAATGTCGTGAATGTATCATCACTTTTTTGGCCTGATCCCTGCACCTCCGATTAGGTGCTGGGATGGGCTGATGTACAATGCACATTACAATGTAAGCCTGGGCGACTACTGCGACTAGTGTGCCAAAGTTGTGACTATTGATTATTTAGTCAAGTCACGACAACCGTTATTCAACTACTCGGTTAATCACTTCAACCTCCTGGTTGGTCAACCAATTGTGTCACTCATGACAGTATCCTGCACTGGATCTTGAGAGTATCAATAGAAAATTAGTCGTGACTAGTGTTGAAGTCGAAAAGTTTTCTTTCAACAAATTGGTTGACACAATAACAACTATAAAACCTAGACAATAAAAATACTTTACAAATTTTCAACCATGAACATGGCAGCCATGTTATTAAAAACGAAAGCAAACTAAACTTGGTGTATGTTTTAAAAAAGTAAGAAGAAAAAAAAATCATCTAAAAAGCCTAAACAAAGCATGGGAAAAGGTATTTTATACAAGTAGTATTGCAAAATAGAATTTAAAAAGATATTCATAAATACCCCAGACAGTTTCTCTACTCCTATTGGTGGAGACCGCATCACGTGAGGGTGTTTAAACAGTTGATAATGACCAGTGTTATAACCGGCTGGCTTCCGCGTGTCAAGATTATCATGCAGAACGCAATTCATAGCTATTAGTAACAGTGCGTAATCTACATGTACTTCTAAGCGCGCGCGCATAATCTATTTCTAAGTGCGTGCGTGTACACACAACCCACGCACAACAGACTCTTCACATTGTTTTTGAACAATTATTTCAAACCTCAACTGTCAAAGTGTCTGTAATTGTGTTTTTTTTAATGTTTTTTAACAAAAGGGCATTTTTGAATGGGAATAAAAGAGCAGTGACTCGTTCTTTATCGTCCGTTTAAAATCTTGCAGGGTAGTTGCTGTGCGCTAAAGGCCCTCGCCTTCGGCTCGGGCCTTTATCACCTGGCAATTCGACCCTGCCGGCTTTAAACGGTCGTGTAAGAACTCGTCGCTACCCTTTTATTCCCTTAATAATCATTAAATTAATGTTCCTACCTCAAACATGCGGTTTGAATCAGTCACCTCCAGATCACTAATAACTTCTGCTTCGTGCTTGTCCTCGTCTTCCTCATCTGCCACAACCTCCTTTTCCTTGATCAACCCATCACTCCTCTCCCCCTCCTCCTTGGCTCCTTTCTCAGTAGTTTCTTTGCCTGCATCTTCCATCTCCGCAGCCCCTCTCTCATCCTCAATGATAAGATTCTTATCGGTCTTCTGTCGTCTTAAGAACTCATGGGCGATGTTGAGAGCTATAGTCTTGGCGTACTCCTCTTCTATTTCTCTGGATTCATCTACAGCGAAAGAAAAAAGCAAAATAAATTTTAATCTCCAAGATGCACCTGGGTTTGAATTTGTACACTGGATCAATAACCCAAGGCCAGTGGTTTCAGTGTCAGGTCAGAAAGCTCAAAACAGGAAAAGTCTGGATGTCTTGTTTTTTTTAATATATTTTAATTCAACATCTTTTTTTTCTTCAAAAGAATAATGTTCAAATGTTGAAATTGAGTCTCACAAATATCTTTCAATCCTGCTAAGTAGCACCCATAAATCAAAAGAGATAAATCTTCTCTTAGAATGTTTTCAAAATCAATCTAGACATTTCTAATTGGTTTTAAGTATCCCCGTTTCCAAATCAGGCCGTCAAGCAGTATACTTCCGTTGGTGAAAGGGGGGAGGGGGGCCTATATGCAACCTTTATTGAGATATCATCTGATCTTTCCTGTTCCGATCAATTTCTTAATAGATATGAGCAATATTTGTGAAGATCATACACGTCTTTGCATCGGTTCAGATTTCCATTTAATTTGAACTGAAACCATTGCTGCAAACCTCCCTCAGGAGTTCCGGTTGGCTTATTAAAGCTATCCATGGGATTTTTAATGTTTTATAAATAACTATGTTGATAATCAGGGTAATCAATTATAGGATTTTGCAGCTAGTAGTATTTCCCTAAAAGGTTAAAGGGGACTTTATAATACAAAACTTAAAGCCATGGAAACATTTATCAGCCGTGGCTCACGGCAGAGGTTTTGTGATTCACGTTGAATGAATCTCATGTTTTCTCGAAAGAGAACTGCATCCGAGTGCCTTTGTTGTCTTGGCATTGTCCAGGTTTCTTTGTGACAAGCTTATTCTCTTGAAACCGAAAAAATGTTCTGACAATTCCACAAAAATAACAAAGCACAGAAGTATTAGTAAAGACATATATTTGTACATCCAAGTGTCGTTATACAATTTACCTCCCGACCAATGTCTCAAATGTCTACCATATGTCTCAAATTATGCCAGGGAAATAGCATTTGAAGACCCATGCATATTCAATAGCTACAATCGAAGGAAGAACAATGTGAGCGCAAACAAAATCACTGAAAAATCAAACAGTTATTTTGTAGTTGTTTGTTTTTAACCTCCACTGGTGACGTCATGCTATTGTCTCATCGCTCCATTATTTTGCACGAATGACGTGATGGCTGTGATAAACAAATTTGCCCCATTCGTGCAAAATAATTGAGTGCTGGGACAATAGCATTACATCACAGGTGGAGGTTAAGTTGCATAATGTCCTTGGTGTACCCAATAAAAGGATGAATTAGGAAACAAGAAGAAACGTTCGGTTTTACATGTAGATGTCAATGGGGAAAACCCCAATGGGGAAAACCCACACAATCAGGTAGGGACTGAAAACCCAAACCACATGCAAATCTGTGATCTTAGGTGGAATGCAAACCGGGGTTCCGGAAACCAGTGAGCCAAATTTATACCCCTTATTTTATAATAATAAAATACAAAAATTAAGTTACTTTTTTCCCCCAAAAACATATCATGTACTTTGCCTTTAAAATGTTGAAAATAGAATTAAGTGGGCAAACTGCTTACCAACCAAAAGAAATGGATGGTATACATACAATGCAAAAAATTGCAAAAAATACCTAATAGTGGCCCGACAATTTGACCTTAGCTCAGACTTTATCGAATGCTTTGAAATGTACAAAACAACACTGCATGCTACCATGGCGACAAATGATACTTAACAGTCCAGTGACTCGGTATGCATGTTGTTCAAATGTTACGCACTAATGCACAGTACAAATGAGACTGTATTCATGTAGTCTTCTATACACAGGTCAATCTTCAGCTCACAGAGCTCTTGATAATTTCATTACAAAAAATACAATAAACACAGACCCTCATACTGAGTTTTCTATACACAATTTGATTGGCAAGACTGCAACAAAAGCATAAATTTGATAACATTATCTGACTTCCAAAAATAATTACATTCCAGACATCCAGTAATATACATGTCAGATCAATTTACAAAACAAATCTGTGGAGATTTGTTTTCCTCTGTTGAGAGAGAGACCTGGTGAAATAAACTTTCATTACAAATCATGCTAATTTTGCAGTTTAAAGTTTCTTTTTTTGATTATTTTCTTTGGATAATTCCAGACAAGGTGACATCCTTGGAAAAAAAAAAGGTTTTTCGAGGAGACAGGAAAAGGAGAGGACAGAAGTTCTGTTGAGTGGATGGGCTACAGAATGCATTATGACTATGCCATTTATAGGCCCAATTTCATGGCTCTGTTTTCAGTAAGCACTCAAAAGCATCACTTTTGGTGGCATACTAATCCTTAAAGGCACTGGACACCTTTTGTAATTGTCAACGACCAATATTCTCACTTGGTGTACCCCAAAAATGCATAAAGTTACAGACCTGTGAAAATTTAGGGTCAAATGGTCGTTGAAGTTGCAAGAGAACAATGAAAGAAAAAACACCCTTGTTGCACAAATTTGTGTGCTTTAGATAAATAAGGCTTCAGATGAAGTATTTTATTATTTGAGTGAGAAATTACCCGCTTTCTAAAAAACTATGGCACTTTAGAGGGAGCCGTTACTCAAGTACGTTTTTATGCTAAAAATTAGTAATACAAAATAGTGTTCAGTGCCAAGAGTGTACAATAATTCAAACAACAAATAATGCAAAAATTTTCTATGAAAAGCATTTGAAACCGTTTGTTCTGAAATGAATGGTTAGAAACATGTTTTAAAAGTGGAATATAATGATCGACACATAAATGCCTAAAAATTGCCGGTTTTAATAATAATAATAATAATAATAAGACATTTGTAAAGTGCCTAATGCAAAAGCCTCTAAGCGCATTAAAGAAACAATAAAATAAACAATTAGAGAAAGATACAAGATACAAATAGGCAAATTACAAAAAAGAAGCTTTAAACAAATGAGTTTTCAACAAGGACTTAAAACATTGTAAAGTATTAGCTTGGCGAATATGCACAGGAAGACTATTCCAAAGAAACGGTGCGGCATAAGAAAAAGATCTGTGGCCATAAAAAATGGAAGAAGCTCTAGTAGCAGAAAGCAATGACTGTTGAGATGATCGTAAAGTCAGAGTATGGTTTTCCATAAACGACAAGAATTAACACGGCACGCCAATTTGTGTTTGACTTCACAAAATTGTAGGCATTGTTAATTTGCAAACTAAAAGAAAACCACGCAATTTTGAGGCACGTGCATGAGTGGATCATTATGTTCTACTTTCATAACATCTTTCTAACCATATAGCATTTCATTACAAACGGTTTCAAACACTTTTCGTAGACCAACTCGTCTGATCCAAAGCAACGTGTCCCTTCAATGGTTGATCGCACAAGACATGAACTCACTCAGCTCTACCAATCCTGTATAACACATTTAAGATACCCGGTAACGAGAAATCTTATTGAATTAAGAGTTCCAAGGTTTTTCTTCAGGTTTTTTTCTAATGTGTGTCTTAAAGAAGTTTTCAAGACTACACTTAACCTAATTAAATAATTGAATTATGTGTATATAATTTCCAGGATAATAATGAAAAGAAACTAAATCCATTAGGCTCTCTCGGAGACACTCACCGAGCGTGGCTTTTTCCAGGTCCGACTTTTCTATGGGCTGTTCCTGCCAGATGTGAGCTCCATCTTTATTAAGGATGTGGCAGAGATGGGTAGCGTCAATTCCGCTTGTTGATGTCTCCTCAGTCTCGCATCTATCAAAACAAAACAAAATGTTCTTAAAAATATAGATAAAATGGCTCTTAAATTATAAAAGCTGCAGTTAAACAAATTATTACGTTCAGACAGTAAGGCCAAATCAAACAAATACATGTTTAGCGTCCTGCCTTTTATGAAACAAAGGAAAGGAGGGCCTTTTCTCTTCTTTTTTTTCCTCAAAATGGCCGGCCGACACATTTTTAAAGACAACCGGCTGGCTGGGCTATTTTTATTTCTAAAGGAGGCGGCCTCTGTGGTCAAGTTGTTGGACTGCAGGACTTGCATTCACAAGGTGGGTTCAACAAGGTTGTGGGGACATGCTAAACATGATTTTGTTATTTTGGCCTTATGCCTCTTAAAGGCAGTGGACACTATTGGTAATTACTCAAAATAATTATTAGCATAAAACCTTACTTGGTGACGAGTAATGGGGAGAGGTTGATGGTATAAAACAATGTGAGAAACGGCTCCCTCTGAAGTGCCATAGTTTTCGAGAAAGAAGTAATTTTCCACGAATTTGATTTCGAGACCTCAGATTTAGAACTTGAGGTCTCGAAATCAACCATCTAAACGCACACAACTTCGTGTGACAATGGTGGTTTTTCTTTCATTATTATCTCGCAACTTCGATGACCGATTGAGCTCAAATTTTCACAGGTTTGTTATTTTATGCATATGTTGAGATACACCAACTGTGAAGGCTAGTCTTTGACAACTACCAATAGTGTCCACTGCCTTTAAGTAAAATCTGCAGCAAAACAAATTATCAAGTTTCAGACAGTAGGCCCTTCGCCTGGAAACCTCCTAATAGTCTGCCGTAATTTCTTTAATAAAGCACGCAGACAACATTTGTTCTATAATTAAAAACATTTCTAGGGAACATGGTTCTACTGTGACCATCTTTATGAAAGTCATATAAAAATCTATGAACATTTCAGGCCTGAAATTTTATCTTTGAGATGGTACGGTCATTTTCATTTTATAAACGGCACTTCCTTTGCAAGATCCTGGGATTTTCCAAAGGAAGTGACCGTACATGTAAAAATGGTATTTCAGCTGGTAAAATTTTTCTGGTGAGCAAAATGTTGTTGTGCTTAGCTATTTTTTGTGTGCTTTTAAGCAGCTCTATGAAATTGGGTCCTGAATTCATACGCATGCCAGCAACCACTCGCCAGACAGAGTTTAGAAATTTGATCAGAAAGCTACACATAGTAAGTCTTTTTTAAATGTCTTGATAAGGGTGAAGATCTGAACTCGAACCCAGGTCAAGCAAAAACAACTTATACTGCTCAAAAAACAGTTTATACTATTATTCTTTATTAAATATTATTCTTTAAGAGCTATACAAAGCAACAGCGTTTGAACAATTGATGCAACATTTAACAGTCTAGTATGAAATTCTAAAGAACACCGCAGTCAAAAGCTGGTTCTGCTACCGTTGAACAACAAATGGAATGTAGTGAAATGATGCTGAAATAACACCATGTCGGCATTTACGCGTTTCCGTAGTGATGAGGGAAAAAGAGCTTTGAACATAATAATCAAGTGTATATTGGATGCGTGGGTGTTCATGCGTCAACATGTATGGGTTGTGTACAGTAGAGCATTCAAAATATGAAATACACTTTGTACATGTACATGTACATGCTCTCATGTTCAGACATCGTGTAAATGACACAAAATTATTCTGAAATCCTGAAAAGCCAAGGTTGATATCTTATTTCTAAACAAATAAATACACAGAAAATAATTTTAAATAATGCTTGAATAAGTCCAAAATGCAAACCAATACTATACAACACTGTTTAATGTTACATTTTAAATTCTTCAAATGCTGTGTTTTTGTACAGCTCCTGAGGAATAATAATATTTGTCAAGGCTTTATCTTCAGGCATTTCAAGGTGCTTTATATCATTATGTTTTTCCAGACAGGTTCTGAAGTTTTTGATCTATGAGACCCAATTATGCGACGCTTTGTAACACGGTGCTGAGTTATAGCTACTGCCAGAAACACTGGGGCGAACCCCTTCTCTTGGTGATAAATGTAGCCTGGTTTCTTAACGTGCAATCTACAACACACCGGACTAGCAGCTTTACATTTTATGTAAAGGACAAAGAAATAGTGGTTTTAAATGTATTGCTTTAAGGACACAAGTGTCAAGACCGGGATTTGAACCCACATCAAGCAAAAATGACAGAACAATTAGCATGAACAACAACAACAAGAAATATTCAGTTTTAGGGAGGAAAACCCCAATTGAGAAAACCCACGCAATCAGGTTGGGACTTAAAAGGAACACGTTGCCTTGGATCGGACGAGTTGGTCTATTAAAAGCGTTTGAAACCGTTTGTTATGAAATGCATATGGTTAGAAAGATGTTTTAAAAGTAGAATATAATGATCCACACAAGTATCACTCGAAATTGCACGGTTTTCCTTTTTCGTCGCGAACTATCACGGTCGGCCATTTATGGGAGTCAAAATTTTGACTCCCATAAATGGCAAACTGTGTTAGTCGACAGGGTCAAAAGAAAACCGTGCAATTTCGAAGCATATTTGTGTAGATCATTGTATTCTACGTTTACAATATCTTTCTAACCATATACATTTTACAACAAACGGTTACAGAACGGTTTTCAAAGACCAACTCGACACATCCAAGGCAACGTGTTCCTTTAGAACCCATGTACAGAATGACAGTGTGTCTCTAATTAATTCCTTTAAGAATGCCTTAGTCAAGGGCTCGAATTTAAGGGAAAACTCCCCAGACAGCAGGGCTTTTTTCAGCTAAAAATGTTTACTTGACCAGAATTTATTTTAACCAAAAAGACCAAAATCTTAAATGAGGAAACAAAATAACTACACAGATTGTTTCTATTTGAATCCGTACTAAGAGAAGATTTATCTCATTTCACTTTAACGAGAGATATTGATCTGACTAAAATTCAACATATTGACCTTTTGTTTTCCAAGATTGACAGAGAACTTCAGGCATCGTTATTCAATTGAAAAACACAAGACCACCAGAGTTGTATGATCATAGCTTGTATGATTACTGGCAGGACTTCAAAAATTACTGGACTCAAGCTATCGGTCCAGTGTAAATTTCAAAGCCATGTTTAGTGTAATGTAATACAGAGCTGCCAACATTTTGCATCCTGCAATCAAAACAAATTTAATATAACAATCGGGGAGATTCTAGAATTATATTCAACCTAATAGGCAAAAAGCTTCCACAATTAGGGAGATTTGTTTATATTTTGTCAGAATATGGAAAGACTGGTTTATTTTCAGGGAAAATTTCTGCAGAATTAGGGAGAGTTGGCAGTTCTTGTAACGCCTTAAAATAAATGAGACAGTGTGCAGCAATCCATTCTCTAACGTCACTACAGTACATCATCACATTCTTCATGATGAGCAGATCTTTAATTTATTCTCATAACCTTCCCCCGAGGTACCCAGTAGTTGGTGTAACATCACCACTCGCTTATGTTTATGTTGCTTTAAATTCACTGTCATGTTGTGCTTACAATACATTAATTTGTTGAACTTAACACTACAGTCTAACGAGAAAACAGAATTAGCTGTTGCAAACTGCTGACCAACTAAAATAACCCACTTGGTAAAAATGAAAAAAATGCAACAAATAATAAAGGCTTGAAGTTCAGGTTATGTATCAACACAAAACAATACACATTTTCATGTTTGATCTTTTCACTTATGAAAGGGCAAAACAGTTCTTTAGAAAATATTTGTTGTCTGTCTTTCAATTCAATTGTGTCGTGTTTTGTTGCCATTTAGCTGCCGAGAAAGCGTGGGTCGAAACGTCAACACTGTCTAATCCAAAACAATATACAAAGTAAACTGCTTGTACAATTATGAATACTTTATCGTATGCTTGCAGGGGCATTTTTTATTTTATGATCTTTTCAATAATGAAAGGGCAAAGGAATTACGCATCAGACATTATTGTCTGTCTTTCAGTTTGGCCGTCAGTTTGGTCCTTCAAAGCCGCAATTATCGTTCAATTGCTACATTCCCTCCAGACCACCTTGGTTTCAACCGTGCATCCAGATAGCTTCGGGTCTAACGCTAAGGCTTGGTAAAATCGACGTAGTCATCGTTTCAGAAGCTGTACGCAAAACTCGATGTCATCAATTAGATGTGGGCTCCTACTTTCTCTCCCTCCATTGCGCCTGCATCTATCGCCATGGCAACCAGAATGGAGACCGAGGCAGCCTTGTCTACTACAACCAAACCAATCACCAGTCAATATATTTTTTTTCTGTGCACCAGCATGTCCAGAGGCCACAATTAACATCCATGCAACAGCACGTTCCATAAGGTTTGTGTTTTTTTTTTTTTATATTATATATATATTTTTTTTTCAAGGGCATTTTTAGCTTTCATTAATAAGAAAAACTGTCAACAACATTTTGTACCATGACTTTATACTGTTGAATGCCCTCGTTTATGTTGACACCTGGGCCTGCAAGGGGGGGGGGGGGTTGTGGGCACATCTATTTTTGGCCAGCTTAATCAAACAACTGCTCATTGTATTTATTGATTTTCTTCTTCATGCTGTGTAAGAACCTGTTGACAAAGCTGTTCTTGATAAGATGGTTCCCTCTCCCTAGAGTGCATTTTATTTTCATCATATTAAGTTAAGTTGCAGACGAAGCATCCAGGGCCCAACAATCGCAAACAGAAAGGAAGCACCAACAAACTATGCTTTAAAACCAGAAAAAAAGTTACTATACAAGCCAAAACACCATCCAACATGTACACAACTGGTAATCTCCTTCTCATTTTTGTTCATCAGAAAAGTTTTATTATTGCTGCTTGAGCAGCTCTCTTTGGGGGCCTTTCTCAAACCTCGGATTGGGCTCTGGCTCAGGCTTAGGCTGTGTGTGCTGGATTTGCAGTGGAAATGTATCCCGGCCTTCAACCTGTAGTTTTGGAGCAGCGCGTATTGCACGCAGTGGTTCTAACATCAGCAGATGGAGCCAAGAGCCAGAGCCGAAGCCATGGTTTAACAAAGACCCCTGGTGAAATATTATTGTCCACAGTGTATGCTATGATAAATTCCTCGGCTCAGTCAAATTAAGCCTCAGTGAACTTGTCAAGCTGTTGTTTGTATAACACTTGAACTTATGTGGTAAACTTCCCGTATGACCAGTGTAGTGTCCCACTCTGAATATTTTTTATATTTTTTTACCGGGGCATTGCTTTGGGGTTTTTCAATTATATATAATATATAAACTTTTTTAATTAGACTTTTTAATTTATTTATCAGGGATGAGATTCTAAAAGAAATATAAAAGACTGAAAATTTGTCACATCGCAGGAGGCGAACACACGTAAACTATATTTCCCTTAACTATTTTTTCACCTGCCGGCAGGTCAAGTCTAAAAACAAATATTTGGTCACCTGCAAGTTTTTTTCACAAGCATGTTACCATGCAAACCATTTTTGAAACATACAAAAAAAATTGCAATACGGCAGTTGTCAAATTTACTAAGCAGTGCACTCCCTCTGACAGTTTCCAAACATTTGGAAAATTTATCAACTCTACCATCTATAAGGCATAATACCCAAAATTTTCAACTGGGCAAAAAACGATTTCTTTGACCACTCATCTATCTTTTAGCACTTTATAAAGAAATTGTTTGCTTTCAATAACATCATTTTTTATTTAAGAATTTTTCAACTGAATATATCTGTCCTTTCATCTTTTCAATATTTTAATAACTAACATACTGCCTCATTTTGTTCTGTTCTTTTGCAGACAAAACTCACCTATTAGCCAATGAAACACACCCACCTGCATGATGACCAAATAAGAAACCCAGAGCACTGTTAAGCCACCTTAGTCTAAATGAGTTCGATTATGTAATTTAGTAGACGAACAATTCTGTCTTAGTGTGTGTTGGTGGCATATTTCACACACACGGCTTCATAAGACTTGTATTTTTGTAACTTCAAAAAAATGATCATGGGATCAGGCATGATCACCATAATTAGAGTCCAACCGTTTAAATGTTGAGTTACCATGTCATTTCAGAGTATGACAGGATACTTACAAATACATGAACCTCAACAGAGATTGGTTAAGAAAGTACAATTTACAATTATTTTGCCTGATTTTGATCCATTGATTCAGTATTAAGTCATCATTTTTAACTGCCCTCCACAGGGTCATGTGTTACAATTATGGTGTGAATGCATCTTGACAAATTGGAATTGTCATCGTACCTGCCGTGTTGTGGCAGAGCGAGTGGTCAAGTGCAACAGACACAAGCTCTGGTGTTCCAGCAAGTCCAATTGGGCCCCAATGTTTCTTGGCAAGTTAGATTGCAGATTGTGCCGTAACACCTTGTACACCCTTAAAAGGCAGGCCTGGAATTTCACGAAAACCGTGGAGGCACCCTGGTCTTAGCCTTGGTGCCTCTTCAAAAGTTTTCATAGACTTTATTATTCTTCAATGGAAGTGCTCTTTTCAAAATGAAAAAGGCCTTGCCCTCTCAAAGATAAAATATCAGGCCTGTAGATTGGTCTTATAATTCAAAAACAAAAAAAATCAAGTAGATAATGCGGGAAAAAATGATATTACCTTTGCCCCAGTAGATTTTTCTTGAGACTAGTCTTTCCCGCTCCAGCCTGCCCAATGATCATCAAGCGCGTGCGATGTACCGCCTTAGTTCCAGAATTAGCAGCAACTTGAAACGCCGCTGTTGCTTCTGGCCCCCGGGAGATCACCTCTGATGGGACGTCATCTTGAACTATGAAAAAACAATAAACATTTTCATATTTTCTCTTTTGATTAAAGGAACATTACAGAATTGGTGAGAAAAGAACTTGTTTAAAATCACAGATTTACATTAAAAACTTACGGTCTAATGATGATGATAACAGAAATCATCCCTTGAAATGTATAAAATGTCATAAATAATTAAATGTTTGGAGTTTATCGCTCAGTGAGTGTAATATTCATTTATTGTTTAAAATCGATATCATGCAAAATGTGTTATCAGGTTTTCATTATTTTCTCGTGACCCAGATTGCCGATCGATCTCAAATTTCTACAGGTTTGTCAGTTTAAATTATGGTGGATCTCAAATTTCTACAGGTTTGTCAGTTTAAATTATGGTGGATTACATTACATAAAGTGCTTACACTGCCGGCAACTTATTTATTTATTTTTAATTTAATTTATTTTTTATTCTTAATATATATTTAGCATTTTCTATTGATTTTTAATTTTCTGCTTTTATTATTGCTTTGTGTACTATATTATGTTAAATCTATATTAATTTTATTGTGTACCCCAGGTGTGGGGCAACAGATCTACGGATCATAGTATGTATTTGCTTTTGTTGTCCCTTGCCCATCTTGGGGTATAATGTTGTCAATGTATTTTGTTTTGTACTGTTATGGCGAATAAAATAATAATAATAATAATAATAATAATAATAATAATAACTGATTTGTTAGCAAAAAACAATTCTGTAATGTTCCTTTAAAGCCATTACATGTATACACTTTCGGTAAACAGTATTGTCCAATTCCCACACATCGTGTATCACAACTTGTATATAAAATAACAAACCTGTGAAAATTTAGGCTCAATCGGTCATCGGAGTCGGGAGAAAATAACGGGAAAACCCACTCCTGTTTTCGCGCATTTCGCTGTGTCATGACATGTGTTTATAATAAATCCGTAATTCTCGCTATCGAGAATTGATATTGTTTTAATTTTTCTCAAAAAGTAAAGCATTTCATGGAACAATATTTCAAAAGAAGTCTTTCACCATTACCACTGTAAACCCTGTAAATTATTTGTAAATCTGTGAACTTTTTTTTTCTGTACCGAAAGTGTACAATGGCTTTAAATGTTTTTACAAGGAATACTTTCGTTTTGTTGGATACTCTTTCACATCTTTTAGACCATGCGACCTGTTTACAAAAACAGTCAACAGGAACATTCCAGGGCTCACTGGCAGGCAAGAACTTTCAACACTGGTCATAAATATGGGAAATTTAACATTTTGTGTCATTATTTCCACATAAATTCAAGAATTTTAACAAATAACAGCTGAACAAGTTTTGAGATACATGTATGTACAATCTGGATGAAATACAAGATTTTATGTTTTCTTCCAAAGTTGTGCTGAAGACGAAATGGGCCTGCAGGACTCCGAAGTTCAGGCCTGGAGGCTCTTTTCATTTAAAGGCAGTGGACACTATTGGTAATTACTCAAAAGAAGTATTAATTTTTAGCATAAAACCTTGGGGGAGAGGTTGGTAGTATAAAACATTGTGAGAAACGGCTCCCTCTGAAGTGGAGTAGTTTTCGGGAAAGAAGTAATTTTCCACGAGTTTGATTTCGAGACCTCAGATTTAGAATTTGAGGTCTCATAATCAAGCATCTGAAAGCACACAATTTCGTGCGACCATGGTCTGATGGTGCGACAAGGGTGTTTTTTCTCTCATTAATATCTCGCAACTTCGACGACCAATTTGAGCTCAAATTTTTACAGGTTTGTTATTTTATGCATATGTTGAGATACACCAACTGTAAAGGCTAGTCTTTGACAATTACCAATAGTGTCCACTGCCTTTAACATGATGATGTCACAGTATAACAGATGTTAAAAGTACTGAGTATGAAGTGCTAACACACATCGGTGTATGGATAAATAAAAAAAATGTATGGGTAAAACTTCATATTCTTTATCCCCGATGCAAATTTATCGTTGCGGTACCCCCTGCCAAAACATAGGATTCGAACTGCCTCTAGCTACTGGGCAACCTCGGTAGTCTAGTTGGTAAGACACTGCTCTAGAATTGCAAGGGTCAAGGGTTCGAATCCCACCAGGGGTTCAAAGACCAACGCGACCGATCCAAGGCAACGTGATCCTTTAAGCAATGTTCATAATGTAAGAACAGCGTTTAAGTAAGAACATGCGAGCTTTGCACAGCCTGTTCAACAGGTTTTTTTTTTACGATTTGGTTGATTTCGACCAAATAAATAAATAATTTTAATGAGGGAATAAAAGGGTAGCGACCAGTTCTTACACGCCGTTTAAAGCCGGCAGGGTCGAATTGCCGTGTGATAAAGGCCCGAGCCGAAGGTGAGGGTCTTTAGCGCACGGCAACGACCCTGCCGGGTTTTAAACGGACGTTTAAGAACGAGTCACTACTCTTTTATTCTCATTCATAAATGCCCTTTTGTTAAAAAACGTAAAAAAATACAATTACAGACACTTTGACAATTGAAAATTCGAGGTTTGAAATATTTTTTTCTCAAAAACTTTGTGAAGAGTCTGTTGCGCGTGGGTTGTGTGTTGCGCGCGCTTAGAAATAGATTACGCGCGCGCGCTTAAATAGATTACGCACTGTAACTAATAGCTATGAACTGTGTCCGCGTAATAATCTTGCGCGCCTGACTGCTGACACACGGAAGTCAGTCGGTCATAAATACTGGTCATTATCAACCGTTTAAACACCCCCACGTGACGCGCTCTCCACCAATAGGAGTAGGGAAACTGTCTAGGGTATTTATGAATTGGTAATAAAATTTTGATTGCTTAGTGTACAGAATTGGTCAGAACAAAAATTGTGAAGATCACAGATTTACATAAAACTTACATGGTCTAATGATGATGATAGTAGAAAACATCCCTTGAAATATTTCCGTCTGAAATGTTAAACTTGATGAGAAATAAATAAAACTAATTCCCTTTTTGGAGTTTAACGCTCACTGAGCGTTTTATTCATTTTTGTTTTTGTATCGATGTCATGCAAATTGTGTAATCGGTTTTCCACTATTTTCTTGTGACCCAGATGGCAGATCAATCTCAACTTCTAGAGGTTTTTCAGTTTATGTATTGGTGGATTACATGAAGTGTTTGAACTGTCAGCAACTGATTTGTTAGCAAAAACCAATTCTGTAAATGTTCTTTTACTTTTTACAAAGTTGTTTACTTTCCCCACCCATTTTATACAAACATTTTCATGCAGGGGAAACATTCATAATTGGGGATCGGGTTGGCTTAGCAGTTTATTTCCCTGTGGTTCAGCTCTATACAGGACAAGGGGACTTTGATTGGGTTTCAGTCCACCTGTTTTTAAGTGTTTTCCCTCGAATTGATGGTTTTCCTCCCACATATACGTAAAACTAAAACTAAAACTTCATCATAGAAAAAGGTTTCTACTGAAAACAGTGCACAAGACATTACTCACAAGAAAGATACAATAATAACAACAGTAAGGTTGAGTATCTTAAAAGGTACTTACTTGGTTGAACACATCTTATAGACACAGTCCATCCATAGAGATCCAGCACAACCCAAACTGGTTTACTAATGTCAACCGAATTGTCCGGTATTTCATATTGTTGCAGATGTTCATTGTTTATAAAGAACTGCACCACTCTCTCCTCCGTGTAGAAAAATGAGAAGAGATTCTCTGTCTTTGCCTTGTCTTCTGGGAGTGGCTTGGCCCACGTTCCAGGTACATGTTGCTCTGTGGGGTTCGGCAGTAGATACTGGGGTAAGGCACCTGGGTCAATGCTATCCGGATTCCGATTGGTCAAACCTGCTCGTAGCGCTCCATTCCAGCACGTCTCGTACTTGCAGAATTCAAACGAAATCTTCTGCCCCGCGGAGAGGGGTCGGTTGCTGTACACAATCGCGTGGCTGAAACTGTTTACGCGAGTTGCTCTCGTGTCCTCCTCTGTGAGTTCAATATTGCTTCCATGGCAACGAGGATGAAATCTCATCTTCGCTGGTAATGTGACTGGATGCCCTCCTTGGCATCAAAGTTACACGTGAGAGCAACATAAAACAATGATGATTTCCACCTTGACTCAAATCACATTTTGTCCGATGATTCACTTAGTTTTGTTGATTCTTTTTTCACCAAGTTTACTTAAAATGCATTGATGTTTTCCCTCTTGATTTTGAGCCTCATTTTCTTGAAATTTTGTTTGCCTGCAAATGAGGGGAAAAAATCATTAAAATCTTGTTAGTTTTTCGTTAAACCATTTTAAACAACTGAACACAAACTATACAATTTCTCTTATAGCCAAATTTACTGTGGAAACAATCACTGACAATACAAAGGTATGCAGTGTCTTAAATAAAATCAACTGTCCAGGTTTCTCCCAAGGATATTTCAAAACTGCAGGAAATTATTAACCAAATTTTTGAAGTTTGGCCAGATCACAGTGATCAAAATGTTTACTGCTTGGTGTTTATCTTTGGTTTTGAGCTGGGCAACCTTCAAAGGCATTCTTATGTTTGTAATGATTTTTGTTTTGCGAAATTAATGAATTAAATATTTATTAATATTTTTGTTTACATTGTAGGCCTTTGTGGCAAAAATTTCTGTATGGCGCCATCACTTTTTCATTCGATATGAAGTAATATAGTATTTAATTTACCTCAATGAGATTTTTGTACAAATTAGTGAAAAAGTGGTGGCGCCATACGGAAAGTTATCCCCTACGTGTATCAGCCAAAGTTTGGTTTTGTCCATTACATGTAAGTGATTTACGCCAATTGGTCCTAGATCATATAGATGAGTAGTTGCAATAACGTAACTAACCCTCCTGCCGGCGGCGAAGCAGGAGGGTTACGTTATCGCAACTTATAGATGTGCATTATCTTACAAATATTGGGAGAGCACTGAACAGCCGAACTGAATGTACATTAAATGCAAAACTTATTGATCAAAACATGTTGAAAAAAAAGAGAGAGATATCAGGCTTGCTTGCCATGCTTGCTAAAAAACAATGCTACATGATATATTTATAGCATTACATCAATTTTGCCATTGTTTGGGTGGTGTTTTGAATGAGTTATTAGTAATTGTAGCTTAGTTGAACTGGCACCCGACAGAATTTAATAAACTGAACACCTCACATTCACAAAGAGCTACGTACTAACAAAAAAAAACTAGACTATTAAAACTTACTAATCTTCTAATGCTACTCTATATAGTACAGTAGTAGACTAGTAGTAGTACTCAACAGTGTTCACGTGAGAAATATTGCCTTTTGTCATCTCTCCACCTGCATGCTAGCTGCACAGTTTGTGTCAGATATTTCCATTGCAATATTATTATAATCAAATTATTAAAATAACTTGCCTTGACCATTGACAATGCTCGAGTCTTGACAAAATCTAGCTTTGCCCAACCTGTCGACACTTTCTTTCCGGCAATATAACATCAATTGTAAAAAATAACAACTAAAGACACCCGACAAAAAGTAAAGACTTACTTGGTTATTAACTAGAGACTTAACTCCTACGATAATAGACTTGTCCGTAAACTGGACAACAACAGTAGTTAAAATCTCAACGCCATTTTTTTACCATGCAAACAATTAACTTGTTTAACCATGGTTTAACAAGTCAAAAACAGCTGTCAAATTCAACAAATGGAGACCGGTACACTCAACAAATAAATTCATGTTATTATCAAAACACTTCTAACGAGGGTATACTTACAATTCACGGTTGCTTTTCACAGAAAAAGTTGTTAGCTAAAAATAGACAGTCCAGCGGTTTGGGTCACTTACGTTGGCGGTGGCTGAAACAGTTTGTACCGTGTCCAGATCTCGCGCACGCAGCAAATCAACGGCCTGTTGGCTCTCTGCAGCTGCACTGCTGCATGCTGCTGGAGGTCCGTGTGTTAGCTAATACTGCGCCTTGGTGACTGAATTGTATCGCCACTGGTATGACGTCTCTCAGTGAGGTGTGAAGTCGGTCAGGTTACCATCGGAAATCGATTATGATTCTCCAAAACGAGCGGGGTAATATTTGGTAAAATTTTGATGCTGGATGTACCCTACCGTTTCGGTCTTTTCCATTAGGGAAGAAGATGCATTTTTTCCTCTTGCAGTTAATTAACTCTTATTAAACAGAGTGCCGATAAATGTAAAGTATGAAAACAGATGCCTTAACCATAGACCCCCCAACACTTCCCCTATGATTTTTGTAAATCTATAGACCATGTGAACCGTTTACAATAAGTGTGACCTTGTACCTGTACTACACTGGTCCTATGGAAAAGTTGACATTTTGTGTCATAATTTCCACGTAAAACCAAGAGTTATGAAAGTAAAAGCTGGACAAGTTTTGAGATGTGCCCTCTTTCATCATATCAACAGTTGATAAGAATTAGACAGTGCAATCTCCATAAACTTTAAGATTTTATGTCTTCTTCCATTGAGCTGTGTACAAATCATGCCTGCAGGAAGTCCAGGTTCTGTGGCTCTTTTGTAAACATGTGATGTCACAGGTCACATCTCGATCTTGTTGTTTCCCCCACCCCTTATTTTTTTAAATCTACGAATTAAATTGATTATTGTTTCACTCTAAGCCATTTGTGTGACACGCTTTATTGAACCATAGACTAGATTAAGGGTATTTCCTTACTCTATGATTGGACTACCAACATGGCTTGTTTGGGCTGGCTACGGCTTTGGCTTCATCAAACTAAAGCATTCTCTATAGCTGTCGGTGAACCATCCTCTTACATAATCACCCTCAATAGTATTCAATACACCATAAATACAAATGAAAGACAAGCAATTAATTTCAGTCCATCATTATTTGAATGAATTGCAACACACTTTATTACTATTCCATACAAAATGACATACCAGTGAGTCCCACAGACTTGGCATTTTTGTGGATTCTTTGCAACATTACTCCAGAATGTTTCCTACAAAACTTTGAGGGGAATACTTTGGTGGGAATTGATATAACTGGGCAAAGAAGATTGTCTTTCCAAAATATTTCCATTTCGCTCACATACATATCAGAATCAGATTTCGATTGCTTGGTTAGAAAAAGTGTATCTTTCATTTAAAATGTTGGCAAAATATTTCCATTTCGAACACATTTTTGGGGGTTAATTTCACTATAAACCTACATATCAGAATCAGATTGAAACTGCTTGGTTGGATAAAGGGTGTCTTTCATTCCATCAGAATCAGATTGAAACTGCTTGGTTGGATAAAGGGTGTCTTTCATTCCACTCTTCCTGTTTTTGCCTCAACAACAAGTTTCTTACTGTTGACAGTTTACATCACTTTGTGTTTTCCCTTGGTTTGTTTCATTGAGTAGTATTTCTTTCAGTAAAAGTTGCTAAAGGTTTCACATGTCTCTTGTTAAAAACAAATTGTGAAATATTAGAAAGTAACAGCTATGCCGCTAAATCATTATAATATTAATAATAATAATTGTGGGGGCTAATCGTCCTTACACGCAGCTACAGCTGAATTGCGAAGGACGCGGCTACAACGTGTTCGAGAAGCAGGCATGCAAGGGTGCATTCAGCAGCCAGCCACATCAACCCATTATGACCACGGAGCACAGTCAAGATCGAAAGTGTTTGATTTTTTTCCTGAGGGAGGAAAACCGGATAGTCTGGAAAACCCTCACAGCAGAGAACCAAAGCACAACTCAACTCACATATGGCCCCGACCGGGAGTCGAACCGGGGTCACCTTGGTGAGAGGCAAGTGCTTTGTCCACTCATATCACAACTGTTAAATTTGTAATCTTTATATACCGGTAACTGCAATCATGAATAATGCAAGTGTTTGTGTCTTTTCATCCCACTACTTAACAACAACTTGTTTTTGAAGGGGCACTAAGGTCAAGCATGACCAAGGCAATGGAGGCCATGACCTCCGTGAAATTCCATGCCTGGTTCTTGTAATCATTAAAGTGTGTGGATAGGGAGAAGTTTAGCAAGAAGTTCCTTTTACTTCACATCATCTTGACTTCACAATCTGCCATACAATCCAGGTTTCACAAGTAAAGTCTGAGCTGCAAGATATTAAAGATACACCACACATGTACATCAAGTCTTTCATCGTTCTGACATTTTTCTCCTCCCTACATACGGATTCCTTTCTTCTTTAGGTCTTTCTTCCTTTTCTTTTCTTCTTTCTCAATTTCTAGAACCATCTTCTGGAAGCGGCTGCTTCTTGGATCAATGGCGTATCCGAGTTTGTCCTTGGCTTCTTCAAGGAGACGATTGCGCTTGGCTGTCTGCTCATCGAGCACTACTTGTTTCTGAGCCAGCTTTTTGTAATACTCCTCAATCATTTGAGGCATCTTTTTCATGTTAGCTGCAATCAACGCTTCCCTGTGTATAAAGAATCAGAGTGTTATATTGTTTAATAAAAATTGTTAAAAATACGCTCTATTTAAAAATATGCAACTACGCTGCTACATTGTAAGAAAAAATTTACAGGAACAGTGCTTTATAGTTTAAAGTCACCTGGAAATAGAGATTTTTTTCTTTCAAACATAAGAGTATATGCTTACGAACAATAAAACAGTTTTTTTAGTAATTGTTTGTCACGATTTATATGTTTAAAAAATATATAAAGTTGTTTGGGGGGCTGACTCCGCCTACCCCTTTTGTGACGTCAATCGAGGCAGACTTTGCCTGCAATGCGTATAGTAAACACACGTGCAAAGTACATGTACGTCCAAGTCGTGAGTTGGTACGTTTCAAAAAGTGTTTTTCTGAATTCAGCAGCAATACACCTGGTCAGCATTGCCAGAAAAAAACCCAACAAATCTTTTTTTGAAACGTACAAACTCACGACTTGGTCCGTACATGTACTTTGCAAATGTGTTTACTCTACGCATTAAAGGCAAAGTCTGCCTCGATTGACATCAAGAACAGCGCCCTCTTGGGTCGGGGTCTACTCTTAAATTTGTAAATAACATAAGAACTGATTTTTTAAAACCTTAGTTAACTGTTTATTCACATTCCACTCATCAAAACACATATATTAGTATAGTAGCAAAAGCTTTATTTTGAAAAAATACCACTTCCAGGTGACTTTAAAACCAATGTAATTCACTTTCTCAGGCATTGAATGAAACAAGTACATGTATAATGCTCTTAAAATGATAGCTAATTTTGTTGAATAACCAGAGCTCTAACGTAAAAGATTTTGGTATCATGCCAGTGGCGGCAGGATATGGAAATGTTTTAATTTAAAACAAAAAAAAAGGGTACCTGTGCGGTGCCGTATTAATGATTAAATAATTAATATTTATTGACAAAACTGTGCTGACCGTTTCTTTCTTTTCTGATCTTTAGCATGTTGTTCTTCAGCAATTTCTAACTGCATTTGTTGCAGAGAAGGATTCCATTCTTCTTCATCCTTGATAATGTTCTCAAGCTCAGACCGAGTTGGCCACATAATGCTCGGGTCAACTCCTGAAGCTTTGCCCTCCATGGCGTACCGTTTCGCAAAATGTTGCCTCGTTAACTTCCATTTCGGCGTTTCTTCTTGCTGCTCAATTTTGTTCACATTTTCTGTCTCTTCCTGACCACCATATGATGCCGATTTGGACTTGAAATTGCTACAAAACCTTATTCCGTACACTCTCGCAGAGGCACCACAATTATATGAAGAATTTATCCTGATTAAACGGGGTGAAAACATTGAAGAAATATGTCTCGCGCATTTTCCTGTGGAGGCCGCCATCTTGGTTTAAAATATTATTTTCAACGCATGAGGGCGCTGTATAACTTGAGTGGTAAAAAAAAATCAAGTAGTTCGTCAACGACCATCATAAACGGACATGCCTTGTTTGTGAATAGTGAGTGTTTCGCCAACAGTAAACTTTTTTTATTTTGGCGCGAGAGTAATTATTTTTATTTTCACGAGCAGTTTTACAGCTAATCTTGAAAATTTAAACATAAATTCTTGAAATAAGAAAGTATTGCTCTCCAAAAAATACCTACAAAATAAATAACAATGAATTATTATGCTCTCCAAAATAAAATAAGGAAACTGCTCTCGAGTCGAGAATGGACTTGCAGATATTTTCTAGAATAACAACTGAAAAAACACTAAAAAATAAAAATGAATGGGATAGTTGGGGAAAACTTTTAAAAGAGATCAATTGATCAATTGATAAAACGAACATTGGGATTTTCACCTGGGTAAACCAAGGAGGTACAAATAAATCCATGGGTAAATCATAGCTATATTAAAAAAAAAAGAAAAAAAGAGGACCAATTCGTCACCACACAACAATCTCGCTTGTTGATTGACGGTCGTTTATGGTATTTGACTACAACTTGAGCACCAATATCGTGCTCGTGCCCAAGTTTTCTTTTACAACCAACACGTTGTTTAAACCTCCTTCCCAAATCATACTCCATGTCCATTGACAAAAGTAACGGTAACACCTGGATACGAGGTTTCATTTTTCGGGAAGATGGCGACTTGCGTAGAGGAGCAAAAAGATGCGATGAGTAAAATTAGTTTCTCAACTAACGGGCTGAAAATGAGCGTTAAATCCTACATTTTTATGACAATAATTTGTTTTTGGAGTGTGATAAGTGTTGCCACAGAATCTGTGCCTCGACCCCGCGGTGTATCTTTAACGAGTGAGTATGGTCGGAGTGCAAAGGAGAATAACGCTAAAAAATGTACCGGCATATTTTGCCGGAAAGATCTCATTGATTTGAATGAACGGTTGTGAGGCGGCTAATCAAAGCAACCACAACACAATGATTGTCAAGCCGGTCAAGTTCCGACACAATTAAAAATTTAAAGGAAAACAAAAAAAAGGGTATCAAAAAAACAAAAAGGCATTTATGAAATTATGGAACTGTTGTTTGATTAAATCAGCAATTTAATGATGAACAGTGGAGTAGTGATGAAATTTATAAAAGATTTTCTCACTCTTCCCATCCAAGTCAGTATTCACTCATCAACACCATGCTAAGGTTTATCGCGAATAGCAAAATATTAAGAGAGGGCGCTGTTGAACCCAAACAAATAGGCGATGCGTGCACGAGTCGCGCAAACTGCCCCATATGCCTTCCCACAACGCATTGCGGTTCTGAATCGCAATAAACCTTATTGACAATATTGTTGAATTTGAAATTAACAAAATTTTGACAAAAGTTCTGTATCCTGCCACCACTTTTTCACTCAGTTTTACCAAAAGGAATATCACTTATTATATGTGTCGTGAGTAAATAATATTTGTTTCATAACGCATGAAAAAACTGGTGGCATATAAACTTAATTAATGACTTATTTAAAGTTTTCAAAACATTTTGTTAAACAATTGGCAAAAGTTAAAACACCAGTGGTTTGTTGTAACCCCCTCAGTCATTATCGTACAGTCTACTACGATCTTCGGAAGGAAGGAGGAGGGTTACAATTATCATATCGAACTATGTTCTGCACGGAAATATTTTGTATTAAATTAAAAAGAGATGATAGGCATGGGGTCTACTAATTGTATTATTTGCATCTGAAAGTTGAGTTTTTAGATTGTTTTATTTATATAACCAAAAATTTGCAATTCATAATTTCTATCTTTTTCATGTCAGATGAGCCGCTTTATCGTGATACAGAATGGTTCACCTGCTTAGATGGATCAAGACGGATTCGTAGGAATCTAGTGAATGATGATTACTGTGATTGCATTGATTCATCGGATGAACCAGGTAAGGTAGAAATGCCCAATAGCAGGCCTGGAAGTACACAAATGTCATGCAGGCCATGGTCTCCGTTGCTCCTGGTCCACTCCCGGCTGCTGCTTCCCAGATTGTATCGTAAACTTGGGTGTGACCCCTGGCTGCAAAGCAGCTAATGGTTATGGCTTCTGACTGGCACCCCAAACAAAGATTTTGACTAATATGGGAGACCGCCAACATAGGGCTGGAAAGCTTAGTTGGTAGAGCGCTGGTACATCACTCCGGAGGTCAATGGTTCAAGTCCTACTCCATTCAATTTGTCTTTGTTCAAATCCAAAATATTTACGATACTTACTAAGTCAGTTCCACTTGTGGTTAATAAATAAAAAGCGACGAATACTCTGTTTCTGTTTCGTCTTTGTGATTCAGGTACCTCAGCGTGTCCGCTTGGGAAATTCCATTGCAACAACAGGGGGTTCCGACCTAAGTATATCCCCACATCCAGAGTCAACGATGGCATCTGTGGTAAGTTATGACATGAATGTTTTGTTATGAATGTTTTGAATGTGGTGTTACCGCAAACTTTTCTATATGAATGTTTTTCTTGTTTTAGTAATTTCCCTCTGAACCAGTGTGTTACACCTCCTTGAAAACTGCGTCTGAATAATAAACCTCTTAAGTTACAGCAGAACAAATTAATAATAATAGTAATAGTAATAGTGGTTTATGTGTAGTTCTCAAATCCACCACATTAACTACCCTGAGTCACTGGGCCATTTATTTCATTCCTTGAACCATCTCAGTTTCCTTGGGAGTATACAGCTTGTAGTGCCAAATAGGTAGCACATCAAGCTAAATCAATCACACCTAACCCTGGCTGGTAGCTACCCATTCACCCCTGGGTGAAGAAATCATTGAGAGTTAAGTGTCTTGCTCAAGAACACAAGTGCCATGACCTGGATTCGAAACCACAACCTGATGCTGGCCAGTGCGCTTCATTTTTTAAAAGGCAGGGGCACCAAGGCATTTTCTCCTTGGTAAAGAGCACCCTAAGAGGAAGTGGTAAATTTCTACTGAGCATTTCAATGGCACTAAGGCAATGACCAGCGGGCACGGAGGCAATCGCCTTTGTTGCCTCCATGAAGTATCAGGCCTGCTGATCACTTAACCATCTTTTGGGTCCAGTGCACTAAACCACTCGACCTCAACACATATTATTAAATACTCTAACATCAACTCTGGTTTTTGCTTGAACAGATTGCTGTGATGCTTCCGATGAATACAAGGGGGAAGGGGCAATAAAATGTGTTAATAACTGTCGTGAGTTGGGAAAGGCGGACCTGGAGCGCAGAAAGCAAGAAATTATTCTGATGAACCAGGGGTTTGAAGTCCGGCAGGAATACATAAAGCAAGGTGCTGAGAAGAAGGTTGAGAGAGAGGTAGGGAACAGTTTGATCAACTTGATTTTGTTAGGGCCCAATTTTTATGGTTCTGCTTGCCATTAGCAAAGAATCAGCGGATGCAGGGAGTTCCACGCCATCCATCAACGCCAAGCATATTTCACAGTTCAGCAATGAATATTGTCTTGTGTACTCCACAATACCAGGATTTTTCGCTTACACAGTTAGTCCTCAAACTTTTTATTTTTCCTTTTGTTAATTTGAAACTGAAGAGTACTGGTTGAAAACCAGTTTATTACCAGTTATTTAACCACTTTTATCAACCAAATTCTGTTGTTATTTCTGTAGGAGTCAATTACAAAACTGAGAGAAGAAAAAGAACTTGCTGATCAGATTAAGGAAGAAAAAGACAGTAAGTAAAATTTTGTTTAACCAATTTGTTTGCTCATCAAATCTTTAATTATTGTTATTATCATTATAAAGACCTGTCACCACAGGAGTGTCCAGACTTGGTTTCATCGAGAAGAAAATTCCTTGACAAACTGTAAACTTGAAAGAGTTCTGAGATATAGTGCTTTGTGGACAATCAGCTTGAAGATGATTCGTTGAGAGATAGGGAGCCAGTGAAGTTGTTTCAGAAATGGGGTGATAGACGAGAGTTTCTAGACAGTGTTACGATGTTGGCTGAGGTGTTTTGAAGGCACCAGGATGACATTCTATTGGATATATTTTCCCCCATAGAGCTCAAGCAGGAGGCTGAAGCTCCAGAGACGGAGGCAAAAGATGCCCACAAGAAACTGTGGGAAGCACAGCTGGAACTTCTCAAAGCAACCAAGGAGAAGCAAAAGACTAGCGATGCTTTCGATGAGTTAGACCTTGATGGAAATGGACGGTAAGTCTGAGAGATTGACGGTGCATCCCCACCCCTGCTTGCTCCGCCCCCAAAGAACCCTCAGTGTATTACATTGATGAGTGTACATATTTGTAAGTAAGATTGTTTTCTTAAGTATGGACACCAGCCCACAGAAATCTGAGAAACGGTTCAAGCATGTATCGTTTGTGTCAGATGCAACTGTTTTGGGGTGAAAAATTATCACACATTATTTCAAAAAGAATCCTTTCTCAAAATAGTTGATACTATCAAGTGTAAGTATTAAGTTTATATGGTAATAAGTTTTTGGAGTATTGACCAATCAATGACCCTACCCACCAGTAATTTTTTTACTCTATCTTAAATTATACTTTTGTTTAATTTATCTGCTGTCTGCAGAGTCTCTCCAGATGAGCTTTTAAATCACAAGGAATTTGACGCTGACGGAGATGGAGTAGTGTCTGAGGATGAGGCTAAGGTGAGAGTTGGTTTATCTTTTCAAGCTACTAGGACTTGACTTATCAGTTTAGTTTGGAACAAATTTAACTTTCATACATCAAAGTAAAGTCGTCATATTACAAAACTGTTATAACACTGTTCTAAAGGTTGCTGTGATTTTTTTGTTTTAAAAGCACGCCCACTTTACACAAACATGCCCTAACGATTTCCAGAAGCCCATTGGCTTATTATTATACTAATTTGTTAAGGACTCGTTTGCGAACAAAAATTAAAAAGTGGACATAAAGTCTTCCACATAATATTTTTAATCGACACACTTTCTATCATAGAAAAAACCATTGAACAATTGAGTGATTTTTGCTAAATGTTAAACTTTGGAGTCGGACGTTACCAGTTACCAAAATCTCATGATCATAATCATAATCAAAATTGATCCACCCCATTTATTTGTTACATGCTCCATAAATGGTTTTTAGGTTGTACTGTCAACCCTATTCAAGAACTGATATTAAACCCAGTAATTTATGTGAAACATTCCCAATGCTCTCAAAGAACAGATCCCTAACATTTACTAAACCAAACTCCATCTATTTCAAATGTTACAATCTCTATAAATTGGTTTGCATTCTGTACTACCATTGGTCTCAACCCTCTCCAAAAGCCCTAAACTTAACCAGTCCCTCTATTTCAAACATTACAATCTCTATAAACCTGTACTGGCATCGGTTCCAACCCTATCCAATAACCTAAACAAAACCAGTCCCTCTATTTCAAACATTACAATCTCCATAAACTGGTTTTCAGGTTGCACTTGCCGCAGTGGAGCAATTAAAGGCAACCATGTCAGGTCCTGTATGGGACACCCTCAGGGACAGGTTAAAGTCGTTAGATCAGGTATTATTATTACATTCCATTTTGCATGGCTCTCTGTTTCAGGCCGTCCTTAAAGGTTTGGATCAAGCTCAAAAATCCACATTCACTGACATTATCTGGCCGTCCATCAAGGGCAAGTTCATATCACTGCAACAGGTATTAACTCATTTGTGTTCCTATTAATTAATTGACAGATCCATTAAGCTCCTCCCCTAATGCATTTGACAAATCACAGCCTGGAGCATGCATGCAAAAAGTCTAACGCGTTTAAAAACCGAAAGAAAATTCCCGCTATTTGGATTGCTGAGTTATGCCTTGTTTGCAGGTGTGTGTGAGTAGGTACATAATATCCAAATCGGGGACCTTTAACAAATATAGTCCACGATATGGGAAAGGCCCACAGTTGGAAAACGTTTACAAAACCAAACTGGGGAGGTAGTGCTTTCTGCTCTACCGGCCAGGCTTCGAATTGATGATACCCAAGCCTACATTCGTATGGACTGTGAAAGGGGTAACCCTGTTTCCAGCCCTAGGAGTAGGTGGCAACGGCCTCTGGAAAAACAAAAACAATTGTAGCCCACACCTTGAGTGGCCTTCAGGCCTTGTGTGTCTGGCGACTTGCATAAAAAAAAAGGGGGTTCAGAGTATAAACAAAAGATGGACAATATGAGGTTCAAGGTTGCAGGCGTGTACACACTTGTGCGTGTGGGGGGGGGGGGGTGGCAGGGCGTTGTTGATGTCTATTTGCTTTGATGTGGGCGGAGCTTAATGGATCAATCTATTGTTGTTTGCCAACTGTTTCTCTCTGGCGGGATTTTAGCCAGAGAAAAATAATGCGCACTAATTGTTTTCAACCAAAATGTACTGGCTTTTAAAACTTGTTAACTTGTACTAACTCTTGATACGTGTTAACTTTTTGGATTAATGTTTCTGTAACCGTATTGCTGCAGTTTCAGTCTTTGCATTTGTTCCAATTGCAAGAAAGGATCACAGATTGATATGTAAGCTGCCAAGTAAAAACCTTCAACTGCTGAGTAAAACCAAGTGAACTTGCAAGAACAGAAACTAAATTAGACCCCTTCCTCCACAGAAGAACTTACATAGTGATTGGTAAAAGGGTTTATTGGCCATTATCAAAAGGAGTAAAACCACACAGTCAATTTAACTATAATTCACACAATGAGGATCAGTCAAAAGAGACCACATTTCCAATCACTCAAGAATTTAAATATACTTTGCATATCAGGCAGATGAGACCACACCCCTACCCTACCACTCAAGAAGAGGGTGATGGAGGAGAGATTCATGACTTTAAATATAATGTGCTTAACAAGGATAAGTTAGGTTAGACCACACCTGCTCACAACTCAAGAAGAGAGTAATGTAGGAGAGATTCATGAATCTAAATATTTTTGGCATAACAAGGATCAGTCCGATGAGACCACACCCCCTACCACCCAAGAAGAGGGTGATGGAGGAGAGCCGTATGAAGGAGACATGGGTGACCCCGGGGACGACTACGACCCGGGAGAGGATGTGGACGATGCTGGGGATGAGGAGGATGATGACGAGGAGTATGACAAGGACATGGACGAGGAGGCGATCATGGAGAAATATCGACGGAATCAACAAGAGAAAGAGAAGAAAGAGAAAGGAGGGGAAGATGAGGAGGCCATGCCGGAGTATGATGAGGCCACTCAGGTGCTCATTGAAGGTAAACATTGGGTTTGTCCTACCCTCTTATATTAGCCAGGTTCATACATCCTGCGAGTATGATGAGGCCACTCAGGTGCTCATTGAAGGTAAACATTGGGTTTGTCCTACCCTCTTATATTAGCCAGGTTCATACATCCTGCGAATGCTTCGTGCGAAGGGAATTTCTATGCGTCATAAAGGGAAATGCAGCTCGCACAGATTGTTGCATCACTAAAGTTTGCTTCGCGTTCGCAGGAAGTATGAACGGGCTTTATAGACCAGGGCCCAATGTCATAGAGCTGCCAAACTAATGATTTTGTGCTTACTGTGCGATATCCGTTTTAAAGCGCTGCTTACCGTTAGTACTAAAAAAGGCATGTTAACCTTCAGACCTTAGGAAAATGAATGACGTCACAATGCAAATCCATGCTGAACGTGCAAAATGGCCGCCTAATTTTCTTGCTTACCCGTGAAATACACTAACACCGTAGCAAATTGTTCTGCTACAGCACTATCAAATTAGGGAAGTGGGGAAGTCTTGGGGAAGTGGTTTCCAGGGTGAATGTTTATAAAACAATTGTTTTTTTGATAACAGCCGATTAACTGTGAAACTGGTAAGTGGAATTCAGGGATTTTGGTTGATCGGAAAGTCTTGTCATGTAACTTTTATTTGTGAAAAGCATGACCTTCCAGGGCACTTTCTGGCAGGCAAGATACTTCACAGATTTATATTCATTTGGGGTTAAATTTCGTTAATGATTATGTTTTTGTAGCTGCCGATATAGCACGAGACGACTTTAAAGCAGCTGAAAAGAGATCCAACGATATTAAAAGATCCATCGAAGATCTGGAAAAACTGCTCCGAGTCGACCTGGGACCACATCAAGAATTCCAACCTTTACAAAACCAGTGTTTTGAATTTACAGATAGAGAGTAAGTACATGGGGAAAACATCTCTTTTGACAAATTTTTCTTTTTTTCAGAAAATATAAATATAATGCTATGAATGGCGTTATAAGTGAAAGATTTTGCACATGTCAATAATTACGTGATGAAATCTCCAACAAATTACAAATTTTCTAGTGGTAGGAC
Source organism: Asterias rubens (assembly GCF_902459465.1). Lineage (NCBI taxonomy): Eukaryota > Metazoa > Echinodermata > Asteroidea > Forcipulatida > Asteriidae > Asterias > Asterias rubens. The sequence continues at coordinate 10,904,504 of NC_047073.1, read as the reverse complement.
ATCTGTAAAAAACAAAACACACATTTTCATGTATCAGCTGTTTTACTAAGACCTTACTGTACGGCGCCATGAGCATTGATCGTTAGACTATGCCCCCATATAAATGTTACGATTGATTGATTGATTGATAGATGTATAACAAAAGATCTATTCTAACCATTTTCATTTGTTTTCTTCCTACTCAGATATACTTATAAACTGTGCCCCTTCGACAAAACCAGTCAGAGGCCAAAAACAGGAGGTTCAGAAACGTCGTTAGGGTGAGTTTTATATTATAAATCCTGCCCTTCTGACCGTGCAAGTCTAGCGCAAATTCTAAAATTTGTTGGGACCACTTTGGTCCCAAGTAGCCACCCATTCATTTTGAATGCCTTACTTTGTTCCACTGAACATTTTATGTTGCTTTAATGCTACCTGAAACAAGCTTGTGCACTTCAACCGTTTCCAATGTTTGAATATGCCGGGAGACTTGCACAGTCTATCATTATTATTATTATTATTATTATTATTTTTTATTTATTATTTTTTATTAAACTGTTACCTCCGGACTTGGCCATGGTTCCCTTCCAAAAGTTTTTCACAGACTTAAGATTTTAAAATGGAAGTGGCCTTTGCAAAATTAAAATGGCCTTGAAATTCCAAGCCTGTTACAGTACACAAAATAATACTAACTAGGGTGAAGGGTTTTTGTTTAATGGCTTTTTTGACACCGTGGATCACACTATTTTGCTCCAGAGAGTACGTGATACTTTTGAGTTTACAAGGTAATGCCCTTACATTGTGCCAATCCTATTTGAAAACAGACCACAAAATGTTCGCATTGGCAATTCTACATCAGATCCAGTTGTTCATGATTGTTTTGTTCTCTTTCCGGTCAGTTCTTGGCACTTTTATGGATGTGTGCGCTTTTCCGCTTTATAAGTTTTCATTATTTTTTGCAGGACCTGGGGGCAATGGGAAGGTCCAGTCGAAAATAGATATATAAAGATGAAATATTCTGGAGGTAAAAACTGCTGGAATGGACCAGACAGATCAACGATGGTAAGTTTTATTTTACAAGCACATGGCACTATGAGTGCTAACTCATAATGTAGCTAGCTTCCCTTCCTGGTCCATTTAGAATGGCCTAGATTGGCCTAAAGCTTAACATAAATGGAAACATGACCGTAAAAATAGTTTTAGTTTTTCTTATTGTGTGCCTTCTGTTTGGTCATTCTGTAAAAGATATTTTCCTTGTTAAACACACTTCAAGTCTCATTCTTCTCTCCAAACTCTATCCCTAACAAGGAAGAGCTAAAAACAATTGGGAAAATCTGTTTCAATTTTCCTGATTGTGTGTCTTCTGTTTTGGAAATTCTTTAAGATGTTTTTTGCTAAAGTAAGTCTCGTTCTTCTTCCAAATCTACACCTCTCACAGGTAATACTACGATGCGGCACAGAAAACAAACTGCTAGCAGCAAGCGAGCCAGAACGTTGTACCTATGAGTTTGAGTTTGAAACTCCAGCATTATGCACAATAAAAACAGATCCCCAAACGGGGGAGACAGATAATCACGATGAACTATAACCAAAGCACGACTGTCTTTCTACTAATGTGTTCATAATTTAGGTAAAGCGTAAGTTAGGCATGATTGGTTGGGTACAGTATTGGTTAATTTTGCAAAATGTTGTTCTCTCCCTGTTTGATTGGAATAAACAATGGTAATTTTTGTAAATTTTGAACTGTTTGTAAGTTGAATAATTGAACTTGGCTCTCACATGCGTTCTTCAAAGACTCAAGTCTTTTCAGAGTTGAAAGTTTCTATCATAAGAAATGGTTTGAAAGATTTTGGGTGAAATTACACACAACATAATATGCCAGGATAGGAAGTAAACATTGCTAGTAATTTTGCGAGTACAACAATGTGTAAATCTCTAAAGGGAAGAGCTGATGTGTTCTTAACGTTTCGAACAGTATATTCTGCTCGTCTGCAGGAGAAATCTGTGACAGTTAACTAGTAGGGCCAGGCAAACAAATCTTAGTCCAAACAGTTTTGTCGTGAGTGGAAAAAAGTGGAGGATTGAGGTCACCTTTGGGCAAGTTGGTCTAGTGAGTGACTTAATTGAAAAGTCTTTTGCTTTGGCACCTTCGACAAAACTATTAACTCGGGGTGATGAAATCCTTTGATTGAACCATACCATATCAAAGTAACCAATACTGTACTAAGTCTTTAAAAATTATGTTAATAATTCTGGCGGACTTTGCCAGCGTAGATCGTGATGTTACGTATTTTCATAAGACATTTTTTCACATGAGGGGGATATTTACAGGTTTTGGTAGGGAAATCTTTTGGTATACAAAATTTGTTATTTCATCTGATTTGTTTTGTTCGTCTTTTGAATATAATGTGGGATGTTTAGGTTGCTAACAAAATTTAGTTGTGATTGTGATCGACACTAGAATCAGAAATGTGTCCAATCCGTTTGATCTCACTTAACTTAAAACAAAATTGGAATATTTTCATTCCCTTTTAGCTTGAAAAATTTCTCTGGTGATATTTTCTGGAATAAAATACCCCAAACTCCCAGAGTTTATAACTTATAATTATGTTTGTTTCTCGTAAAAAACTAGATTTAATGCAACTGCCCTCTCAGGCATGTTCCCTGTATACCAGTTATAATCACAGCACTGTAATCAACAAAGAGACCAGACTAATTCTCTACGGGCCTTGTTATCGTGCTACGGCCATTTTGGTCATGCTCTCTGTATACCTCATATAATCACAGCATTGGTACTCAATTAAAGAGACCAGACTAATTGTAATTCTCTGCAGGCCCAAGTATTACAAAATCTAGTAATTTAAAGCCTTAATATTTGTAGTGTGAAAACGTTATACATATTTTTTGTGTATCCGCAGTTTGATTAAATGATGTAAATTTTATCATTACAAAAGACCACACGACAAACTGCAGTAAAAGTTCAAGTTAAGAAGCAGAGTTTTGAGACCAAGACCGACTTCCTCTTTCTTCAAACAAATCTACAGCGACACGCGGCGACTGATGCCACGCGGCGACTGATGCCACGCGGCGACTGATGCCACGCTCACCATGTTTGTGGTCATTCGGTTTACGTTTTATTGCCGCGTCGCCTAAAATGCGCACTTCACACAGAATTCCACACGTTCTATTTCTAGTGGTCAATACGCACAAATTTACCCAAACCTTATAGTGTTGTAGCATTGTGTCCGCCATACCTCAAAAAGGCTTATGGCAACCTCCTGCCCAACCAAAAATGGCTTTCAACCCCGAGGATCAAACCCGTGATTCAAGTTCAGTGTTGTATTGTTTGGTTTAAAACCCTGTAAGGCAGGAATGAATGGAAGAACCTCCAGAGAAAAATGAATACAGACTTGTGTTAGTCTTGTGTGAACATGGTTTCTTATTTGCAAGACTAGCACTAGCCATAACTGAATAGAATTTGTGAAGGTTTTGTGAGCAGTGGGAAAGACGACACTGGTCTTGGACTCCTTCATGGAGGTACAAATTTCTACCTCCATTGGTCTCCTTGGAAAGCACCTCCAGGAATTTGCATTATCTAACTGTTTTCCTTTGAAAAAAGGTCCCCACAACGAATTAAATTCAGGACTTTATTTCAATGTTTTGTATTATAGCATGTGAAATGTGTTTATCATTTATAGAATGTTAACTATGTTTATTATTTGTGGTTTACCATACACTGATGTTCAAGCATAATGTACCAAGTGTGGAACTAAGAAAAAAAGAAGCTGACACAATGCAGGGTCTTCAAACACTGTAGAATTCATATGCCCACACAGTTTACTTTACAGTGTTGAAGAAGTTAGTTTGTTTTCCCTTTAGTGCACAAAACAAAGGAAGTTCCACTGAGTGTATATAACACAGAGCTGTGGGCAAGTTTATGCATTCAAATCAAAGACTTGACAAAAGAGATCAAGTAAACTGTTATCATCGGGGACGGTCATTGTACAAAACCACTGGGGACAACGCTAACAAAAGAAACTTTCTGAAAAAAAACATTGGGAAAACAAAAGGGGTTCATTTGCAATGTACTTAAATGTTTGTGGACCTGAGAACAAAAGAAGTCCACATAATGTGGGGACTTGAAACACTACACCTTACCGGGCGTTCACACAGTCTTATTTATAGTGTTGAAGATCTAAGATTTTTCTTAAAGCCATTGGACACTTTCGGTACAGAAAAAAAATTAAAAGTTCACAGATTTACAAATAACTTACAGGGTTTACAGAAGGTAATGGTGAAAGATTTCTCTTAAAACATTATTCCATGAAATGCTTTACTTTTTGAGAAAACATTGAAACAATATCAATTCTCGATATCGAGAATTACGGATTTATTTTAAACACATGTCATGACACGGCGAAACGCGCGGAAACAAGGGTGGGTTTTCCCGTTATTTGCTCCCGACTCCGATGACCGATTGAGCCTAAATTTTCACAGGTTTGTTATTTGATATAGAAGTTGTGGTACACAAAGTGTGGGCCTTGGACTGTACTGTTTTACCGAAAGTGTCCAATGGCTTTAAGTGTACAGAAGAAGGGAATGCCAACAGAATGGCTGCAACACCGAGCTGTGTGTGCAGGTGTTGGTAAGCACTACTCTGGTTCTTTCATAAGTCCTGTGAATAAAACACCACTAATATAATACTTGGGTGTGATCAGGACTAGGTGTGATTCTAACCAAAGATCTTTGCCATTCTAGAGTAATGTCTTGCCGTAATAGACAATTAGTATTCAGTGTTGAAGACACATCTGTGTACAGTTAAAACACAAATAAAATTCATATCGTCGATGCAAACTTAATTTCTAAATGTTTATTGTAAGTATGACGATTTTAGGTGTGATTGTCAAAAAAAGGACGTCGTTAAAAACGTTTCCTTTTCTTGAAACTTGAAGGGAGTAAACATGATTTATAAACAGATGCCTTTGTATTATCTAATTCTTTTTGAGATATCGAATTTAACATGTCATAAAATCTGTTTTAAAAAAATGCATTAAATTTTCCATAAAAAATCATTGTGAATGAGTTTTTGATGTCCTCCCTCTCCCCCTTAAAACCATTAATGTTGTGACAAGGAATCAAAAGATGTGAAAGAAACACATAATTATTCTTGGGTTGTAATAAACTCTATTTTTTATTTAAATGCAATCTCTACAGTGTTTCATGTTACTATTGTTTAGTTCAATGTTGTATTTAAAAAAAACAAAAAAGACATGGAGTCATTACACCATCAGCTCTTTCGAGAGCCAAGACAATATGCCAAGACAGCTCCATGCCCCAAAAATAAGCAGTTCTTGAGGAAAAAGTGAAACGGTATTAAAAGTAAAGTCAACTGAAACATTAGCCATGATATAAATGTCACTTTATGCATTATGTATAAAATAATGAGAAATGATTTAGGGTTATCAGGCTTAAAGGTCGAGTCATAGATGTGTTTTTGTCAACATAATGCTTATTTATAGCCAGATATTTCAAGAAAGATACACTGAAAGTTTCAGCTGGATACAGTGTGCACTTGCTTAGACTACACCAGCAACCAAAATTCAAGGTATTTTCACAAGAACATCAAATTCATCCCTGTATAGCCGCGATGTGACAGAGGGTACAAATCCAAAATCTGGCGGCAGCACTTGCGACCGAACATCAACCCTCAGAAATCTGAATGCATAAATCATCTCAGACTCAAATGTTTTTGGTGAACAAATTATCCAAACCACATTACTTGGCAGAGAATCCTTTCTCAAAATAGTTTATACAATTAACAGCTGCAGTGCTTCTTACCAAGTTAGTTTTCATGGTCAGTAATTTTTGTGAGTACTTTCCTATATCTATGACCCCACCTTTGAGACATGGGTGAGAGCCACAACCTTTTCAGAAATGTCTTCAAAACCACACCCTTACATCGTATTAAAAGCTGTCTGGGTAATACATTTATGCGTGACATTCATTTTAATAGTACAGACATTCAGTGACAAAACTAATTATCTAAAATTGGAACGGAATCAACATTTAAAAAGAGTGGAACAAATTTGAGAAGGTACATGTACTTTATGTTTCTTAAGGCACTTGGAATTTTGCAAAAGTTATAAATGTATAAGCTGCTGCTACGAAAAAATTACATTTGTTGACCTTAGACCTTAAAAAGACTATGGACGATAGATAAATTTATTACCAGATAAACTTATACAATAGACGGTATGGAATATGAGGTCACCATTCAAAAACCTGCCCTACAACATGGCGTTTGTGAGCGTGTGCATGAGGGTGTGTGTACATGAGCCACAAAAATCAAACTGGACACGCTGCGTGCTTCGTTGATGTACGCGTTTAGACGCACATACGATTTGCCCTACAAGATGGCGACATTCATAGCAACAGAGGGGGTATTCAATACGGTTTATAGTGACAAACAGTTAACTATAGTACTGCTGTGCAACTTCATGGATTAAAAAAATTACTTCAACATGAAAGGAGAAGAATCTGAGATTACAGTTTAACCCTTATAGAGACCATTCATTTCTGTATAGTCATCACCACACACGCAACTGTGGCTACCTTTTGTACTCCGAGTGAAACCTTAACAACGCTGGGGACTCTAAAGGGTTAAAATTGTACACTGAACAGGGCACGATGCCTAGGCCCTACACATTATGCGCATAGTTCTTCAGAAAGAAACGCCATCAAATGGGGGCCCCGATTACAACTACTCCCCCTTTTCATTTAACCGATAAAAGTGTGATTATTTCAGCTTGATTTCATGTGGATTAAAGAGCACTTTGCAGTAATAACAGTAATTTATACAGATCTGTTCCCACAAAACTTTGATGACGTTTTTCCGATGGATTGTGTTGAACTGTTGGTTCTTGGGCCGATTACATAAAGCAATAAAATTAATCGCGAGACAAATTGTCAATACTTTTTCACTGAAAACGGTTGGTTTCTTGAAAGTCCAATTTGTAGCCCTTTTACACTTTCAGGTTCACTCATGACATGTCTTTTTAAAAATAAAGTATTACAAAATAATAACAAATAAATTAATAATAATACTTATACATAAATAAGCAACAACGATGTACCATCCCTTCAATGCGTAATTTTGTTTAATCAAATTAGAAAACACAAAAAACATGAATTGTCTCTTGTCATTAGTTTCTGGTTTTGTGGGAACAAGTCAAAATCAAAGAATAACCATTTCTTTTCTGACTATTTTATTGTTAAATTATTACAGCTATAAAAATCTGTTGAAAATATAAGCTATAGTAAAAGACTATTAGATAAAATCTAGAGTACAAGTATTTCTGGCTAAAATCTAAGTACTTCATTTAAATATCAATCACACAAAATCAATCCGTTGGTTGCTAAATTTAAATAATGAATGCAGGAGCACCCATAATAATCAATAAGTTATCATCAAGGTAAATTTTAAAATTGTTATTAAATTAGAGGAAATTATCAACAATTTACAATAGACGCTTGAACTGAATATTTACAACGGTATTAAAATATTTCTGTAAAATTGAAACGTCCAAGAATTTGAACAATCAAGGTGGACACTTTATTTTTGTTAAATGTATTAGTTTGGAATGTACAGATTGTGTAAAAAATATGTGCTTTAAAACTGAGTAAGGTAGTATGAATGTTTTGAAAGCGCTTTTGAGTGGGGAATACATTTCACTGGCGGTGGGTTTCAACTTCAGTATTAAAGATCTTGATAGAATACAAACAACACCCACAAATAAGCAAAATATTCGATTGTTTCTTCAATTTTATAAAAAAAAATTAAAAAAATATACTCTTATTGTGACTCAATAATTGTGACTCAGATTTCAATTAAAAAACCCAATCGTTTTGGATCTAAAACGCTACAATTTGGATTACTTCAAACTTCTTTCATTCAAGATATCCACAGCTTCTTTGAGAGTCGATCCTTTGACTACGGCTGTGGTTGACGACAGATCTAGCCAGAGCCACTGACCCACACCAGGCTTAAGCCAAGACGGTCATGATCACCTCCCCTTTAGCTCTCTTCAGTACATCCACAGCTTGTTCGTGAGTGGCTCCATCCAAACTCTCTCCATTCACAGCAATGATCTGATCGCCTCGTTTGAGTTCCCCGCTCACTGTGGCAGCCCCCTTGGTGAATACCGTCTTGATGTAGATGGGGAGATCGCCGTGAGGGCTGCCGAAACCCCCAACGATGCTGAATCCAAGACCGTCTGGACCACGTTGAAGCTCAATTGTCTTCACACGACCGGCACTAACAACATACAAAACAAAATTACACATTGAAATCACCAAAGCTTCAAGAAATTTGTAAAACACAGATAATAACATTGTAAGCAACTCTATGGCATAGATTTATAAATCTGATCTAAAAGGAAATAATAATAACACAATAATGTATACCAAAAAAATAACATGTTAACTTTAACAATTGTAATCCAAAATGCAAAATGAACAATAACACTGACAGATCAAAGTAAGAGCAACTATTGGAATCAGACGACAAGACAAGCCTATTCTAAAATGGCCAGAATTAATGAAAGTAAATTATGGTGATTAAATGCCACCGGATCCTAAATCCTAAACACTAGGATGCCATCACTTGGGGGAAACAGTTTTGCCAAAAAGAGGGCATAGAGGGGATTTAAAGGATTTGGGTACTTTTTCAAAATGTCCACAGATTTACATTAAACTTACAGGGTTTGAAGATAATGATAGTGGAAAGCTTCCCTTCACATATTACAAACTAAGGTTGTGTAGTTTTTATTTTAGCATGTAAAATCCCCTTAACCAGTTATGATATCATACCAAAACCATAGCATAACTGGGTAATACCATTTTACATGCTAAAACCGAGACGAAAATTATCACTTTTACTCATTTCTCAAAAACTACAGCACCTCAGTAAGTAAAATTTCAAGGGAAGCTTTCTACTATCATAATCTTCAAACTGTGTAAGTTTAATGTAAATCTGTGGACAATGTGTTTTTTGTTCGGAAAAAGTACATATACCCTTTCACTTTATACATGTAAGACCCACTCACCTAGCGTCCTCTGCAACTGCTGCCACTGGTTTCTGTACGCTAGCTTTGACAGCGACCATACTGTCTCCTTTCCCGCTAGCTTGCTGGCTTTTCAGGTACCATTCTTTCATGGTGGGATTGAGTTCACTGACAGCCAGCTTGATGACCCCTTGGGATGATTTCAAGAGGTGGATGGCGTTGGCGTAGCTCAGACCCGCTACACTCTGGCCATTGATGCCCTCGATGCAGTCTAAAACCTGCAAGGAAAAAAAAAAAAAAAACAAACAGATTATTAAATTGTAAATCTTGAATTGATGGACTTTTAATTTGTAAATCTCATTTTTTGCTCAGACAAGTAGTATTTTCTGCTAAACATCTTTATGAAATTTGGCTCTTGTGACAAGACAAGGAGTGGGTTTTGGCGAACCCCAACCAGAAACATGTTGACTCGGTTGGGCTTGGTTAGGGCGCCAAAATTCAATAAAGATGGGGGACAGATGTTTAAGTTCTGATGCACAAGAAAGAAAGAAAGAAAGAAAGATAAGCTTGTGATGCCACAAACCTTGAGGTGTTTGACCTCATCTGCTTGACTGCCAGGGGTAATGGATGCTATAATGAGTGGGATATCACCCATCTCACTACCCTTCCCTCCAGCGATGCTCAATCCAAGAGACTTGCCTGGTACTTTCTTCAACTCCACATTTCTCACTGTAAGTTTAAAGATGAAAACAGTTTATTATTATCATTTATTTGGCCAAGATTTCAACAAACATATAACAGTATACAAGAAACTACAACAATAATAACAATAATATAAACCAGGTTTTATATAGTGCTTGTTCACACTCGAAGGGCATCCCAAAGCGCTTCCAACATTATTACTCCATGTCATTATCTACTCCGCAGTAGTAGAATATATAGCAAGACAGTTCTCTAAAGAACAAACTCTACCTGGCAAGTAGATATGGTGTTACCGCAAACCAAATATATATTGATACCTCACCATGCAATGTCTCAAATCCCATATATAACATTGTTGATTAAAGATTTAGTTATTTTAAGCAAACAAGATATTTATATATGTAAATATCAAGAAAAACCTCCTGTGCTTAGCGCAGTTAAAAAAAGTGCTAATGTTATTGAGAGTATTGCACAAAAGAGAGATAAGCTTGAAATCCATACTCGTAAGTGGCAAAGCCTTTGAGAAATTTAACATCTTATTTATATTTTCTTTCCTGTAACTGCCATTGATTTACAATTTGTTTTATGTTAATCATTAATCCCTCGAATCCCAGTTAAATGCTTGACTGAGCGAAGAAAAAACCCCACCACCCCTGGGTTGTACGCCTATCGACACCATGACTGAGTGACATTACCTGGCTTGCCTGCAGTACCAGCAGGTTGTACTTGCGTCTTGGTGCTCTGCTCTGCCGGTTGGCTGGCCCTCGATGAATCCTTCTTTCGGCCGATTTCAAACAACACGTGTCCCTCTGTAGCCTGGAGATGGAATGTTAAAAGTAAAGAGTATGAAATCTGAGGGACTTGGATGTATTTAAGATTTAGACAATGCACCACATTTCTAATTTCATAGAGAAGAGTAAATTCTAGCAACAAAATTAACTAATAAGTAGTACTTATAATTAACATGAAATTCTTTATCCCTGATGCAAATGTAGCATCTAACAAATTGTTGTGGTACACGTACCAACAAAATTGGATTCAAACTGCTATACAGGATTCAGACAGAGTATACAGTGCTTAATACACATCGGTGTGTGGGTACAAATAATATTCTTTACCCCAGATGCAAATTAACATCAAATAATAATAATGGTAAAAGTAATATTATTTAAACAAAATTTTGAACAGTTCATAATAGTTAATATTATATGTGTTGAGCACTGTATACACAATGATATACACAGTACCCTTTTAAAGTCCTACATGTATGACAATTAATATCCAGCTAGGCATATTCTTTTAGCCCAGAACCTTTGCCATTCTGCGCTTACAGCAAATAGAATCATGCACTTTAAGGGTGCCGTAAGCGCAGAAGTATTTGGTAAGCAGGGCCCAATTTCATAAAGCCTGTAAGCACAACAATTTGCTAAGCATGAAATTTCTTCCATGATAAAAACAGGATAACCAACCAAATTTCATCGTGATTTTCAGGATAAACAAGCAACAGCTGAATACAAGTAACAAGAAATATGCAACACATGGAAATTTGGTTGGTAATCATGTTTTTACCAAGGAAGAAATTCATGCTAAGCAAATTTTTGTTCTTACATGCTTTATGAAATTGGGCCCTAGTCCATGAAAATTTTGCCAAGTTGTCTTCCACTAGACCACCAAGTGTGGCAAATAATATATTCTCTCTCCAAACGCAATTTTAACATCAATTAAAAAAGTCAGGATGAAATTAGATTCCTCAGAAAAATACACATATTAATGCACAGGAGAGAAAAAACGGGAAGAACACAAAAATTCCTCCTCAAAGAAAAAGTGTCAGCAGCAAAATATTTAAATGAGAGAAATTCGCAACAAAATACAATAGGACAACTTGATCATTGCATAAAGGAAAAATACATTCATACAATGCATACAAATATTGTAATGTAGTTTTTAAGGTAAAAAAAACAGTGTAAAAAGATAACACAAATTCATTTAGATTAGAGAAATTCTGACAAAGATTTCTCATACCATTTGGCACCAATAACAATGTTTATGTGTGCAACTACTACTGTTTGACCATTCAATATCATCCACTGTGGTTTTGAATGATAGATAAACAATGCCTGTTTACAATATGATATCATGTGGTCAATGCATCTACACAGTACACAGTCAACCCTCCTACTGTTTGATCATTCAATACCATCCACTCTGGCTTTGAATGATTGAACTAAGCCCCGCTTACAATACGGTATCATGTGGTGCCTGTACTTAATACACAGTACACAAATATGCTATAAAACACAACCAATGCATTTGAAACGGTTTCAAATTAAATGTCATTTTGTAAATACGTGTATAACCAAGAGTAGGCGTATACATACATCATTATTTTGACATGGACTGACCCAACATGACCCCAACATGAACCTGACATGACCTATGTATACTGACCTTCAGGAGTGAAGCCACCTCTTCCCGTGTAGCATTCTGTACATCTTTACCATTGATGGAAAGGATGTGGTCACCAGCCATCAGGGTACCCTCGGCATGAGCAGCCCCGCCCCTCAGAATCATGGAGACCACGACCCCTTGGCCGGACCTAGAAATCATGATAACAATAGTGGAAAGTTTGTTTGTCAAAAACACAGAGGGCAATTCCAGTTATTCACACATCATAAACTACAGGCATCAGATTTAAGGTTTTTAAAGCTGTTTTTGACAAAAAATACTTCAATATTAGTAATAATAACTAATAATGATAACTATATATCTATAGTGCACATATCCTGTCCTCATGGCAATTAACAATGCTATTCTTTAAAAACATTCAACTAGTACTAAAAAAAAAATTTAAAAAAAATGTAACAAAAATACCCCAAAAGTATTAACAATTTGTCTATAGCGTTTTATCTAAAAACATGGGCAACTCACGGGGCTCATTATTTTTAAGACATTATGCAGAACTCCGGAAAAAAAGCAGACTTAATAATGGGTCTTATATTCATACAAGCTGCAAATATCTATCTTTTAAAAAGTGTTTCTTTTTGTTCAAGAGCCTTGAGCCCCTTATTAGTGGATACGTGCGCTGTATAAGATTCCACTATTACTACAAAAGAGTTTCATACCAACTGCAATTGTTATTTATTTGTTTAGTTTGTTTTATTTTGTTGTATTTTAAATCTTTAGACATAATAGACAATGATTACAAGTTGGTCAGGGGCTGTCAAGGTTATATACAAAAGTATAAAAACTGTCATCTTAAGATGTGTACAACCTGACCTCGCTGCCAACGATAAAAACATAATTATATAATTAATTATACAAAGGAGATTGAACTCAAACGCTATTAAAATCACACAACAGTTAACATTAAAACAAAAGCAAATCCAAAACCATGCAATAAAAACAACACCCATAAAGCACCATAAAAACAGGAGGCAGTGACAACAATTTAAAAACCCAAGTCATTTAGTCCATCTAAAATATCCGTTCTATTTCTTCCTACCTGTTGCCCATGATGTTAACACCCAGACTTCTCCCCGGTGTGTGTTTGAGCTCCACACTCAGCATCTTATCGTACTCATCCTCATCTTGCACCTTCTCCTCATCTTGCCTCGGCTCCTCCTCCTCCCCCACGTGCTCCTTCACTACTACTGCCCCGTCCTTGGTGGCCTGCTGGTCCCGGTACACTGTCAGGCGTACGTGGGCCGGGGATTGCCGCAGTGCGCTGATGGCGTCCTCGTGTCTGGCGTTTGTCAAGTCGATACCGTTGACTTGGACAAGTTGGTCACCCGGCCAGAGTCGTCCGTCCCGGGCAGCTGCTCTTTCTTCGTACACCTCATGTACAACAACGATATTCTGAGGAGGAAAAAAACAAACCAAAACGATTCGATATTGTTATGAATAAAATTTGAAGACAATTTTCATGGATCAAAGCACTGACGTCACACTATTATTTGTCTTTTTTCATACATGTACATCTCACGTACAACAACGATAGTCTGACAAGAGAAAAACACTCAACTTTGATATAGGTATAAATAAAATAAATCAAGAAATTTCCCCTTTCCTTAGGATCTTATTAACCACTGATGTCGCACATGTCATGATTGTTTCCAAGTCTTCTCAATATTGAGAGAGGTGCAAGTTTTCAGCATAACATGGCCGCTGAACAGGGGAGAAGGGAAAGTCACTGTGAACAAAGATGGCTTCCATGCAAACTTTCTTGAAAGAGAAATGAAAATTAGTAAGACAGGTAGATGATGGAATGGTGCCTTTGATGATACAAGCACAGAATTTGGTACACAGTCAGAGTATATCAGAGGGAGGGGGGGGGGGGGTGGGGGTTGTACAGATAAATCTTCTAGGTTGTCTTACCAACTGGGTGTCTACTCCACCCACAATGCTCAGTCCCAGACCAGTCTTCCCTTTGTCAACGATGATGTCGGTGGGTACTCCAGGAAGTATGGGACGGGTGTAAGGATCGGGTGTAGGGGCGACTGCTTCAGGTTCCATATTAGGCGTAGGGGTGTCTGTTTTGGGTTCCACATCGGGCGTATGGGTGTCTCCTTCAGGTTCTGTAGGGGTGTATGCTTCAGGGGCTACATCGGGTGTAGTGGTGTCTAATTTAGGTGCCACATGGGGCGCTGGTTCTTCAATGTCGTGGCTTACAACATCCTTGATGGGCTCTGAGGGTTGGATTTTCAAATGATGGATTTTAATTATGTATTTTTGTTTTATCACTTGCATTTTCAGTATATAATTGTTTTATATGATTAAAACTGAACTGTATAGCGCTTTATCTGTGGATGTCTTAAAGCGCTGATTAATTTTTTAAGACATGTTTTGAAGTAATTGAATCATGAAACCAGTTTATGTAGCCTTGTAATGTTCTTTTACATTACATAACACACGGGATGTATGCCTTAACATTCCATCCGAAAGACAATGCAAAATGGTCTAAAGTGTCTTGCTTCAGGACACTCTTTCTTTGCTGAGATGCTGAACAAAGAGCCATTCCAACACATTTATTCCACGTACATGTACTGCATCTCTTTGGAGCTCTTTGCCTGGTGCATGTTTCCCTCCATCCTACACTCTAGACTGTTTTTAAAGAGGAATACCAATTCCTACCTTCAGCTCCTCGAGTTATTTTCATCTTAAATATTTTCTTCTTGTAGCCCCTCTCCAAGAGTGGCTTTAGCCTTGTTCAGGTCAAACTTGCATAAAAAAGATGGAGAACAAAAACAAAATAATAAATTTTCTCACCCTGGTGTTGAATCTGAACAACTGAAGCTTGGACGACTTGATCTTCATCTTCCACCCGCCTCTCCATCTCCTCCTCTTGCTTTACTTCATCTTCCTCCTGCTCCCCATTCTCAACCCCTCCCTGTTCTCGCTCATCCTCCACCATCCCATCATCCTTCTCCTCCTCATCTTCTATCTTCATGACCCCGGCATTCATGAGTTCCTCCATTAACGAGGGCAGAGCATGTTCCTCCGTTGTGACCTCCGCGGCAACGATCATCTCTTCCTCCTCTATCATTTCGTATTCTTCGTCATCTCGCTCAATGCTCTCCGTGTCCACATCTTCCAAATGCACCAGAGGTCTCTCGGAGCTGACTGTTAAGCTTACCTTGAGGGATGAGAATGAATGCAAGGAACAAACATCTGAATGCTTCTGAATCCTAAAATAAATTGTCTAAATTAGAACTGCCACCATTAAGGAAAAAGTTTCAAAAATTAGAGAGATTTGAATTATTTATCAGAACATGGCGAGAACATAGTTACATAGTAACAGCAGAACTTCCAACATTTTCATTTCGCATTCAGGGAGATTTGTCTGACAATCTTCTGACAATCAGGGCGATATTTAGAGTTACACTTAATATTATAGGGAACATTTTTCCAGAATCAGGGAGATTGTCAAACTAGTTCATCAGAACATGGAAAGATTGGAATATTTTCAGGGGATTTTCTGAAAAATCAGGGAGAATTGGTGGATTTCACAAAGAGTTATAAGACTATTCTTATACCGAGTTAGGACGAGTTACTCGTTCTAACTTAGGACTAGCCATACATTTTTTATATCTCCTAGGACTAGTCCTAAGTTAGGACTAGTCCTAACTCTTTGTGAAATCGACCTCTGGAACAGGACATTTTGGGGGTTTGAGTAAACGTTCCAGATGTCCGTTAGTGTGGTGTCGAGGGTGTGTGTGGGTTTGGTGGTAGTGGGTGGAGGTATTGGTTTGTGGGTGTGGTGGTGGTGTGGGGCGTTAGAGAGGTAAACGTACCTTTCCTGCCGTTGCTTTGAGTACCACTATAGCATCTTTCTTCTTGGTGTCAATCAATGTGTTGTCATCTACAGAGAGGATATGATCACCACCCTGAAGTCTGCCCTCCTGTGAATTAAGTAATGCACTTCAGTCACGTAATCCTCACGTACGTTTCCATGATTGGGGAAATATGAATTCCAATTTTCATTATTAAATTTGGTACAATCCAAGCCTTTCTCAAAATGCCTTGAATTAACAGACATTCTGATTTTCTGATTCTTTGATAGAGTATCAAGTTAACTAAACCACAGGGGAAACTTATTGGGCAAACTTTAAGATGATGTGGGTTAAAGAAATGGGATTTGAACCAATGACCTCCAGTTCAACATGCCAGCACTCTACTAACTAAGCTATCTAGCCCCATGTTGGCGTTCATCCTATTTTGACAATTTCTTTGTTCAGGGGTACCAGTCAGAAGCCATACAACTGGGCTAGTAGATAGCTCAGTTGGTAGAGCGCTGGCACATTACACCTGAAGTAGTTGGTTCAAATCCCACTCTCGTAAAATTTTCTTTGTAAACAAAGAGTTCCAAGGGAATAAAATAAATTGTCCTTTATGTGAAGAATTGTTTTTTGAAATTTACCACATCAGCTGCTCCTCCTGGTATTACATCTCGGATGAAAATCCCGCACTTCCCTAATGAATCTTGCTTTTCAAAGATGGCAAACCCCAGCCCGCCGGTGCCCTGCACGAACAACACAATATCACATGTAAATATAGGGCACACCAATTAAAAGTTCATGATATTCATATTTGTATAGTCTTAATGTACATCTTTAAACTAAACAAAACAAGTCCAACATGGATAAAACACAATGCCAGTGTTGATTCATGTCAAAGACTTAGTATCCACATTTTGTGTGACTCGTTAATAACAAATTATTATTATTTAATTTGCCATAAAAACAGTAAATAACAAAATACAAGACAATAAAATTAAAACCTCTGGTCAGCAAGCCCTGCCAAACCCCAAAAAACAATAAAATATAGTGGAAAGGCAACACGACGAAAGTCTGTCCCCAAAAAATGAGGACGAAAAAATGTACTGCATTAGTTCTAACATGCAGGAATTTTGAAGGTCAGAACATCAGAATATCTATTGTTGACAACAATTAATGTCACCCATATCACAACGAATAAGGTTAAACTTACACTTAATGTTAAATTACAAAACAATAATGTGGAAAGCTTAAACTAAATTGGTCATCTGAGTTGCTTAAAAATAGTGAAAAAACCCATCACTATTTTCACTGTTTTCAATGAAGATAATTTGAACACGCGTATCAAACTAATTTACCCATTTCTTAAAACTATAGCATTTCAGGCAAAAATATTACAAGGGAAGTTTTCCATTGGGACCATTATGTAGATAGATACATAGAGAGATACATGTAGATAGAGAGATAAAAGTTGTATTCACAATAGCCATCATCAGCAAAAAAAAAATGGATTGCAACTATGATACATCATTCATAAATACGGTTTCAAGTCTCTGATTGGTCAAAACCCAGCACGTGGGGGAGTGTTACTGGTCGGTATAAAGACCGGCTTTGGAAAAAAGCGAATAAGTGGCCCCTAAATCAGCAAACATTGTGTAAACCTTGCCGTTGCACTGTATTGCTGGATTTATATCCATGTTAGTTTCATTGCAACTTCGCACACTTGCGCGTACGCGCGCTGAAAATGTATCAATTTTGAGTGCCCGCGTGTAAAAGGTGTGGCCGTATAAACTCATTTGTCCATATATGGTCTTGTTTACAGCGACATGCTACATGGACGCTGAGCTCATGCGCTTGTTTTAATGCACAAAGAACAGCTATTGTCCAATCATTTGCCTCCTTTGACCCCAGTGAAGGCATTGAACAGATCATTATTTAAAAGAGTCACTGGTCTCAAAGATCAGTAATGTGTTAACAGCACGTACATAAAACAGCTCAGATATGGCCCCTAAACATGTCTGGAAGTATCGCCGAGAGAAAAGTCACAAAATTTGGACAATTTTATCCATTTAATTCGCTAAAAAAGGTATTTATTAACGGGAATAACAGTGTTCGGACCCGGTCTTCACTGCGTGGTAATGACCTTGGTGGGTGGCTGGCGCTGTTAACCCGGTCATTACCACGCAGTGAAGACCGGGTCCTCACACTGTTATTCCCTAATTAAAAGCACATCAAGGTGTAAAAATCACTAGCAAAAAGTAAAAACAAAAAGCATAAACACACCAGGGGATATGTAACTTGATAGTACACAATGAGCTTATATCTACCTTCTTTATGGTGACAGTGTGTACGTTTGGATACGATGCTAGTATCTCATTCTGATCTGACTCTGGTTTTGCTGGTGTTGGATCTAGTCGTAACAAATCAAACGTCCGCTGCTGTAAGATTAAAAGAAATACATTAGTTTGGGCCCAGGTTAGATGTACACATATCTTTTTTATACAATTTTAATTAAAAATGGCAGACTATGAACTAAAAAAAACCAACCAGAACAGTAATACCGGACACTCTCTATTACCTTGTCAGTCGCAGTGGGTGTAAGTGGTATAACAGCCAGCTGATCCATTGCCAGAGGGTGGCGTCTTACAATCAGCACCACCTCTCCATCTCTGGGTATCTCTTTGATGATGGCCGATGCCTTCTGATGAGATTTGCCAAAGACGGACAAGTTGTTGATCTGAAAGTTGACAAGAACAAAATGAGCATGATTCAGTCAAATGCATTAAGGTAGAGTCATACATGATGGTTGGTAAATACTCCAAAATATTAATGGCCATTATAACCCATTCACATAGTTCTGCGACCTTACAAATACAATGCTGATCACCCGATCTCAAAAAGTTATCAAGTCGGGCACTATTACTGTCAAATCTAGCAACTTGGCAAATTAAAGACTTAACACAAGTGTACTGCTTCTACGTCAAAAGTTATGCTGACCCGCTCCTACCACGATTGGTCCAAGACCAATGCGACCACGCGGTTGTTTCTACTCAGAAATAATTGCCGATGGTGCCGAGTTTTTAATTTCGACCAAAGAGATCTTGCCATCATGCTGCTTGTAGGATAATGGCGTTCCACCTATGTTTTAAATAAGACTTTTCCCCAGTAATTGTTGGCTTTGACCCGGCTATGCTTTTATTTAACACATTCAAAATAACCGTTGTCACGTTAATCCAGGGGTCATTGGTTCAAGTCACACTCTAGTCAATTCTTTGTTCAACCCCAAAAATCATTTCAAAATGTACCCAGTCAATTTCCCTTGTGGTCTATATTGATATCAAAATAAGCATGTGAAGAGAGTGCATCTTCTGACCCGGGAGATCCCTCCACAACCAAATCTAGCCCAATGATTGGCCACGCTCTCGACCACTTTTCCATCATAGTAGAATCGACGTCTATGTAAGACTGGGTTTTAATGGGGAAGTGAGAACTGAAAACTCACTTTCAGTATTTCATCTGCAACATGGAGTCTTCCATCTTGGGCGGCAGCACCGGCTGGATCAACACCCACAACAAATACACTCATCTTGGAACGGTCTCGGTTACCAGCCAAACTATAAAAAAATTAAAATCATCCAGTCATGAGTTTGAACCCAAGAAAGATCTCTTTATACTCAATGAGTTGGTTTGGTTTTTGGGCTGAAACAGATTCAATTTTACAAATGTTAAAAAGGCTGTATACAACAAAATTACAACAAATAATATTTCAAAATGAGGTTCAAAAATAGTGTGGCAGTACTTGTTGCATACTTTTATGCACTTTCAGATGCATAATAAAAGGCTCCTGGCCTGAAGTCTTTTAATATTTGAGTGAGAAATTACCTCTTTCTCAAAAACTATGTTACATCAGAGGTAGCCATCTCTCACAATGTGTTATACTATCAACATCTCTACATTGCTCATAACCAAGTAAGTTTCTATGTTATTTTGAGTAATTAACAATAGTGTCCAGTGCCTTTAAGATAGAAAAGCACAGACAGTGAAGCAAAAAAGAAAAGCGAGAGAAAAAAGGGGTGCCATTTTGAAAATTTAAATAGAAGCCTACCTGATTCCGAGCCCCTTGGATGACTTGGTGAGATTTACAACAAAGATTTCTCCATCTAAACTACCATACGCTCTGTTGTCTGAAAAGAACAAAAGTCACAATTTCGGTTAGAAACTTTTTTGGGTTGGAAACTTTTTTGTTGTGAAGTTTGTTTTAAAGAAAAACTATAGCAGTAAACTTGCTGGTTCTAAGAATAGCCGGTGATATGAGGTATCGATGTTTTGACCAGTATACTCGGTTCGTCAGGTTTTCTCCTGAAGACGAGCAGAGAATACTGTTCAAACCACCAGTTCTTCTCTGAACAAACAGTCCACTATAGAGAGAGTTTGAACGCAGACTCACTTTCAGCGTCTGGCAAAGAGTCAGCGTCTTTCTTTTCATCATCCTCATCCTCAGAGCCACTCAATGACAACTGGTGCTGCAAAAAAAATATAGTTGGTAGAGAGATTGATTATTGATCATAAATCTGAGGGTAAAATGGTACTCATCCAACAAAGTCTTAAAATAAAGTACAAAATACATACAAGGGATCCCAAACGTCAACGATTCTCTGCTCTCAAAACAGCAATCTAACTAGTTCTACTAAATTTGAATTACAAATACATATGTACATGTACCTTACCAAGTTACACTCACTTGACAAAAAAAGTTGCACTTGAGTAATTTGAGTACTTTCTGTCTCGCATATACGTTTGAGACTTGCTGTCTTGTTTATATTTAAGTAATTTTTAGTACCTGCTACTTTGTATGTACATTTGAGTTATTTGATTACTTCCCGTCTTGTTTATACGTTCATGTGGTTTGAGTACTGTACACAAAATATATATATTTGAAAACTTTGGATACTTTCTATCTTGTAAATGTGTTTAAGTAATTCAAGTACTTTCTGTCTTGTATAAAATAAATAATTGCGTAGTTCATATTTTTGATACTGTTTGGATGCTGTTTTCCTCCTCTGAAATAAACAAAAAATGAAATAAAAGGAGTAATTCAATTGTTCCATGCATACCTTAAGAGGTGACAAGGGTGCCAACTCAAGGTCATCGACCTTTAACCTATCTGAAATGGTTTCCTCATCATTGTAGTCTTCTTTACGAGCCGCAATCTCGTCCTCAGCCTTGTAGTCTTCCTTACCAGCCGCTTCCTCCGATTCAGCCTTCGCTTCCTCTTTGGCGTCCGATGCTGCGGGAATGGTCTCTGAAGACTCGGCTGCCACGGCAACCACTTGATCTTCGTCTTCATTGGTGATGATGGAGACGACACCAGTGGGCATCTGATATAACAAACAATAATAGGCTAAAAGAATAATAATTGATTCAATGCCACCTGAATGTGGAGTTAAAAAGAGGAGTTGGAACAAAAATTTATTCAAATCCTGTTCTCCAGTAGATATTTTGAGCAACCTCTTTCATTAAGTTCAACTTCATTTCAGCAGCAGTTAGTTGAAAAAAAAACCCACACAGTAAGCACAGGGCAAATCCTTTCAAGTCTACAGAAAATAGTTTAGCATGAGTAGCAATGCTTGTCGGGGCAAAACAGGCACAAGGCCGAAGTCTTGGTTGGTGGATTAACAGTTCCTTGTTCCTTCGTCATATCGCCTTGTTATAAAACGTTTTTGTTTTGCTCATTCAATTTCTTTAACAGCATTTCGTGCTTGAGCAACTGTGTGGTGGAGAAGTAAGCTCTTTAAAACATCATCATTTCATTCTAAATTCGTAATAACAACCTTGCTTATTTTCTTGGCCCACTGAAACAAAATAAAACAAAACAAACAAACAAACAAACAAACAAACAAACAAACAAACAAACAAACAAACAAAAACCCAAACGAAAAACAAAACAAAACACCAAAAAAGAAATGAGATTAAAATAATAAAAAATAACATGCCTGATTGTTAAGGTCTGAAAATATAAATGTTATGTGAAGAATTGTGACAAAAACAAAACACCACGAACCAACCAGATTATTCCCCCAACCCTGGCTCCCATCACCTCCATTTGCATTGTCCCCTCAAGTATACTCCACCTCTGCTTTAATTACTCATGCACATTACTTGCTTGGCCCCAGTCACCTAATCCGGTACCAATTTGAAGGGTCTGTGTACTTTTTGTAACACAAAAAACTTATACAGTTTGAAGATAATGATAGTAAAAAGCTTCCCTTAAAATATGAGGTGATGTAGTTTTTGACAAATGAGTAAAACAACGTCACACAAATTATTTTAGTTTCAATTTTAGCATGTAAAAACGGTATTCGTTTTTAGTGCTAAAATAATTTTGTCTCACTGAAACAAAAGTTATTTTTGTGACCTGTGAAGCATAGGAGGCCCCTAGCAACATCCGTAGCAACAGCCGCAGCCGCTAATTCGGCCAAAGCCTAATATTAGATCATAACTACAAGCTCAAAGAAAGAAAACAAATCCATGTCATAGCATCATCTACATGTACCGAACTAATTTTCAAATTCAGTATCAAATTTTTTAGTTATGTTTTTTAATCATAGATCTGCAAGTAATTATTTGTAAAACTCGGTTGGCAAAGTTTCAAATATCTGGTCTGTACATTTTTCTACAAAGAATTTTCAGCCATTTCCTAAATTTGGATGATATTCATATATACACGTAATGTTGACATTGACCGGCGCAAACATTTTCTTTGAAACGCACGGACACATTTGTTTGTGCTGTCCTAGGAGTCATGTAGTTTTGGCTTGGGTTCAATATCACCTAAAAATATATGTGCAAAACTGATCCGCAAACCAAACCAACAAAAACCACACAAAGTTTAAAACATAGATGATTAACTTGGCATTTTGTATTAACAGCTCAAGCAACAGCAACCTTAGCGGATGGTTGCGTTATTTCTTATTTGGGGGCTGCATTGGCAGAAGATGAACTTCAACAGACACAGTGAATGTGTTCTAACAGAGTACGTTCGTTGAGTGATTTGTAAAACTATCACTGATGCTTAAGTTTAATCTAGAGTTTGCAACAGTCATTTTACAAGTAACCTAGAGTTTTCAACAGTCATTTTGAATGTAACAACTTCAAAATGGTTGGTCTGTGTCAATACCAAGCCTAAGGGCCATGTTTGACTAGACGACTACAGCTGTAATATCTCTCTTAATATTTATGCATGACGACATAATTCTTACCCCCAAAAATGAGGCTATGGGCGCACGTTGCCACCACTTGCAGTGGCTGTGCCCATAGCCTCATTTTGGGTTAGCATTGTGCAAACCTCATGCATAGAGAGGCATATTAAACCATAGAACATCCTAAGCAACACCTTTGGCAAAGGTTGTAGCTCTAGTCGCCAATCATGCCAATTCAGATACGACATTATGTTTAGTTTAGTATGGGCAAGGCTAGAACCGGATCTGTTATCAACCATTGGGATGAGACTGTCTAAGTTTGGCTGGCATGGGGGCAAGACTGGGGTCAGACTTGAGAGAGACTCAAAATTGATTTGGTTGTTAAATAGGAGATGATGGAGAAAAATGAGGGAATCATTTTGAGCATCTTGGTTGTGTCGAGTGAGAGGCAGCAGTCCTGATACTTCAAGAAGGCAACGAAAGGCGATTGCCTCCATGCCACTGGGTCATTGCCGTAAAATTTTCCCATAGGGTGCCCTTGAACAAGGAGAAACTGCCTTGGTGCCCATGCTCTTTCAAAATCGATGCAAACAGGCCTGGGGAGAACGGTTAGGATGGAGTGTCTGGAGTAGGGCCACGGTGAGGAGGGGTGAGGTGGGTTTCAAGCAGATGCTTGAGGGCGATTGTGTGGTGAAAAACAAGGCGAAGTTGAGCAGAGAGGCTGGGGTGTGGTTGAATTGAGATTGAGCAGGGTGGCTTGGATGAGGTTTCATTTACATTGAGTGCCGAGGCTAGGGTTGGGTCTCTCCATTTTGTGCTCGGTTTTCAGAAACCTAAACAAAGATTGTGCATTAAAGGCAGTGGACACTATCGGTAATTACTCAAAATAATTGTTAGCATAACACCTCATTTGGTAACGAGTAATGGGGAGAGGTTGACAGTATAAAACATTGTGAGAAACAGCTCCCTCTGAAGTAACGTAGTTTTCGAGAAAGAAGTAATTTTCCATAAATTTGATTTCAAGACCTCAGAATTACATTTTGAGGTCTGGAAATCAAGCATCTGAAAGCACACAACTTCATGTGACAAGAGTATTTTTCTCTTTCATAATTATCTCGCAACTTCAAAGACCAATTGAGCTCAAATTTCCACAGGTTTGTTATTTTATGCATATGTTTGGATGCACCAATTGAGAAGACTGGTCTTTGACAATTACCAATAGTGTCCAGTGTCTTTAACCATCCTCCCTAGGCCTCACTCTTCGAATAATCTCCTCTCCTACGTCAGTCCACACAAAATTGTTTGGACCTGGACAAGATCGGAATGCCTGATCCAGTGAGAAGCAATAGTTATTTGGGTTTACAACCCTCAGTCTTGCAGAATTTTCACTTTGGTAACAAGGATATAGAGGGATGTACATGTATTATTATTGTTATTATTATATTATTATTATTATTATTATTATTATTATTATTTTAATTATTTATATTTTTGTTTGAGGAGGGGGGGGGCAAAGGGTATAAGAGCCCAGTGAACACAGGGTAAACAACTGAAATAAAAAAAATGAAATTAAAAAACAAACCATGGTACATATAAGTATAGCTTTGGTTAATATAAGCAGCTTTCTAAAATCAGTATAACTAAAGGCTGGCAACCCAAAACAGAAGAGCATGCATGTGTAGAAAGCAAAAAAAACAAATAAAAAGCGTCATCAAAGTTGCAGCAGAAGCAACAAACATGCGGAAAACCAAAAAAAGGTGATTCCATACCAGTAGTCTATAAGAGTGCGAGAAGTCTACAATAAGATGGCAGTGTTCATGAGAGAGACATGTGCTCACACGTCCGCATCGTCTGACGGTGGTTACTACGGCAACGAGAGACTCCTAACTAGAGAGCTTGCTCGCTGGATGTAGGGTGACGGAATAAATCCTGATGAGTTGGCTCATGGGGGCAGTGGTAAAGAAATAGTACAGTGATGAAGTGAAAAAAAATATGTGGATTAAGAAATGTTTTATGTTTATATTATGATATGATTTGAGAAAATGTCGACATGAAATTTTCATGTTTATATATGAAAGTTCAACATGAGAATTGTATTTATGAAAATTATGGGAATTTTGATAACAATATTTATAAATTATTTGGAGTTGAACATCGACAAATTTACTAGAGCGAGATTTGAATTAACAATGTCCGGAACCGTGCTCTATCAACTGAGCTAATTACCCTGTGGGTTATCACTTGATAGAATGCCTAGAAATGATAAAAAATCATACAGCTATGTGAATTTTTTTTCTGTTTATCATGTTTATACTACAAACTGTTCTAAAACATTTTGTGAAAAAAAGATAGCAATCATTTATTCATTATATTATTTTAATTTATATTTAAATTGAGAGAAATTGACTTACCATTTTAATATTTCTCTGCGTTAGCAGCCACCTTTACAATGCTCGTTTTGTTCCAACAATTTTTATGTTTTTTAAACATCCAAAAACAGTTCCGTAATTGTTCATTCTGTAATTGTTCATTGAGCCATTAAAATATTATTATTTTGTATATACTATTTGGTTTGTGGTAACACCATGTGTGTATCTACTTGCCAGGTAGAGTTTGTTTGTTCTTAGAGAACTGTCTTGCTTTATTCTACTGCCGCGGAGTAGATTGTTCAGGGGTTAGGGAGACTTCTCAGTTCTGAAAAGAACTGTCCTGCTTTTTAACTATTACCACGGCGGATGGTATAGAAAATAGACTGGGACTACTACTTTAGCTAATAGGATCGTAATTAACTGTACTGTCGCGGAGTCAGTTCTGAAATGGTCCCAACGTTTTGACTAGCTTGCTCTAGTCATCGTCAGGAGACGATACCGTTGGTAATTTTGGTTGGTTTTGGTGTGCAACAGCTAATTCTACATTCTCTTGCTCAGTTAATTTTTGTTATCACAGCAGGATTTAAATTTGTGACCTCCAGATTATTGTGCCAATGCTTTACCAACTATCTAGCCCTAACGTTGGCGATCTCCCTATTTTGTCAATGTCTCTGTTCGGGTCAGCCAAGGATCACACCCAAGTTTATGATAAAACTTTGGAAGCGGCAGTAAAGGGGATGCGATTTTTCAATACCAATATCAAGCAATATGAAAAGTGATAACATGAAGATATGACCCCCCCCCCCCTATTTATGGAGTATCTTTGTTGAGGTGCCAGTCAGAAGCCACCGTATGCTGCCGTGTAGCAATGGATCACACCCAAGTCAGCAGAGGGATCACATAATAATAATATCACATCAAGGGGATGAGACTTCTCATTTCAAAATATCAAGTAATAGGAGAAGTGATCACATGTATGTAGATATGAAATAGCACTGGTACACGTGATATATTTATTCATGGTACGCTACGAAAATATATACACCAATATCGGTAGAAATTATTAATGAGTGAAAAACTTGAAAACTTGAGATGAAAAAGACATATTAACCTTTACAAACTATTTTTTTTTTTTTTTTAAATCAATCCTCCCATATCGCCTTCCCCATACCAAATTGTTTGGACGTTGATAAGACCATTATGCTTGACCCTTGGATCCACAATTGTTGCTAGGGAAATTCCTAACAGCAAAATCCAATGAGATTTTAAGGCAGTGTGCCCCTTTAAAGCCCTTGCACGACTCTCGAATGCAGCTTCTGACTGCCAATGGTCTGTCATGTTAAAAAACTGGAGCCCGTATCACTACACACACGTCGCCTAAAGTGGGCACTCTACAGTAGTAACAAATGCTACACTGGACATCCTACTCCACATATGGATTTTTCTTGGATGATGATGAAAGTACATTGTAAATGGAGTAAAAACTGTCCTGCAGTTCAGTAATGCTTAGAGAAACACTTGCAGGAAACCAGTGGCAAGGGATGTGCATCACAAAACCTGTCAAGCTACAACGTAGTAACCTGTTTCTGCTAAGAAAAATATCACCTGGGCTAAGCTGCTTTTTGAATTATAGAGCCCTTAACAACTTTCGCAAAGTTTTGTTTTAAAAAACCTCTAACCAAACCAGAGAAAATATTTACATTAACTATCCATTATTTAGTTGGTGCGGGCTTAAATATGTATATAAAGAAAAAATAAACCCCAAACTTTGGTTTGTGAATATTCTGTCACGACAAGAATTCAAAATGAGTGAATAACTACATCATATGTAGTGAGGTTTGTCTTTGGTCATTTTCAGTGAGGTAAACAAGGTTCTCAGTAAAATTCTTACCAAAATTAGTTGAAACTATTTAGGCTGAATAAGTTCAAGAAATGAATACAAGTAATTAAATAATATAAAACTCAACTTGCTACGTAATATGTACGTGTGGGTTCCTCAATCTCCCAAATAAATATAATGCTATATAATGCCACTAAATATAATAACTTAAATATATAATGTAATAAAGCAAACTATGAATATGCAGATAAATATTTAATTGTGAATGGCTGTACATGTATGAAGATCATTGTGATTCAACGGAATTGACGGCCTCAAAATGAGCGGGAAACGTTCTGTGACTGGAAGACGGATAAAAGGGGGGAAGAATGGTCGATTTCTAGTGGATACTAGTAGTATACAAAAGAGGGGGGGGCGGGTCTTGAATGGATGTCACATGCTGACAAATTGGTTGATAATCAATCGGTGGCGGTCAACACAAACAAGACTAGTGGATGCAGTGGCTGGTTGCTGTTTGGTATCCACTATTAGTGGATTGTGGTAGTGGACTAAGGGTTGTGGATAATGGGGAACATGCAGCCAGGGGAGTCATGCGTAGGAGCCCTTTGGTCGACGTTGACATAGAAGAGTTAAACAAAAACCTCTAGAGTTGGTGCATGATGAGTATTACAATGAGTATTCAAAACTAGTTGATATCCACCAAACACAAAGTTGATGTAAAGTTCACATCAGTTCAACAAAACGAATGATAAACATCATGAGATGCGTGTCAGCAAATATGAATTCCAACTGGGTGATGTGCTGATGTCAATGAAAGCCCTCCATGTTTTAAACAATGAGTGGATCAACATGCACGCAAATGGTAGCAGTGGGTTCAACGAAACTAAAAAAATCCACACGTGAATCAACAAGGGGGTTGGAAGCTCATGCAAATGCACACAGCATCGTTCACTCATTGCTGTGTTCAATGGTAAAAGGCTGTAATAACAAACATAATTGACTATGGATTAATCGGGTGGCGCTTGTTGTGGAATGTTAGTTGATTGTGGATGGTTAGTTGATTGTGGATTATTAGTGGACTGTGGATGTTAGGATGGTAATCTGCTAAAGCTGTGTTCATCTTCGAGTCATTAAGTACCAGTGAGGGGGTACCATATTTCAGGCCTAATACATGTACTTCACGGAGGCACTGAAGGCGATTGCCTCCAGTCATTGCCTTGGTGTCCTTGAAATGCTACAGTAAAAATGTACAATTTCCTCCTAGGGTGCTCTTTACCAAAGAAAAAAAAGTCTGGGTGCACTTGCCTTTGCGAAACAAAGCATACGGCCTGCATATTTCAGTCTCCTGCAATATTACAACCCCAGGTTCACATCCCACACGACAATGCAAGGGTTTAGCTCACTTTCTTTGAGGTAAGTCTCATGAAGTTTTTTACAATATGTTAGAAAGTCAGAACACAGGTTCCACAGAAAAACATCTACATGTGCCACAACTAGCAAAGACGAGTATTGCATGTTTTAAAATTTAAAAACCAAACTGTGTTAATTTGTTTTGAATATATGGTTAAGTGAGTTTGGATGAATAAACTATAGCGATGAAGATTAAAAAAAGAAATATTGTTAGAATAATTCTGTAATGATGGCGTTGAAGCAAAAGTTACTAAAAATCATCTCAAAGACGTCAGCTTTCTTTCATCTGCTACTCAATAATAATTACAATAGGGGAGCAAATTAAGGAGGCAGCCAAATTGGAAGCAAGCTAGCAGGGTTAGTAGCCAACATTGAACAGTCACCAACAAAAACACCCAGCAAAATAAAACAAAACAAAACATGTACACAACAAATGTTATAAATTGTAAGTGGTCAGGCAAGGAAAAATAAAAAAACTCAAATATGCCGAGACTGGACGACAATGCTGGGCACCAGGGAGCTAAGAGGGGAACCAAGGAACTACGAGGGGTGAACCTTCATGGGGAGTGGTTTTAAGACAAATAATTGGAGGGTGTGGCAAGGGAGAAAGTGGAATAGGGGTCTCACATCAGCCGCTAGGGTCACAGTGGTAAATGTCACTGAAGCGAGTTACCAAGGTTTTATGATAGAACTCTGACGTGAGTGGAAACTTCAACAATATGCATTTGTGAACAATTTCACTACCAGACATGCCAGAATGATCTTGATGAACAAACTAAAAAAAAGTTATGCCAACAAAACAAAATCAAGAATTTGGCTGGGGGGAGAAGTTTGTAGCAGCATCTTTTAAAAGGTCTCATTTCTAACTACAATAAACCTTTATGCCTTTGAAAAAGAAAAATTGCTTTACCTTTCATTGGTTTGGAATTGAAGTGAACATTATGAACATTTCTTATGAAGTACATGTGCAGTATGTGCTTAGAACACTTGATTGTATTTTTAAAATCATGTTTTGAGGTTACTAAAATTACAGACAGGTACTAAATAATCATTAAGGCCGTATCCGAATTTGCGGCTACTGCTACGGCTAAGACTGTTTCTATGGGCATTTCCAAGGACATCCTACAATGTTTACTTCAAGCGCAAAATCACACAGCGATCCAGCTTTAGCCCTAGCCATAACCACCAATTTGGATACTCCTTATTTTATGTGGTCTGAAGAGTTTACTCTCACTGTGAAAGACTGTCCCAGTGACAAGTCAATAGATGGAATGCACAAAGCGCCATCAACCACCATATTTGATGTTAAACATTGGAAAAGTGCACGCATGTACGGGCTGTGAACAACTCTTAGTCAATGATTGCCTTTCACGCAAGCACGTTTCCTCAAAGATGGTGGTCAATGACGCCATGTGCATAGACAGTCAACAAGATACAAGTAGAGGTACAATGGCTGTATTTGCACTGGCTTCTGCTAAGGGTGTTACTATGAGCAGCCTATGCTTTACTGCATGTGGAGTTGATACAGCCTCAGTGGCTTATTTTGTATTTTCGGCCAAAGAATGTGTTGGCAATATGGGACCGAAGCTGCGGCGTTGGCTCGGTGAGTCTATAAATAAATGTGGCCTGTGACATCATTTGTTGTTAGCAAAAGAGGTCTAAGGTTGCAGCGCACAATTGTACCTAAATTTCCACACAGATTCATATTTAATGTTTGTGTAGTGTCACAAGTATTTCCGTGTTTGATATGAAGCATAAGGGAAAATCTTCAATCTTATTCCCCTGGTGTTTTTTTCTTTTTTAAATATCTATGTGCAAATTACAGTGCAAAATGTACAAATTCCAATCATAAGCTTGCCTGCCACAAAGTTATTAAGTAGCAAAAGGTCACAGATTTTTCAAAACAAAACACGATATGGCTTATTATGCAGCATTTCAGATACACCCAAAGCAAATGGTCATTGTAAAAAATGACCACATACAAGTATTAGATGTAGTACATGAAGGATGTAAGAACTGAGTAGGTTTACAGGTAACTACCATGTGAAAGAACTCTTTTTGGATTAGAGGTTTTGACAAGAACCAGGCTTAAGATTCTAAACATTCTTTCAGTGTGCATTCTCCTTAAGATGAGCAGAGTACACCGCTCAAAACATTGAAATTCTGGTTCTATACTTTTCAACTCCGATTCTTTCTAGAACCAACCCTTTGCCAAAAAGCGATCATACTTTAGCCGTAAACCCACTCAGTTCTTATGTCATGTATGTCCAAACCTAAAGCAGTCAAACAACGAAATTGGATATTTCTGAACTCCCTCAATCCCGGTGCCTGACATTAAAGTGCTGGGATGGGCTAATGTGCATAAACCTAATATAATTTTTGTGTGTGCAAATTTCATGTTAAGGCCAAAATGAATATCCCATCGGAGATAATAAAGTGAATTGAATTGAATAAACCTAATAATCCGAGATAACATATTCCTGTTAATGAATATTGTTATTCCATCTCGCAACTTTGATTTAAAAAGAAAAGGGCTAAGAAATGTTTACACTCTCACATCACGTAAAAATGTTGTGATTGTTAATAATTTACCCGAATACTTTGTTCCTCTTGCAACTTTGAATAACTTTTTTTTTTAAAAGGGTGAATGAATGTTACCATATCACGCTGTTACGTTATCATATCACGCGAAGATGTGACTGTGCGAATTGCAACGATAAGCAGCACAATCATCCAGATCATGAATCACTACAATGTGAACAAGAATTTGTACAAGCTCATCAGCCCATCCCAGCAGCTTTGGACGAGACCCGTGGGACCAACCAAAATATCTGGTACCCTGCAATCAAGTACCAAGGTTCTGCCCACAGTGGTCGGTGCCGGAAAACCCGCCCGGCACTCGGAATTCCCCAATCACCGCTGGAAGAATTTCCTGTTTCCGACCACAACATATTTTTCAAAATTTGTAAATAACACATGCAATTTCCTTTCAAAGGTTTTCAACAAAATGTAAAATTGGGTATTTACCAGTAAAAATAGTATCCAAAGCCATTAATTTTGATCACTTCTTTGATTTGAGTGTATTTATATGGTCTACCATGTAGCTGATCCAACATTTTTCCACCACTAAACAAATACTGGGCAGAACCCTGATGTATTGGGGGCTTTCTCAAACCTCGGCTTGGGCTCTGGCTCAGGCTTAGGCTTAAACCTGCATTTTGGAGCAGCGTGTATCGCAGGAACATCTACACGCAAAGCCTGAGCCGGAGCCTAAGCCGAGGTTTGAGAAGGGCCCCAGGTAACTCTACATGTAAATGGCAAGGAATGGGAGAAAAACACAACACAAAGCTAAAGAGCTCCCTCTCGGATTGAATTATCCAGGCCGCAAGGCTAACTTGAATTCTGGAATAATCCACTGATCTGTTTGACTCTGCTAGTGTATGAATTGGTTTGTTTGAGTGGAGGTTTTGGACTTACATTAGCGCCGGCAGACAGACTCTGTACAATGAAGCATACTGGGTTGGCAGCGTTCCGAATGATGGCAACTGCATAGTCGTGACTTGCGTCCCGTAAGTCGCATCCATTGACCTGTGAAAAAAAGGCAAAACGCAGATCATGAGTCACTCGGTGTGGGTGAAATTCTCTCTTCCGGCCTTGCATGCATCTTGGTTGGGTCCCCTGTATGGCAGAGCACAGTTTCTCAACAGTCTGAGGGAAAGGCACCTGCCTATTTCCCTTGTAACCTCGGTGCCATCATAATTGTCTGTAGTACATTTATTAACAGATATGAAACGGACACCAAATAAACATCTTTGCCCTCATATGTACCCATTAACCCCTGATCGAAGAGAAGCAATTATAGTTAGATGTCTAGCTCCAGGACAAAAGTGCCTATGCTTGGATTCGAACCAACACCCTGACGTCTGAGCCATCAGGGCCCAATTTCATGGCTCTGCTTACCGTAAGCACAGAATCGGCACTTACAGAAGCAGGGAATTCTGTGCTTACAGCAAGCGTATTTCACCGTTTAGCAGCGAATTTTGACTTCTGCGCGTGCGTACTCCACGTTACTAGGCATTCTACGCTTACAAGGCTAGCGCAGAAATTCGGCGCTTGGGCGTAAGCGGGGAATCGTGATCGTAAGCGCAGAGTTCGGCGGTAAGCAGAGCCATGAAATTGGGCCCAGAACTTGAGGTTGATGCACTAAACTGCTTGTCTATAACACCATAATAAGGCACAAGGCATCCCTGGTTTCATTACCAGACATACATTACATAGTAATAATAATTATAAAACTCACCTCCAAGATTCTATCTCCAGTCTTCAGTGCGTGGGTTCGACCAGCCTGGCTGTCATCCAACACATGTTTGATGTAGATTCCTTGTACTGGTTGGCCATCCCCAGCACGCCCTGGTTATCAAA
The DNA here is from genome assembly GCF_902459465.1 of Asterias rubens. Taxonomy (NCBI): domain Eukaryota; kingdom Metazoa; phylum Echinodermata; class Asteroidea; order Forcipulatida; family Asteriidae; genus Asterias; species Asterias rubens. The sequence continues at coordinate 10,871,249 of NC_047073.1, read as the reverse complement.
CACCACAAAACCAACATTAAACCACACACTAATTCCGACATCAATTTCAAATGAATTGAAATGGTTCTGAAATGCTACCATGCTGTAAAGTTTGTTCAAGCACAAAACAAAATCAGGAATAAAATAAAAACAAATATATTGACTGCGTCTGTTACGCTAGAATACTTGTATGTTGGTGTTATATTATTACCCCTTTTTGGAAAGACTCTACTTCTGGCAAAGCAGGCTTACCGTTGTTTGTGAATTTACATAAAATAACCCTTTTTAAACTTCAGAAGCGTTTCTTTTTTATTCTAGAAAGGCCGTAGTCAAAGCCAAACTTTACTTGAATAAATTATCACAGAAAAACTAGCTTAAAGGCAGTGGACACTATTGGTAATTACTCCAGATAATTATCAGCATAAAACCTCACATGGTAACGAGTAATGGGGAGAGGTTGATGGTATAAAACATTGTGAGAAACGGCGCCCTCTGAAGTGACGTAGTTTTGGAGAAAGAAGTTATTTTCCACGAATTTGATTTCGAGACCTCAAGTTTAGAATTTGAGGTCTCGAAATCAAGCATCTGAAAGCACACAACTTCGTGTGACAAGTGTGTTTTTTTCTTTCATATTATCTTGCAACTCTGACGACCATTCGAACTCAAATTTTCACAGGTTTGTTTTTTTATGCATATGTTGCTCCACCAAGTGAGAAGACTGGTCTTTGACAATTACCAATAGTGTCCAGTGTCTTTAATGCATCACTTATGGGCTTCTGGTGATCTTTGGAGCCAGTTTGAGCCAGTTTGGTTGTGGCTTTTATCACGCTTAGACAGAATACATGCAGCATTCGAAGAGTTCTCTTTCTATGGTAAAGAGACAATAATGCTGTTACCATGGGGCCAATTTCATAGAGCTGCTTAAGCAAAAAATTTGCTTAAGCACGAAAATAGCTCGCTTATTTTACACATGTTACTGGCCCAAATTTCATGCCATGTACATTGCTTGTGACTGGTATTTAGCTGTTGTTTACTTAGCATAACAATTGAGTGGAGTCTTGGCTGGTAATCTGATTTTACTAAGCAAGTATTGTTTTGCTTAAGCAAAATGTTGTGCTTAAGCAGCTCTATGAAAATGGGCCCTGTACCAAACTAAAGCAGAGCATGCACCAAATGCATTGAAATCATCTATGCAGAAACTGACAACTTGGTTTCATCATCTCACAATATGCTATCGCTAAACATGTTAAAAGTACTTTTGACTTAGAAAAACAAAAATAAATAAATAATTGATAGATAAGGTTAACAAGCAAACACAATCAGGGCCAAATTTCATGGCAGTGCTTACCATAAGCAGGGAATTCTGCGCTTACGTCAAGCATATTTAATACGTCAGCAAGAAAATTTTGCTTGTGCGCATGAAAAACACTTGTCACTAGGCATTCTATGCTCCCATAGCTAAATGCCCTTTTGAGCTGAAAAAGGCAATTCAGCGGTAAGCACAGCCATGAAATTGGGTCCCCGCCTGATACTTCACGGAGTCAATTGGCTTTTCAAATGTTCCCTTATAACTTTGTGTTTTCCTCGAAAGAGGTGCCTTTTACTATTAAGGGGAAAAAACTGCCTTGCCCTCCCAAGAACAAAGTATCAGGCAATGTCAGGCCTGCATAGAAACAAGGTCACCCATGATGCAAAGTTTTCCTATTCTAAAAAGGCGTTTCAAATACTAACCAAATCTGTTTGAAACTGAATAATAAGAAAAGAAAAACAAAAAAAGAAGACACAATTTTTTACAAACGAGAAATAATGCTTGGATTTTCAACTTATTTTTAAAATTTGCCTAACTATGGAACTGCCCATAGTAGAACACACACAGCCATGTGAAATAGAAAACATTTGTTTTTTTAGATCAAGCCGACAGGCAAACTTATCGTTTCTTGTAAAGCCAACCCTCAAGGGACTTTTCGAACATGTGCTTGAATTATACTCAAAATTTAATCAACATTTTGTGTTTGCCTTCTCATTTTAACACATCATCAGATTTAGCGGTCGCAACCGAGACTCCATGCACAATGTCACGCCCGAGGTGTTTATCCATCGTCATGTTTGAAAGGTTAGCGATTTCAGACTCTGTATCTCTACCGATCACGTCGATGTAGTTAAGTGGTCTGGATCCTCTATTAGGGCACGACAGTCTCCAATATAACACGTCAGGTATGACCTGGTCTTTGGCACAGATAAACACCAATTACTTATTTGTTCTCCCCCTTTCCCACCTTTGTGTTTCCCTTTACACTCCCTACTGTATCTACCTTTTCGGTATTCATCCCTTGCTTTTTCTGCATGCTCTCTCTCTTTTCATTTCTTTCCACTTGACTGTTTCTGTTACACTAGTACACCTGTGTGTAGTGTTGTAATTAAGCCTTCGAAAAAGACTTTGCTAGGGTCAAAACATCAGGCCATTAACTCTTTGTTTTTGCATTCACACCACTGCTAAGCTATTTGAAATGCTAACTTTAAAAGATGTTGTTTTTGCATCGGAATGAAGAGTATCATTTTGTTTTCCTCTTACACCGAAGTGTATTAAGCACTGTATGTTCAGTACTTTCCAAAGTTCTGCAATCTAGTGTTAAGACATCTGCTCTAGCAATGCAAAGGTTCAAATAACACCCAAGTGATTTGCCTGCGGATTTTGTTTTCATAGAACTATGGGAAAGTACTGAGCATACAGTGCATCGGTGTAAGGGGAAAAAGAAAATGACTATTCTATTTTCTTATGATTTAAAAAGAAAGAACATTTGACTTCACCTCCGACGATGCTGATTCCCAGGCTCTTGTTTGGTTCTTTGTTGAGTCTGACCGTCCGGATAGCCTCCCACTCGCTCCCTGATGTAACGCTGACCGGAGAGAGGGCTACCGAGGCAAGCTTGACCGAGTCCACAGGCTGGTCTCTCAGAGGTAGGGCAAACTTCTCAGACTCGGAACTGAAAAAAGAGCAACATCCTGTAACTATCAATTTGTCAACCAAAGACCTTATGCATTGACGTCATCCAGCCGCCATCTTAGAGGAAAAACGGTGACGAAACAATCGAGACGCACCGATCTGTACGCGCGGTGCACAGTATTGACCAATGAACAACCTCCTTTTGACCTCTAGGTGAGGGCGCCCTACTGAAATGACGTCATATGCATAAGGTATATTAATTCATCTGGTTACCTTCAGAGCAGTGTATCCCGTTTACAAAATATATTTAATATGAATACAATTTGAAACTTTGCATGGTGGAAGTATAATTAAAAGAGTTTTGTAGTAAGACCATGTGAATAATATCTGTTATTGAGCAGTGTTGGTTAACAACTCAACGTTTCGATCAGCGCCGGCACGTTAATCTGGAGGTCGTTAGTTCAAATCCTGCTCTGGTAGATTTGTCTTTGCTCAAACCCAAAATTAGTCACTCAAACCCCAAATCTAAGAAACTGATCAACAGAGATTTGTTTGCAAACATAACATAACAATTCAAACGTTGCAGCATACTTGAAAGCAATTAAGATGGAAAAAGGCGAGTCTTTAGAAATTTACGAAATGCAGATAGAGTAACAGATTCCCTAATGGCAGTAGGGAGATTGTTCCAAATCATTGATCCGGCAACAATGAAAGCTTTTAGACCTTGAACTTTGTTTGCTCGAGGAATATTCAAGCGAGTAAAAAAAAGAAGGAACTTCTCTTTGCTTACCCATCTTCTGCTGGCAAGGATGATAATTGTACTGTGGGTGCAGCGACTGCATTACCCTCTGACTGTGAGGCATTTGGATCAGTCACTCCTAGCGGGTTTGTGGAGGGATTCTCACGGTATGCTGATGCATCGCAGGCAGGAATATACGTAATGCTGGTGGAGTAAATTGTAAATAAACAAAGGTTACTTTCACTGTGTTGGATAAGAACTCATTCCCGTCACAGTTATTATTTTTTATTTGATTTCTTAAAAAGAAGAAATATTAAGGTGACACCGTGTAAAAAATCTCTTTTGTGAGTTGTGGTGGCTCTGAGAAGAGCAGGTTTGTTCCGCTCTGGCTATACATGTACTACTCACAAAAGAGATTTTTTATATGGTTTGATAGCAAACCTTACTTGGTAATTGCTCAAAATAATTGTCAGTATAAAAACTTACTTTTTATTGATCAACAGAAAGATGTTGATAGTATAAAACATTGTGAGTAACATCCTTTTTGAGAAAGAAGTTATTTCTCACTAAAATATTTGATTTTGAGGTCTCGAATTCAAGCATCTGAGTGCACACGAGTTCCTGTGACAAGGGTGTTTTTTCTTCCATTATTACCTCGCAACTTCGACGACCACTTGAGTTCAAATTTTCACAGGTTTGTTATTATATGCATATGTTAAGATACACCAAGTGAGAAGTGTGGTCTATGACAAATACGGAAGGTGTTCAGTGCCTTCAACTATGAATAGTAGCTACACAGCCGCTTCAACAAAGAACACAAAATGACGAATTACTAAACTTTACCTGATATCCGAGCCAATCAGAGAGGCCCTTCTAAGCAAGGCACGAGCTTCAGCATTTGTCAGGCCTCGCATGGATTCATGGTTAACCGAGGTGATGAGGTCGCCCACGGCGAGTCGTCCGTCATGATGTACAGCCCCGCCACGGATGATGCTCTTGACCATCACACCATTGGATTTGTCTGCATTCACTGTCAGGCCTACAAGAATCAATTAGCGTAATTTACAAAGGTCAATTTTACAGACTCTATTATTACAGCAAAGATTTCATTTTAAAGTTATTGGTCATTGTTTCCTCAGTGTGATCTTTGTTGTACAGAACCAGTAGGTGTTTGGCATTTCAGATCTTTCCACTCCAATTTGAAAAGATTGCACAATAGCGACTTAATTTTAGTTTACCATGGTCTAATCTTTCTCTTTCCAACCCTAGTAAGCTTGGGTATGGAGGGTGACCATGGACAGAACTCTTCTAAGGTCGCTATTGGAACATTAGCTCGCTAAGGTACACAGTTCACTAAAGTCACTATTGGGGCTGAAAGAATGAACATTCCCACCTCAAACTGAAGTTGGAAAGGAGGTGGAAATGGGGTATAAATAAAAAAATTACTGACGAAGCTCCGATTTACCCAGTCCAGCGTTCCCCTTTTTCAAGACGATAGACTTCTCCAGATAGTTAGGCAAGATGATAGACACCCGTTTGGAAAGCGGCGAGTGGGAGGTTGCGACTGCTGCTACTCGTGGGTCTTTCTCACTCATCTGGGAGTCATCTACTGTGCTCGCTGCAGTTACTGCTGCTGCTACTGCAACGCTGGTCCGGGGACTTGGTTTGGGAGGAGGGGGAGGAGGGTGTCGTCTGGGCTCTGGAGGGGTACTCTGTACTGCAGGGACCTGAAATACAAAGGAGAACACAGTGTAACTTATTTGAAGAAGTATTTACACATTAACTCTTTCATGCACCATTTATTTCAGTGATAAATTGATCAATCGGACATATTAATAATTTATTTGTTTTTTCGCAAATAGAGATCCCACACCAAAAAAACCATTTCTGATAACTGTTTGGGTGTGGGACATTTATTTTTCATCACAGTGTTGGTTTGAATATCTTCAGTCTGACATTTTACCATAAATGCTCCTCTTCACCAAGGTGAATAAATGGGAATCTGTGAGGGCTGAGCTTTGTTTTGGATTAACCCTCTCAGTGGTACTATAAAAACAGCTTAGAGTTGTATATTCACCAGGGAGTTGAGAAAGTTTGAGGAATAGTTTAAGTATTCCTGATGACTAGTATAATGATGTTGTAAACTGTCCTGATCAAACCACTAGGATGGTGCGATAAAAAAAAACAATCATTAAGGCCAAATAAAAATTAAAACATGTTTTGCGTCCAACCTGCTTCCTTCTTAAAGGCTGCCTCTTTTTTTCTTTTCTTTTTTACTGTTGATATTTTATTTTTATTTTTTTTACAAATAAAAAGTATATATTTTAACGAACTTGGACAAAAAAAATAAATTTTGAAAAATAGCCCGGTCATATGGACATTTGAAAATGTGTCGGAAGGCCATTTTTGGAAGGAAAAAAAAAAAAATTAAAAAACATAAAAATAAATTAAAGGCCATCTTCCTTCTTTTCAAAAAGAGAGGACGCTAAACTTGTATTTTGTTTATATGGCCTCATTACTATTAACATTTACCGGTGCAGCGTTGACTTTATCAGTATCTTGGGGTTTGATGTGCGAGGGTGTTGAGGCTAGCACTAGGTCTGGCGGTGCAGTGCTAGCAGGAGGAGGGACTGACGCTGGCTCTGGCTTGTCATCCAAGACCTGACTGAGATCCATACTGGATTCAACGTTTGAAGACACACTGGCGCTCATGATAACCTCTGGAAAATATTAAACGGTTTAAAACCAAAGAGTAACAATTTAGTAATTGTATTTCTAAACCCAAAATTTCAAGTCATAGCCAATGAATGAGTTCTGAAATAAAGTGAATTTGTCTTGTTTAATGACCCTTTGCACGCACTTCACACGCGGCGACTGTGCCATGCTCACCATTTTGGTGGTCAATAGGTTTACGTGTCAACCCCGCGTCGCCCAAAAAGGGGAACTTCATTGAATAGCGCACAGTGACATTGACCACCAAAATAGCGGATCCAAGATTATTCTGATGATGTCAGGTGAATTGGGTCAAAACCTGTAATTTAAGATCCAAAGATACTGCATTTGTTTTGTCATCTTCTTTAGACAGTTACATGTATCCTGAGAACTTTAGAGGGATCACAGTGCTAGACACGTTTGGGTAGCTTTCATTATCAGGGTTTCCCAAGGTTTTTTCAAAACTGTACGGCTGTCTGGACCCAAAATTTTAGAAGTTTGGCTCAAGACCATGAAGGACGCAGAATGGGAGACTTTCCAACTCAAGCTGTCAAGGTGGCAGCAGACTTGCCGGGTAAATTTCCATAGTTTACGTAGTTCTGAACATGCGCATAATTCTGAGAACAATGGATTTACCCGTTAAGTCTGCTGCCACCTAGCGTCCAAGAAAGTCTCTCTAAATGTATTTTACCTGATGTTCATTTTATTTTTTTTGCAAACAGGAGCATTCTAAATGGTTTTCACTTTGTCTTTTGGGACCAAACCAACTCTTTTCAATGCCAACACTCACCCCAAGAGATTTACACATGGTTGTACCTGCAAGTTTACTACTTATGTATAGTTTCTCCTGATTTTTGTTTTTGTCCGCATATTGCTGCGAAAGCTGTATTTGCACCGAATCACGTGCATCGATCAAATACGATGCTAGCTTGTGCATTGGAAGAACCATGGTTATCAGAAAGATTTTAAGAAAATATTTATTTATGTATTTATTGACCAAACCAACAGTGGCAAGCCGCCAATTACAGAAAAGGATAATACACAATTAAAAATATTCATATAGCCTATTTATGTACAAAGTTAACAATAAAAATAGAAACAACTTATGAAAGAAAATTAAAGCAAACATTACATTAAATAAATTACAGTTGAAAAAAGAAACAAATAAGAAAATATAAGACCTACCTTCTACAAGGCTTTCTACAAGTCGGTCCTCCTCGCCAATTACAGGAAAGGATAATACACAATTAAAAATATTCATAAAGCCTATACAATACATGTATGTACGTACAAAGTTTACAAATAAAACAGAAACAACTTATGAAAGAAAATTAAAGCAAACATTACATTAAATAAATTACAGTTGGGAAAAGAAACAAATAAGAAAATATGGGACCTACCTTCTACAAGGCTTTCTACAAGTCGGTCCTCCTCGTTTGGTCTTGTATCCCAGGAAGGAGTTTTTTGAGATGTGTGGAGGGAAGCTTGCAGCTCTCGAATCTTCTCAAGATCTTCATCCTGGAAGGAGATTTCATGGGAATTTGACGGAGGAGGTGCTTGGTGAACAGACGCTATTTGTTGTGGCATTATCATAGGCTGGGGATAAGGAAAAACAAGGAAAGTCACAGAAAATGAAATAGATTTATATATTGGATTTCAGCAAATATTTTACTATTTGCCTTGAGGAAAATGTGTGCTACAAAATCTTCATGAAGACTTATTTATAGAAGAAGAATGGATTTGTAACTTAAGATTATCGGAAGTCACAAGTTCTGTTTAACCGCTGAGGGAACCTGATACCACAGCATAGTCTGACTGCGCTTGCCGGTAAAATTGAATTCCAGGAAAATTACATAAAAAAGGGTTTGTGTATTAAAGGCACTGGGCACCTTTGGTAATTGTCAAAGACCAGCATTATCACTTGGTGTATCCCATCACATGCATAAAATTAAAAATCTGGGTTCATTTGGTCATCCAAGTTGCAACAAAATAATGAAAGAAAAAATCACCCTCGTTGAACAAATTTGTGTGGTTTAGATGCCTGAAAAAACCCAAAAACTTTGTTACTTCAGAGTGAGTCATTTCCTACAATGTTTATTACTATATACAGCTCTCTATTGCTTGTTACCAGGTAACTTTTTATGCTTATCTTTATTTGGAGTCATTACCCCAAGTGTCAAGGGGTGGATTTCACAAAGAGTTAAGACTCGTCTCATCTCGAGGCAGGACTTAGGACTACATAGCCGTATATTTTTTGTATATCTACTTCTTTGTGAAATCGACCCCGGTGGCTTTAAAAGCAGGTTGAATTGACTGAGGAGGTTACTGTGAAGACTTACCTCCTCTCCTTCTAGCTGACCATCCAAAGGTTGAGGTAACGGTTTAGCAACTCTGAGCAGCACCGGACCAGTTGGAGCTCCTTTCAGGGCCTGGACGGCCATCTCTAATGAGCAGTTGTCAAGATTGTCATCGTTAACAAAGGCTAGTCTGTCTCCGGGGATGAGTCGCCCGTCTGACTCGGCAACGCCTCCAGGAACGAGGCTACGGATTACTATCACTGTCTTGGAAGGGTTTAGAGGATCCTACGATGAATACAGAAAAAAAGATTTTTGAAAGTGATTAGCTGAGGCCTATTTCTGGGTTCTTATATAGTGCTTTATCACAACCAAAGCCAATCAAAGGTCTCATTATTTTTTTTTTTCATCAGGATAATGAGACCTGTTTGAAGGCACTCAGCAACGGCTGCGGATCACTATCAACGTCTTGGAAGGGTTTCAGAGAATCATATGATGAATACCAAAAAAAAGGGGATTTGTTATTTTGGTCCCATCCGAAGGACAAAGGAATTATGGTAGAGTGTCTTGCTTAAGGACACGAGTGAAGACCGGGACTCTTGGCTTCACAACCAGCACAAGAGATGAAATTCTGAGGGGGAAAACAAAACAATCATTATTTATGTAATAAAATATCTCTATGAGGCTCACCTGGTAATCCAAGATACTGAAGCCGAGACCCTTGTCCCCTTTGTTCAGATCCACCGTCTGTAGCTCATCGTCCCAGACAGCCAACCCACCCAGGGACTCCCTGGAGAGTGGGGACGCCCTGTCGGAGCTGTTATCCCTCAGGGTCTGCACGGCCAGCACGCTACCGACATTCTCCACCTCAGGGAATGGAAGCGACTCCTGGAGATTGGTCTGGTTCATGGTGAAGACTTCCTCTTGAGCATCAACTGTGACAGCGACTTCCTCGATCTTAGGCTGGGGAACTTCGGCTGCCTCTGGGAAGACGGGGTGTGGGTGACGGGCGCATACGATGCGTACGTGCATCGGGAGTTCCTTGAGAGTTTTGACGACGTCGACGTGATTAAGACCAAGCAGCTGCTCTCCGTTCACCTGACGGTCGTTTTAAAAGAATGAATTAACCAATCAGGTTCAATTTGCCTTGTGTTTTAAAACTGCACTTTTAGAACAAGGCTTTAAAAAGCAGCGGAGAACTTATTAAAGGGTGTATGTAACTTTTGTAGGACAAAAAACACAATGTCCACAGATTTACACAAAACTTACACAGTTTGAAGATCATTTTAGAACCGATCTATTCTCTTAAGCAACTTGACCGATTGCTTACCTCGAGGAGTTCATCCCCACTCTTGAGCTGTGCATTCTGACCCACGGGGCCATCAGCTAAGATGGAGCGGATGTAATGATGGGGTCTAACCTCATCCCCAGATTCATCAATGTCTACTGTGCCTTCCAAGCTAATGCCGAGTCCACCTCCTTCCCGAAATTTGCTTAGCTGTGCCACCTTCAAATAAGTCAATAAAATTGTTGTGCTATTTTTTTCTCAAAATAGTTAACATGAATGAATCCTCCCACATGGTAAACAACGATAAGAGCAGGGCCCAATTTCATAAAGCCTGTAAACACAAAAATTGCTTAGCATGAAAATTCTTCCTTGATAAAAAACAAGATTACCAACCAAATTGTAGTTTGTTGCATATTGATATTGGTTTTCAGCTGTTGTTTGCTAACCCTGAAAATCACATGAACGTTTGGTTGGAAATCCTGTTTTTATTAAGGAAGAAATTTCATGCTAAGCAAATTTTTGTGCTTATACTGTTATAGGCTTTATGAAATTGAACCCAGGCCTAGCAGGCTGGCTCCGAAAAGTCAACTAACAGTATTAGTCCAACCGTTGTTGACAGATAGAGTTCTGGCTAAATTAGTCAAACTATGGTCGTTGACGGTTACTGCAATAACCTGGCCTTAATGTAATTATTCTCACCACAATCATGATATCTTCACCAAGAATGGTTTGCCAAGCTGAGATCAGTCGAACCTCAGTCTCTGTACTCAGTTCTCCTTCTGTTGGAGTTGAAAAATAAATCCACATAATACATTTTAAATCGGAATAAATCTTGAGATCTGAATATTTTCTGCCTCTTCAATTTCTTTCTTGTGCATTGTTATCTCTTCTTAGTATGGGTCCATCAATTTTCATGGTACATACGCCATCAATGTGTCTGAGCTGGTTTAATCTATCAGGATGTTTGAGTGTGAAACCTTCAGCTTCCCAAAGTTAAATCTTAAACGTTTTCTTCTTGTGGCCCCTTACCGAGAATGGCTCAGTTCTCCTGGTTTGGACTGAGCTTGCATAAATGAAAAATTAAATTAAAAAAGTAATTGTACCGTATGTCTCCATCATTTCTTGAGGTTCCGGATCAGGCTCTACAGGTTCCAGAATGCCCCCTGGGGGTGGGTAGGCGGCCGGGGCCAAGGGCTGGGCCTCTTCTTCAGTCTCAACCTGCGTCGGCTGAATGTGTTCACTTCTAACCATTTCCTCTGATAATTCTGCAAAGAGTGTTTAAAAGTGCACATTTTAAGAAGGGTGGTACATTACTGATGGTTTAATATATTATTTGGTTTTACACTTTACACCTTTGTGTGTACATGTATTGCACTGTATACTCAATACTTTCCTGCAGGCATGAAATTTGGTCCTTGGGGAAAAAAAAAATAGGAATATTTCATCGAGTACAAGGGCCGATGCAAATTTGTCTATTACATGTAATAATGCTTAATAGGTTTGTGCTGAAAATTTTTCCCAACCTCAGACAAAAATTGTTGTCTAATTTAAAAGCACATCTTGCGGGAGAACCAGTCACAAACATTTACACATCCAGGGAATATTAACAGACCCTTATCAGATGATGTCACTACATGTGTTTTATCGCTGGTCATGTAGGATCACTTAAGGTAGGGTTATAGATTGGTTTTTGTCTGCAAAAATGCTGATTTACAGGCCTAACTTGTAGATTGTGTATACTTGAACAGCCTTAAACCATGTTAATTGTCATACACAAATATATTGGGATATCAGTTACGGGGGGGGGGGGGGGGGGGGGGGGTGCGTTTTTGCAGTCGTAACCAATAACTGTTTCGATCAATGGCCAGTAATCAAGGGACCCATTACCTTAGTAGCTTTGCTTCATTATGGGTCCCTACACAGTGTCATGAATGTCCATGCTTATTCTTCATTTATTTAATCTCATCAAACATCTCTTAACTTCATACTTACATTGTCTTTGATTTGATTTTTATTGTGATTTTGATAATGTGGAAATAAACTGATTGATTGACTGATTGAATGGCAAGTTCAACCAAAAAAGTGCACCCAAGTGTTTTCCGCCATTACCAGAAATAAAATAAAATTGAAAGTAAAATAGATTATCGTGTTTACTTATCAACTTACGCTCCATGTTAACATTTGAGATGTCCAGAGTGCCTTCAGGATGCCTGGCTAGCTTGACATGAACTACACTGCCAGTATTCCTGAGCATATCGACAGCCTCCACATTGGTGAACCCATCAAGGCTTTGTCCATCCACCTGAGATCGATAAGAATAAGGAACAACAATGGGAGACTTTCTGGGACGATAGAGGGCAGCAGACTTACCGGGTAAATCCATTGTTCTCAGAATTATGCGCATGTTCAGAACTACGTAAACAATGGGAATTTACCCGGTATGTCTGCTGCCGCCTAGCGTTGGAAAGTCTCCTATTATTAGCAAACATAATTGGGTTAGATTCTGACGATGGCTAGAGCAAGCTAGTTGAAACATTGAGACCAATTTAAGAACCGACTCTGTGGTAGTGCAGTTAAATACCATCCTATAAGCTGAAGTAGTTCTCCCAGCCAATTTTCTACACCTTCCGCCTGGAGAGTAGCTAAAAAAGCAGGACGGTTCTTTCCAGAACTGAGAACTCTCCTGAACATCCAATACATCTACACCGCGGTAGTAGAATAAAGAAAGACAGTTCTCTAAAGAACAAATTCTACCTGGCAAGTAGACACACACATGGTGTTACCGCAAAGCAAATATATTGATACCTCACCATGCAATGCCTCAAATCCTATATGGGTTGGATTTGTTATAAACTACTTCAAAAGTCAAAAAATATATCACATAAACTATAAAAATAATCATTCAATTATTCAAATAAAACTGCAACTGGGGTTAGAAAAAGAAAACATTTATATTAAAAAAATGAAAACATTTATTAATAAAATCAACTCAGAAACTGTTTTGCTTTCCAAAGGAAAACATACTCTATGTTTGTATTATACATGTATTTCTCAGGGAATAAAAGCGGGGCTCCAAGGTCAAATTCAGTTCCGAGATCCACTGATTCCGAACAAATAATAATAGTAATAATAATAGTGGCTTCTTATGTAGCAGGCATATCCGTCACTCAGTGACGCTCAAGGCGCTTTAACATACAGCCTTTACTTCCTACCACCCATCTGAATGAGCTTGTTTTCTCGAAGAACCACCTTAGTGAACAGTTTTGAAATACTTTGAGACCTGGGGTCGATTTCACAAAGATCTAAGATCGATCTTAACAGCATATCAATCTTAATTGCTAAGCAAAGTGTGATTGTCATAAAACAAATTACTATGAAGATAATGAAAACTCGTCTTAAGAGGAATCTTAGTGCTTTGTGAAATTGAGCCCTGGGGTTGTAATGTTTCCTCCTTACCTCAATAATTTGGTCATTGACTTTGACATTGCCGTTACGATCAGCAGCACTCCCCTCAGCAATCTTCTTGATAAAGATTCCAGAAACTTGTCCTAAAACATAAAAATAATCTTCATTACTTTTGGGATTTGGGGTTCTGTATCGATCACTCACCTCTTAACAGGGCCCAATATCCTAGAGCTGCTTTAGCAGAAATATCTGCTTAACAATTTACCGCTCAAAGATTATACGTGTAACATGGTATTTTGCTGAAATGAAACAATGTTATGTGCTGACCTGCTTTTTGTGCTTAAAGGCACTGGACAGTAATGGCAATTACTCAAAATATTTGTTGGCATAAAAACTTTATTGGTAGCGAGTAATGGAGAGCTGTTGATAGTTAAAAACATTGTGAGAAACGGCACTCTCTGAAGTAATGTAGTTTTTGAGAAAGAAGTAATTTCTCAGTAAAAAATTTGAATTGATTTCGAGACCTCACGCTTGAGGTCTCGAAATCAAGCATCTGAAAGCAAACAACTTTGTGTGACGAGGGTATTTTTTCTTCCATTATTATCTCACAACTTCAACCCAAATTGAGCTCAAATTTTCACAGGTTTGTTATTTTGTGCATATGTTGAGATACACACCAAGTGAAAAGACTGGTCTTTGACAATTACCAAAGGTGTCCAGTGTCTTTAGGCAGCTCTATAAAATTGGGCCCAGTTATAAGATCAGAATTTAAAAAGCTCACCCTAATCAAACTAAAAGCACTCAACAAAAGAGATGTAATACATGGAGTCACTGGAAACCCTGATTTTATATTATGCACTGACCTGTGGCAACATCTCTGACATATCCAGCAATGGTTATCCCAAGACCCTTAGCTTCCTTCTCTAAGACAACGTCAAATATCTTAACACTTTCCGATTCCCCTTCCTGTTGGAGACAAATACAACACTTTTGTAAAAACAAAATTGTGTTAACCTTTGTTTTAGACTAAAGCTTGGTTCATACTTCCTGCGAATGCGAATGCGATACGAATGTTGACGTCACAAATTCGCACGGAATAATTCGCAGAGGTTGAGTTGTGCTCAACTCTCCAGCGAATATCACAGCGAAAACAGAGTTGTGACGTCAAATTCATGTCAAATTCTCATTGCATTCGCGTTCGCAGAAAGTATGAACCAGGCTTTATGCATGTTGGCATCAGGGAGATTTTGTACACAAATCAGGGAGACCTTTAGAATCACATTTTAATACAATAGGGGAAATCAGAGAGATTTTCAAACTTGTTCATCAGAACATGGAAGTATTTGTTTATTTCCAGGGAACTTTCTGCAGAATCAGTGAGAGTTGGCAGCTCTGGTAATGGAATGATTTTGGGAGACCAACTGGGCCATCTAGCCTAACAATGGCGGGCGCACCTTTTTTATAGAAAGCTATCAACATAGCCTATGAAAAATCTGCAAGTGACAAGCAGTTGTCTTTTGTTACCATTGTGGACAAAAGTAGTACGACAAGCATGATCAAAGTTTTAATATAGATTGATCTTCCCCCTCGCAAATCATTTTATATCCATTTTTCCGAAATGAAGAATTCAAAAAGACTATGAGTTTTGCACCCAAATAAATCCCAGTTAATACTTCCTGCGAATCTTTACACCACAAATTCACAAGGAATAATTCGTAACAGTTGAGTTGGGCTCAACTCCTGCGAAACATTTGCGGCGAAAACAGAGATGTGACATCAAAATTCACTTTGCGTTCACATTCGCATGAAGTATGAACCGTGCTTAAAGGCAGTGGACACTATTGGTAATTACTCAAAATATTTATTAGCATAAAACCTTTCTTGGGGACAAGTAATGGGGAGAGGTTGATGGTATAAAACATTGTGAGAAACGGCTCCCTCTGAAGTGCCATAGTTTTCGAGAAAGAAGTAATTTTCCACGAATTTGATTTCGAGACCTCAGGTTTAGAACTTGAGAACTCGAAATCAACCATCTAAACGCACACAACTTCGTGTGACAAGGGTGTTTTTGATGACCGATTGAGCTCAAATTTTCACAGGTTTGTTATTTTATGCATATGTTGAGATACACCAACTGTGAAGGCTAGTCTTTGACAATTACCAACAGTGTCCACTGCCTTTAACAAATGCTTAACACTGAGTCAGGCATTTCAATATTATCTAAATTCAAATTGGTTGGGAATGACATATGAGCGGAGAATATTTGAGGATTGAGGTCACTTGAAGGCAAATGGGCAGAGGCAATAAGGGTTAAATAAAGGTAGAAATATTTGTTACCAATGCTAGTTGGGGTGGTGGCTGCGAATAATCTTCGGTCGTATGTTGAGGCTGTATGACAGGCTCTGGCTGGATGAGGGGCTCCGCGTCTTTAAGAGGGGACGCCACAGCAGGAAAGGCACTCCTGGCTACAGTCAGTCGCACGTGGCTTCCTGCTTGCCTGAGCACCATGGCAACCTGGTCAGAGGTCATACCCTGGAGCGGGGTGTCGCCAATCTGCAGAATGATGTCTCCGCTCTGTAGACGCCCATCCTGTGGCGACAGAAATTACCATGTAGAACTGGTGAGCTTTTTGGACATGCCAAGATTTAGTTCTAGTTGAATGGTTTGAGGCTTTTTCATTGTTAAAAGGATTGGGTTGATTGTGTAATAATTGGGAAGAATTGGCAAGTTTAATATGAGCCAGGTTTGTGACTCATGCCCTGCAAAGCAGACAGATTTTACTGATCAAAATTTGCTGCGAAAAAACTGTGTGAAACTGTGCTAAGAATTGTTTTTATTACTATCCCCCCCCCCCCAAACCCCATCAGAATCAAATGGCTAGACCGGTCCCAATGTGCAAGCTATTTGCCAATTGTCTGATAAAATGACTTACTAAGTCACAAGTTACTGGTTTTAAAAGTGCTTTTTGTAGACTAGGGGCATTTTCACTGGTTTTATACTGATGGTTTTTGTGAATTTTTATGTACGTGTTACATAAAAAAATCTATAAAAAAAAAAATCAAAACAAACCTCATTGGTCGCAATTCAGGTAATTCATCCTGATACAAAGCTTTGTTTTAAAAAATCAGTTTCAATCTTTGTCAGTGTTTTTACACTAATTATTCTTTACAGGTTATTCTTTACAAGTTATTCTTGCTTTTAACTTTTTAAATTGAATTTAAAAAAGTGCTTTTACAATGTACATGTAGCATTTTATTGTTACAGTTTGAAACAGCGGACTTACCCTGTCGGCAGTACCTCCAGGTAGGATGGTCTTAACCATGATTCCGACATCACGGACACCAACGATGCCGAATCCCAAGCCGCTACCGTCGTTGTAAAGCTCAATCTGCTGGATTTCATGCTGAGGCGGCTCAATCGGGATATCTTCAGGCTGCTGTGAATATTGATGGAGAGAAGTGAGGTATTTAAAGAACAATCTGAACAAGTTGCACACTGCTATCTAAAAAGAGCAGATGTCAATACACTGTCCATGATTCATGATAGTCTCTGGGGCTAGCAATTTCAAAAATAAATGGATCTTCAAAAATTGGATGACAACCTAAAACATTTAGATGTATGCTTTCATCGTTTTGACATATTAGGCTTTTCCATTACATAAAATGTGTTTTGTCCTCAGACAAGAGGCCAATGATTTTAGCATCAGGCCAGTAAACTCATGAGTGGATAAGTCCATAAATCTTTAAGCCTTTGACCAAATGTTGACTTTCAGTCCGCTAAATAATCTTTATTTGGCGATTGTTATGGCTGTAAAAATAGTAATAATAATGATGAATAGTACTCATTTACCTTTTCTGGGCTAGTCGGCTGTTCTTCTTCTTTGGGTGGGTCAGTTTCTTTGAGGGCGTTTTCAGGAAGCTGGAAGACCCCCCTGGCCACAACGAGCTCAACCAGACCTTTCACCTTCTGTAACATCTCAATGGCCTTGTAAACAAATAATAATCATAATCAGTTCAAACAAAATGTACTGCAGTTGTAACTGTTTAAATATTTGTTTTATCATCTTTAGTCTACCACTTTTAGGGAGAACATAAACTCCTCGGCAAGTCCAGAACAAAAGGTACAGGGTGCAATGCATTGTGATTCACTTGAATTCGTCACAAGCTCCAGCATAGACCTTATCGCAATTACTCGGTGTGCGCTTATTAGACACGGAATGAGGTGCATGATGGTCTATCTAGAGATCAAGTTTAATCACTTGCTAGACCAACATGCACCTAATTGAAAGGTCTACGTCCCAGTACTGCTATGTACAAATGTAGACTGCAAAGTTGTCTTTCAAGTCCATTTTCCCAATTTTTGTTTGTTTGCAACATACCTGTTGATGAGAAACACTTGCGTCCAGGAGATGGCCATTGATAGCCAAGATCTGATCACTCTCATGTAGATCTCCATTCCTATCAAACAATCAAAGAATAACTCACCGTCTACATGTAGTCACTTGAAAAAACTACACCTCATACAGGTAAGGTAATTATCATAGATGTTAAATTTTGCATCGGGGATAAAGAATATTAACCCGCTGCCAAAACATAGGATTCGAACTGCCTCTAGCTGCCGGGCAACCTCGGTAGTCTAGTTGGTAAGACACTGCTCTAGAATTGCAAGGGTCGTGGGTTCGAATCCCACCCGAGTAACATGCCTGTGATATTTTTTCACAGGACTCGGGAAAGTACTGAGTATACAGTGCTAACACACATCGGTGTATGGGTAAAAACCAAAATTAATAAGGTAATTATCATTTGATTAGCAACCATAAACGGGTTGGTTTCGTTATGAACAACATAACAAAATTACAAAATACATCTAACATGTATTTGTTTGTACTTGTTTTATGCCTCTGAAGAAGGTCCGGACTGGATCGAAAGCTAAGGCCACCTACCCTATTCGTTACATATATTAATGTTATTATATATTAATGCTATATTCTTATAATGACCATTGTTAGTTGCATCATGATGCAACTTGCTCTCTAATCCTACCCTTTCATGTTTCCCTGAATTGTTGTCGAACAATACATTTACCACTTCACTCCTATTGGTTCTTAGCCATCAATATTGTTTCTGAAATAGAAACTTTGATTGGCTGGTATTTTCCATCTTTTTTCTGGATCCTTCCCTTAATCCCTTTCCCTTTTTTTTTTTCTATAAATGGATATGTATTTGTTTGTACTTGTTTTATGCCTCTGAAGAAGGTCCGGTTTGGATCGAAAGCTAAGGCCACCTACCCTATTCGTTATACATGTATTTAAACTATATTAATTTAGTTTTTTACCCATACACCGATGTGTGTTAGCACTGTATACTAAGTACTTTCCCTGAAAATATATCACAGGCATGTTACTCGGGCGGGATTCGAACCCACCACCCATGCCTGTGATATTTTTTCACAGGACTCGGGAAAGTACTGAGTATACAGTGCTAACACACATCGGTGTATGGGTAAAAAAAAAAAATTAGTGTTCTTTATCCCCGATGCAAATATCTCTTAAACAATTAACTAATTCAAATAAAAATGTAACTGAGGTTAGACAAAAATACGGCCAGCTATTTTACAAATAAATGAATTCTTGACAGTCAAAATTAAAAATACATTTTTATTATAGCTTACAGACAAAAACTTTTTAAAAACATGTACTTAGTTTACACCAGGTAGATAAACAACAAGACAAACACAAACCATACAAATATAGGGCGCTCAACAAAAAGGCAAGCAAAAATACAAACAACCCATCAGATTGACAATAGACATGATAGAGACCCTGCTAAATACAGCCAGATGCAATCCACAGTTGAAATGACAACGTTTTTAAGTGCAGTAAAATGCAACAATTGATTTTTAATAGGGTAGCCGTACTTAAAAAACATGTTTTCCACAATCTTCCACTGTGAAGACACACTAGAGGGGTATACCAGTCCCCCATAGCGAGCACCAAATGCATAATCTTGACTTGCAAGGCATTAGTTTAAATTAAAACGCAAATTTCTTGAATAAAGAAGAAGACAAAAATTCTGAGGCTAATTGATCGTTAGGAAATTCAAACAATGTAATGTTACCACAAGGTTTTTCCTAAAATATTTTTCAATCATCAAAATACCATGTCAATTGAATGATCTCACCTTTCTGCCACACCATTGGGCTGGATCTGCTGAACGAAGATACCCAGCTCCCCATGATTCTCACTCTTAAGTCCCACCACACTGAACCCAAGCCCTCCCTTCTCTGGCTTCATCAGCTTCACCGTGGTCACCTCCCGTCCCATAGCCAGCTCCGCGATAGAATCCAGCAATGCGTCGCCCGTGTCCAACTCATCCGCTTCCACAACGGGCGCCGGGGCGCTCTGCTCCACGGCAGCCACCTGGACTCTCCCGATCTCGTCTTCCAAGTTAATCTCATTCTCGTAAGCGTACGGATGAGCCGGGCCCGGTTGTTCAAGTTCGACCGGCTCTGGTTTAGGCGGTTCCTCAAAGACGAGGTCACCGCTCGAGTTGAAGTCAAACTCCCCGATGGGTTGCCCGGGCGGCGTGGACTCCACATGGTCCCTGAGCTGCCTCATGGACTGCTGGAGGGTCAGCAGCTGGGTGAAGAGGGGACTTTCCAGCATGTTGATCATGTCGCTAAGTTGCTGGCCGAGCTCTTCGTCGCCGGTTTGCTGGAGCTCGGTTTGCATACCGCAAAGCATCTCCACGGCATGTTGGGTATCTAATAAGTATTGGAGATTGGAGTAAGATGTTTGTTTTACCAATGTTTTTTTAAATTTTATTTTGAGTTTCTTTACCATGTATTATGGACTCTTCTTAACTTAGGCATACGCTTCCATTTCCATTTAAACTATGCTTACTTGATCAACATTTTATTTCAACTAAACGTGTGCGTGTGGGATAAATGTATCTAAGGTGTGTAGAGCTATAAAAGCTTGTAAAGTAGTAAACTTCATCACAAATAACCAAGAAAAATCTTATCTCACACTGACACCATCTTTGTCATGTTGTAAATTTGATGTAAAGGCCGAAATAAATTTCCCATGGGGTATAATAAAGTGAATTGAATTGAATAGGTACTGACTCCAAAAGGGGACCAGACTTTTTGCCATCTCGGCCTTGGGCTGAAACTTCTTTGGTCTTCTTTGTATTTCTCATATTTTTTAAGTTTTTGCATTGTGCAGTGTTATTTTATTCACTGTTTAAAGCCAATGGACACTTTCGGAACAGAAAACAAACAAAAGTTCACAGATTTACAAATAACCTATAGGGTTTACAGAAGGTAATGGTGAAAGACTTCTCATGAAATATTATTCCATGAAATGCTGTACTTTTTGAGAAAACAAAGAATTACAGATTTATTCTAAACACATGTCATGACCTGGCAAAACATGCGGAAACATGGGTGGGTTTTCCCGTTATTTTTTCCCGACTCCGATGACCGATTGAGCCTAAATTTTCACAGGTTTGTGATACGCGAAGTGTGGGCTATTGGAAAATACTGTTTACCGAAAGAGTCCAATGGCTTTGATACAATTTTTGTATGTGCATTTCGATTTAAAGCTTATTGTGAAGCACTTTTATCTTTTTGAGAGGGGTTAAAATATAAATGTTGAAAAATAACATTAAAAACAAAACGGTTGCACAATGACATAACCTACCTGCAACAAGAGCCATGGTGACCTTTGACCTACTCCTTCTGTGATTGACACAAGACTAATTCCTCTCGAAGACTTAGTGATGGATCTCAGGGTCTAACAGTAATAGACCCTGCACATCTGCCAAGATAAAACATTAACATTGCATCAAAAATCAAGACCTACAAACAAATAGTGCCATGCAACACGTACATTTTTTATTCGCAGATTAGCATCAAATCATTGTAACCCTGACCAACTGACAAAGCTAGTATAGTGTGTGCTTATTCCTCGGTTTGTCAGATTTGCATTTAAATATTTCCAAATTGCAAAGTGCCGATCCTATTTTTAAAATGGTACATGTACACAATGTAGGTAACCGGAAACAGAACCCTTTAAAAAAAAATTTGCCTTATTATTTAAAGGAACACGTTGCCTTGGATCGGTCAAGTTGGTCTTTAAAAAGCGTTTGTAACCGTTTGTGATAAAATGCATTGATTAGAAAGTTATTTTTAAAGTAGAATACATTATATAATGATCCACACAAGTATCATGCGAAATTGCGTGGTTTTCATTTTACCTCGTCGACTAACACGATCGGCCATTTATGGGAGTCAAATTTAAATGGCCGATCGCGTTGGTTCGCAAAGTAAAAAGGAAACCACGCAATTTCAAGGCAAATTTGTATGGATCACTGTAGTCTACTTTTAAAACATCTTTCTAACAATGCATTTTATGACAAACGGTTACAAACGCTTTTCAAAGACCAACTCAACCGATCCAAGACCGTTCCTTTAAGTTGAGCATCCTTCTGTACGGAGCAGAAACCTGGACCATGAAGAAAGAGTTCCAAGATCGCCTTGACGGCACATACTGTATAATACCAGGCTTCTTATGAGGATGCAAAACATCTCACAAGTCCAACCTCGACCACTCAACTACATAACATCGACGTGATCGGTACAGTACATTGTACACTGTGGAGTCTGAAATTGTGGACCTTCCAAACATGATGATGTATAAACACCTCTGGTGTGACGTTGTGCATGGAATCTCGGTTGCGACTGCTAAATGATGATAATGACATGAATGAGTGTGTAGCTATTTATTTTGCATTAATATGTAAGCTTTGCATTCAAAAAGAGTGCATGCTCACAAACCATCTCACCAGTCCCTGCTGTACCAGGCTATCAAACTAAATTTAACTCTGCAATTCCGCTTGACTGTAAGCAGCTGTGCTACCCAGTGATAAAGTCGGTTATTAATAGTATTACATGACAACCGAGAGGGAAGAAACTCCTTTTCCGTGGTTCTTTTTTTTATGAAGTAGGAAGAACTCAGGAAGTTGACTCAATCTAGTATGGATTAAAGGTATTAAAGGGGATCAGAGAGTTGGCTTGGGTAGCAGACTAAAAAGCTCAAAACCACTCTCAGTGTATACATGTAGTTACGAAGTGAGACTTTAGGGAATGGGTGGATTAGGGTCTGAGGAAATTTCAGAGTGCCACAGGGTGGGACAAGTTAGGGTGCTGGCAGTACTTAGTGTTTGGCTCGTCACTTTTTCTCAGTCCCAAAGAGGACATCACAGGTTTCTTAATGGGACACTGCAACAGGCCTGGAATTTCATCTTCGAAAGGGCAAGGCCATTTTCATTTTGCAAAGGGCACTTCCTTTGGAAAATATTAAAGTCTATGGGGAACTTTCGCAGGGCACCAAGGCCAAGACCAGGGGCAACGAATGCCATTGCCCTCCGTGACCTGCGTGTAATTCCAGGCATGCTGCAACTTTTTTATGCATTTAGATTTTTATAAATCTAACAGTTGAGTTGCAGCTGACAGCCAAATGGGCACACAGTTTATATAAATCTACCATACTTATCAATTTCATACAATAATCTCTACACTGACCCTCTTAAAAACCCATTTTGTACGCACCCCTTTGACTCAAACTATGTGTACAAATACACTGTTCATTTTAATCTTCTTACTCCATTATCAGTACTCAATGGAATGTGTAAAAAGATTACGTAAAGTACAACATACCTACATGACCTACATCAACATGAAAGATTGTAAAGCTGCATCACCAAAATGTGCACAACATTGTTTTAAAAAACAAAATAAAAAAATAGATAAGTTTACAGATTTCCATTTTGTCTTGCTTGTACTGGGTCAGGGTGCAAATTTCACCTTCATGAACTTTACGTTGGGTCACATAAAGTGTGGATAAATGTTTTTGGCAGTTACCAATGTACTTAATGTTAAACCTCTTCTCTTCTAAACATTTTTAAGAACCAAAACTCCCCCAGAATCTCACTTAAACCCCGGCCCTCGGTAAGTCCTCTTTTTCCACTATCCGTCCACATCTAACCAGGCTGGCTTTTGCCTTGGAGTAGTTATGATAGACCAGAGATGTACATGTAGGTATACATGAAGTAACCTGTCTTTTCTAATTATCTTTCACATAATTCCCTTTTATGTGTTTCTAACAAGGTGATTGTTCATCTTGAGTAATATGCTGAACATCTTGTGTCAACATTTTTTGACGACAGTAAATGGAAATTAAACATTAAAGGTTTCTGTAATTTTCAAAGTTGATCTGGATACTGCTATGTTCAAGACTGGGTGAACAACTCCAAGAAGATCAGTTAAAATGAGTTGGGATGACTTCTTGGGAGGAACAGGCCAAACGTAGCTGCTTCCTTGGTTTTCCAAGTACGAGTCAGTCTTTGAGGTCATCCTCTACACACGTTCCAACTAGATTGACATGCAAAACAAGAACAGAGAAAAACAAATGCTCAAGGGAAAGATTGGCTGCATGGGGCTTTGTTAATCACAATCATGTGTCCAGATTTTAGCTTTTTTTTCTCTTTATACCTTTTCTGCCTCTCTACTCAAGTCTTTCTGAAGTTATGTAAAAATAAAAAATTACTTTATGTATGATGTATTTGTATCCAAGCTATCCGTAGATGTGTACAAATCTGCATAACGCCTAGGCCTTGAGAAGTCTTCTTTGATGATAAAGTGTGTTTATAATGTCCTACATTCATTTAAACATGCCTCACCAACAGTTCACATATAATTATTTCAGTATGTACAATGTCACTTGAATGTTTTTAGGAAAGAACAGTTCCATGAGAAAACTCACCTGAAAATCTCGGATTTGGGCTGTCAGTTTGTAGAATCTGTGCACTATGTTGCCACTAAACGTGCTGCTAAACATGAGCTTGAAACAAATTTCTGATGAGGTCTATGACAAATGTTCTCTTTGACTAGTCCAGGTTTACCTACGATAGGTCCAATTGATAAATTGTAGCATTTACCTTCAAAAAGGTAAGTGTCAGGTGACATGTAATGTCCATGACGCTAAATGTAATGTCCATGACGCTCGTTAGCACAATTGAAATAAATTTTTTATTAATTTTCTTGCATTATAGGATTAGCCCCTAAAAACTAGCTTTGCATATGAAGTCTCATGAAAATATCTCTTACTGGCTTCAGAATATAAAACTAAACACCATACAATGTCATGGACATTACATTTCATAACTGGTAATTAAGGGCTAATTAAAACGAGTGGCAGCACCCTGTGAATAAATTTACAATAAAGTTTCTTTGAAATTGTGAATACTTACCCCCAGTTATATGTTTTAAGCTAAGAATAATTAAAATATCATCTAAAATGTAACCAGGAGGGCATAATAAACAATTGTGCCAAACATTTCCCAAAAATCATGAATTTGGCAAAAAAACAACTTTTTTTAATAAACAATGAAAAACATGGAAAACCAAGAAAAAAAAAGAAAAAAAAACAT
The DNA here is from genome assembly GCF_902459465.1 of Asterias rubens. Classification (NCBI taxonomy): domain Eukaryota; kingdom Metazoa; phylum Echinodermata; class Asteroidea; order Forcipulatida; family Asteriidae; genus Asterias; species Asterias rubens. Next base: position 10,846,396 of record NC_047073.1, on the reverse strand, counting down.
AGATTTGAAATCACTAGGTATCACTCTTTCTTGCTACCCTAAATTTAATTCCGCAAATTTGACTTCAATTCTTTTGGGCCGAGGACACTTTTTGGTGGAATTGCCCATATGCTTACAAACAATAAAACAATTTTTTTTAGTAATTGTTTGTCACGATTTATATGTTTAAAAAATATATAAAGTTGTTTGGGGGGCTGACTCCGCCTACCCCTTTTGTTACGTCAATCGAGGCAGACTTTGCCTGCAATGCGTGTAGTAAACACACGTGCATAGTACGTACATTTCAAAAAGTGTTTTTCTGCATTCAGCAGCAATACACCTGGTCGGCATTACCGGAAAAAACAATTTTTTTTTTTAAACGTACAAACTCACGACTTGGTCCGTACATGTACTTTGCAATTGTGTTTACTCTATGCATTACAGGCAAAGTCTGCCTCGATTTACGTCACGAACAGCACCCTCTCGGGTCGGGGTCTACTCTTAAATTTGTAAATAACATAAGAACTGATTTTTTAAAACCTTAGTTAACTGTTTATTCACATTCCACTCATCAAAACACATATATTAGTGACAAAAGCTTTATTTTGAAAAAATACCACTTCCAGGTGACTTTAAAGCAGTTGATTAGTGAAAAATTTAAAGGAACCACTGCCTTGGATCAGACGAGTTGGTCTTTGAAAAGTATTTGAAACCGTTTGTTATGAAATGCATATGGTTAGAAAGATATTTTAAAAGTAGAATATAATGATCCACACAAGTATCACTCAAAATTGCGTAGTTTTCCTTTTACCTCGTCGACCAACACAGTCGGCCATTTATGGGAGTCAAATTTTTGACTCCCATAAATGGCCGACCTTGTTAGTTCGTAAAGTAAAAGGAAAAACACGCAATTTCGAGGCAAGTTTGTTTGGATCATTGTATTCTACTTTTAAAATATCTTTCTAACCATATGCATTTTAAAACAAACGGTTACAAACGGTTTTTTAAAGACCAACTCGACCGATCCAAGGCAACGTGTTCCTTTAAGTAAAACTTTCTTCTGAAAACATTTGATGAAAATATTCCGAATCCGACCTCAAATTTTGCATTTTTCATGACCGAAAATAGTATCTTACCCCCAAATGGAGAAATAATGCTAAAGCCACCTTCACTTAAGGGTTGGTTATTTTCCTATTAAAAAACATTCCCAATCGGAATTTGGAGTTCAATTTGTTAATTAGTAATAATACAATATGCATGTGGACATTCCAGTTTCCACTGCATGACTGGAAATCACACACTGTATGCTCAAAAGAAGCTCACTAGATGTCAAATGACGTTCAGCCAGTGCTGTCAAGACATCTGGAGACTGCAAAACTACTTATTTTTCATGATTTTTATAATTTTATAACAATTCAAACAGTCATACTCATACTGTATCACTATAAGCGTCAATTCGACAACTTTAATACTACTCTACAGACAACTCTCCATTAGAACTTAATTCAACAAGAGCTTAGTACACATCCAAGAAAGCAATTCAGAGGAACTTGAACTTTTGACTTGAAATATCTTTTGAAAATGATAATTAACTATATTAACGCAGCCTAGACGGAGCATTACATTTATTGTAACTTGTAACACTTCGGCGACTCCCGGCGAGGGTCGAAGACCCGACCCTTGAGTGTTACAATTATTGTAACTAAACTAAGGACTTAAAGGCAGTGGACACTATTGATTGGTAATTACTCAAAATCATTACAGCATAAAACCTCATTTGGTAACGAGTAATGGGGAGCTGTTGATAGTATAAAATATTGTGAGAAACGGCTCCCTCTGAAGTGACGTAGTTTTCGAGAAAGAAGTAATTTTCCACGAATTTGATTTTGAGAACTCAAGTTTAGAATTTGACGTCTCGAAATCAAGCATCTGAAAGCACACAAATGTGTGTGACAAGGGTGTTTTTTTCTTTCATAGTTATCTTGCAACTCCGACGACCAATTGAGCTCAAATTTTCACAGGTTTGTTATTTTATATATGTTGAGATACACCAAGTGAGAAGACTGGTCTTTGACAATTACCAATAGTGTCCACTGTCTTTAAGGTACATGTACATAGGTCAGGCTTGTTGTAAAAAAACATTTATTTGGTATTAAACCACAGACCCTTCAGTAGGCAATGTAGTTGTGATAAAGTAACCCTCCTCCTTCCGGCCGTCGGGAGGAGGGTTACGTCATCGCAACTACAAGAAATGAGCCTTCAAACGTCCTGACGTGTGGCCAAGGATTCAGAGTTGGCCACAGAAGTGGGACTAACATTCAATAACATTCAATATATCATGGCATGCATGCATGCATGTTAATAAGGTTTATCGCAATTTCAGAACCGCACTGCATTATGGGTACGCAGAGGGGGCATTCGTCGACCGCGGTGTATGTTGTCATGCACGACGTGCACACGCATGGCCTATATCTCTGTGTGGGTTCAACAGCGCCCAGTCTTGATATTTTGCTATTCGCGATAAACCTTATGTTTTGAGGTCAGTAACATCAAATCTGGTGCCGGTGTGATTGTGGTGGTCGAATGCACACACATCACATAACACATTTCCCACAGCACTAGGTAGCTAGGTAGGAGACCAGACAACTCGTCCGTCGGACAACTTGTCCGTTCGGACAACTCGACGGTTCAGATAACTCGACGGTTCGGACAACTCGACGGATGATTTATTCAACCGTCAGACAACTCGACTTGGGGTCAAGACAAGTCGAGGGATGGCTATAAGAGGGCTCAGTGCGAGGCGGGGGAGGGGTAAGTAGTGACCTGGGGGGGGGGGGGCATGTACTGACTTGGCACATGCACTGGCGTTCCCCGGGGGTGGGGGTATATTATGGTGGGTGGGTTTAATATCCGGGTGAACAGATATTAACGTTTTTTTTATTTTTTACCATTACCAATTTCATTTTTTTTTTTCCATACATGATCAAGTTTTAATTGTTTTAATTTTATAAGTAAAGGAAAAAAAAGCAAATCTTCTAATAATAATATAGAGCTGTATTTATAACAACGTTTTAATGTTAATTTTTTTTTTTTTAACCTGTTATTTTGAATAAATTGAAGAGAACTGCAGCTGGCTAACTAATACTTAATAGAGTCATACAAAGTCTCACAGGATATAGTCACTAACAGATGTGTCTTCCGCGTATGGCTTCACTGGGACACCACCCTTTCTTGTAACGGTAATGGAGGTCGGCCACTCAATCGTCGACTCGTCTTATTAACCATCCGTCGAGTTGTCTCAAAGCCCAGTTGTCTGAACCGTCGAGTTGTCCGAACGGTCGAGCTGCCCGACGGACGAGTTGTCTGACATTCGCTAGATAGTACAGTAGGTAGCACTAGCACTTGGCTTCTCTGTCCTTACTCTAATAAAATGTCTATTCATGTATGGCTTTGCCTTTAGTCTTCGTTAGCAGTGTCGTCAACACCTTACTATTTTTTAATCATTTATTATTAAATCATACAAAAACATTATTTTCAGAACATGTATTTATTATAATGAAGAAAATAATTCCCTACCACCTTGCGGTACGGCCTACCCCTACCAACCCAATACCACCGCAATGCAAATATAATGCGTCAGTGACGTGAGGTGTGGTCCAATTTTTAACAAAAAAAGACCACTGACTCACTGACTGAGCTCCAACCAACCAAGTCCGACTGACAATTCATTTACGGTTTTCAACAAATTTGACTTACTCTCTATGTTCCAATACTCCAACAACTTTGCAATAGTTCCTCCTGAGGGTAATGGGCCACTTGATAATTACATTTCAAGGGATGGTAGATTTAGTTTATTGTTGATTCTCCAACTCCAGAGAAGACCATCACAAATTGCAATAGTATAGATAGGCTTCGCCTCATGTGAGTGTGCCGCGTCCAACGGTAAATAATGTACACAGACGATACGGCTAGGTACCAATCAAACTCACTCGGCAGCATTTGCATGCACGACACAAGAACTCGGCACCAACCTTTTTCGAAACCACGGCTTCAGCTTTGGATTCGGCTTCAGGCTCTGTCCTCTCGTCTGAAACCCTTGGCGCGTATATGCAAAGCACGCGCAATTATCAAAGCAACCGCGGGGCCAAGCTAGCCTAAGCCGAATCCAACGCCAAAACCAGTCGTTTCGAAAAGGGCATACTCACAAACCCCATTTGGGGCGGGTTGTAGGGGGGGAGGGGGGGGGGGGGGGGGGGGTAACGGGCGGCAGTTTTAATGCTCCATAAACTCCCGTGTAACCAATTCAACAAATCAGCCTCTTTAAAAAACTAATCAGATATATTTTCGGAACACTAAACTTCAGATTTGTTGGTAAACGTCAGCCATGGGCAGGTAGGAAAAGTTGGTCGTTTGGAATTTGATACTACGCGCGTATGGCACGCCAAAGCGGAATTTATTCAACCCTGCATGAAAACTGCTGCACTATAAAAAAAATACCGCAACATTAAAAAAACAACTCAACAATAAAAAAATCATATTCAACAATTTAAAAAGTTTTTGTCAACAGCAATATTTTTAAGTCCAACATTTACAAAAAACTTGTCAACATTTTAAAAAACATGCATCAACATGCGGAATTTATTTAACCCTGCATGAAAACTGCTGCAACATAAAAAAAATACCGCAACATTAAAAAAACAACTCAAAATTAAAAAAATCATATTCAACAATTTTAAAAGTTTTTGTCAACAGCAATATTTTTAAGTCCAACATTTACAATAAACTTGTCAACATTTTAAAAAACATGCATCAACATGCGGAATTTATTCAACCCTGCATGAAAACTGCTGCAACATAAAAAAAATACCGCAACATTAAAAAAAAAAATCAAAATTAAAAATATCATATTCAACAATTTTAAAAGTTTTTGTCAACAGCAATTTTTTTAAGTCCAACATTTACAAAAAAACTTGTCAACATTTTAAAAAACATGCATCAACATGCGGAATTTATTCAACCCTGCATGAAAACGGTTGCAACATAAAAAAAATACCGCAACATTAAAAAAACAACTCAACATTAAAAAAAATCATATTCAACAATTTTAAAAGTTTTTGTCAACAGCAATATTTTTAAGTCCAACATTTACAAAAAAATTGTCAACATTTTAAAAAACATGCATCAACATGCGGAATTTATTCAACCCTGCATAAAAACTGCTGCAACATAAAAGAAACCCGCAACATTAAAAATTCGGTGCCAGCCTATCTCGCCATGAAAACATGAACGCACGTTGACTGCTGGTGCAGTGCGCGCAGCGCAGCATACAGTACTTCCGCGGTATTTTTTTATGTTGCAGCAGTTTTCATGCAGGGTTGAATAAATTCCGCTTTGGCGTGCCATACGCGCGCACGCCTGACCATTTAGTGTAAAGATGATTACGCACGCCGCCTATCGTTGAAATTAACTCATTTGCTCTGGCGCGGCATGTATAGGCGTTCAAAGCGTCTCAATCATTATATTATGTAAGTGGCAGCGACACAATTCGATACAAAATACACGATCGGAAAACTCCAGATATAGTTGAAACTGTGTTTTTTTGTTTTATTCTACCAGTGGTAAACAACTCTCTAAAAACTATCCAAAACATCTCAAATTGGTCTCCTCAATATTATACGGGCAAACCAATGAGGTAAGTAGCAAGCAAACTACCGGTCGATGGGTATAAAAACGTTTTGTACCATCCGAAAGCCAATATCAAGGGCTCTCCGTTCGTGCTTATTTTGTTGCTATGACGATTTCTTAAGTCGGGGCCAGCGGCCAGGAATTTGGTTTTTGTATTGTCTACAAAACGCATTTGGTCGATCTCGGGGGCTCACTTACGAGGGAGAATCCCCTTTAACGAAGAACTCTCTCAAGTTTGACGACGAAATACCGGTGGCAGGTGCATTCTCAAGTGCTAGTGGTTAGTCGATCGGTAGAATCATAATTAAACTTCAATTTCATGCTATTACATTTCGTATGAACTGTACCTGTATGCGCTGCCGACGGCTATCCATGCACAAGGCCTCTACGTGCGCGTGCGCGAAGTCCGTCCCACACTTTGCTTCCGAAAGGCACCGAACCGGTGAGAGAGTTTTTGTACTTCCGAATTATACATCACCACTCTGCAGAAGTCATACCACCACCGTTTTGTTCAGTTTGGGTCCCATTGTTCGGGAAATCCGTGCAGAAAGCTCTTTACAGTTGTGTCACATTCAGTACCATACCATTTTAATTTTTTCCCAATTTTATCACTTGAATAGCCTTACACACAGTGCCGACGGGATACAATAGCCGCATCGATACCGAGTTTTCTAACCGTCGTGACGCGGAAGTACATGAGCACAGTAATAGTTCGTAAAAGTACCGCAGTTCGAGCTTATTAAAAAAACAAAAAGGAGATTTGGTTATGCATGTACGTAAAATTAACCTTCCCTCCTCCAACGACCGTAGTTTTAGAGTCTTGCTGCAAAACACATTGGACTTCAGGCAGGCCTATAAATAAATAGGCTCTGCAAATAATGTTATAATCCTGACACGGTTACACGGATTTGTTTCCAGATTTCTTTAGCTGCAACGGAAGTAGTGATGGTAGGCCTATTCGTTTCTTTGGTCGCAATACTAGGCCTATGCAATGGTAAGATTATCACTTTCTTTGAACTTATATTGAATCTCAGAAAAGTAAATAGTTCACATTGTTATTAACAAAGTCTTCCTGTGAACCATTTGGCAGACAAAATATATCAAAATCAGTTTCAGAGCAAACGAGAATATTGGTGTTACAATATTAATACATACGGTTATTCATTCTCAATTGGGATTTTCTAATCTTTTTAAATAAAAAGTGTTCTTGTTTTCAAAATGCATCAGTGCTCTTGTGGCTAAGAATGATAGGTCTAGTTCTCCTATACTAACCTAATATTAATTAGGATACACATAATAAATGTTTATGAGTGCAATGGTGCGAATATGTTCACGAGTTGAAGGACGAAAATGTTCCATTCAACGAGGCGGACACGAGTTGAATGGAACATTCCAGCTTTCAACGAATGAACATATTCGCACCATTGCACGAATGAAAAACATTCATTATTTGTTTTATATAACATCCAAGTAGATCTTTGTCATTTTCATTGAAAGATACAACTTTCAAAACAAACAAAGCGTAGGCCTACAATGTTTAATTGTAGAAGCCGAATGCTAGTAATTTTTACTAATAAGCCTTGCAGTAACACTGCTGCGTTACCAAAGACACGCGTACCCAGTGATGTTTTACTCAGCTTTTTCGTTCCATCCGAAAAGTACCATTGCACGCTGGCAGCGTGCAATGGTACTTTTCGGATGGAACGAAAAAGCACGGGGAGTGACTCAGCGTGCAATGGTACTTTTATTTGCAATCACGTGACGGACAATCCTCCAATCAAATGGCAAGGATCTGCTTGGGTGTTATATAAAACACTTCATGTAGGCATATCATACATTGTTCTTATCGTGTTAATTGCATATTAATTTTGCCAAGAAAATATTGTTTGTACTATATCAGCGCTTTCCTAATTTTATGCTCATTAATTTTTGGAATAATTACCATAAGGTTTACACTCCTTGCTTCCTGTTCTTTCCTTGTAATACAGGAGCAGCATATGTACCATCATGCCCTCCAGAAGAGGCAACTTTGACCCACCCTGATGGCACAGGCATCATCGAGGTCTCAACAACCAGTGCCACTGCCCTAGTATCTTATTCCCTTTCATATGATGATCCATTTGAAGCAGAAGTCTTAGAATGCTATCCAGGCGTAAGCCCAAACTATCCATGTCCTGCAAACAATCGATTTCCTATCACGTTTTCTTACCCTGGCGGTGGTGATGGCAATCCACCCCCCAAAATGATCAAAGTGTTCTATGAGGTCTGGATTACTACCATACCACTCGTGAGAAGTACTCCATGCGAGTTTTATGTGAGAGTTTTGGGTGAGTTTATGCTTTTCGTATAGATTTCTATAGTTAAAGTGGATGGTAAATTATCAACTAACTCGACTATTTGGGTTGGACATAAAGGTATATCGGACATAATGGGTCAGACGTAAAGGTTCGACGAACATAGTTGGTTTGTCCATGGTTTGTCGGACATTTTTAGCGAATTAAGATGCACTACGCAAAAACGTGACCATGAACATTTGTCTGGTTTCTAAAGGTGACGTCACCACTTTGGGCTTATTTCATGCTCACGTATGACGTCTGCACGTACGTACCTGACTAACAAAAAATGGTAACTCCAGGTATGCTAAAAACGTGAGATTTTAACAACACAATCTTCTGACGTTCACGTTCACGCATTGCTCGTGTGTTACGCACGATTGTGTCCGACGGTGACGATTAAGTCCGACATAATTTTTGAACCATTGTGTCCGCCCCATTGTGTCCGTAGAACCATTGTGTCCGACCCATTGTGTCCCACAAACCATTGTGTCCGACCCATTGTGTCCTACAAACCATTGTGTCCGACCCATTGTGTCCTACAAACCATTGTGTCCGCCCCATTGTGTCCTACAAACCATTGTGTCCGCCCCATTATGTCCTATAAAACCAATGTGTCCGACCTATTGTGTCCGACCTATTGTGTCCTACAAACCATTGTGTCCGCCCCATTATGTCCTATAAAACCAATGTGTCCGCCCCGTTGTGTCCGAATTTCGCCAGGTTATGTCTGATGAAACATGTTCGACACACACTGTTGTTTAAGTTAGTCAACGCCGATAGGATTTCTTTGAGATTAGTCAATATTTTTGTATAGGCCCCAAAATCCCCAAAAGACTTGACCAGTGTTTTGCTTATAGTATTTTTTTAAACATGTGGCTAAAAGAAACTGTTTTTGTTTTTGTTTCCCTATCACATAATGTGACCTGCTTTGCAAAAGCTGCTGTTATGTCGCAATTTTTGATGTATACGTGGAGTGGCAAGGGCTTAATTCAGTTTCAATTTGGTGTATGTTATAGAAGTTTTTGTAGCATCTTGCCATTCCAAATTATACTACAACTTGCATTCAATTGTTTCAAACCAAGTTCTTATGATTATCCCTATCTAGCCACGGCTAGTGTCGTGTCGTGGCCGAGCGGTTGAGAGTACCGAATTCAAACTCTGGTGTTTCTGATCAGTTTCATCTTGTGTCCTTAAGCAAGACACTTTACCATTGCTTCGTCCTTCGGATAGGACGTAAAGCCGTTGGTCCCATGTGTTGTGTAACGCATGTAAAATAACCCAGTGCACTTATCAAAAAGAGAAGGGGTTCGTCCCGGTGTTCCTGGTTGGTTGTGGCTGCTTCATGCGCCGTAGCACCTTGTAAACCCTTATAAGTGCTACATAATTGGGTCTCAGAATCCATCACTGCAATAACCTATCTTTCTGACAGTTTCTATATACTAGGCGCCTTGAGTACCTCGTTTGGTAGATACGTGTGCTATATAAGACTTCGATACTATTTTATTATATTATTTTCCCATTAGATTATTCATCTAAACCTTTCACAAATTGAATGTTATGACTTTGTAATTTCAACATTGTGAACTTTTACAAAGCCGCGAGGACATGACCAAATAAATCCGTAGCGACAAATTAATGCCAAATACCCACAGTAATATTTACCTGTGGCAACGAAAGCTTTTTTTATCGGTACCACGTCTGGCAATGTATCGTAAGGAGGTTAATTAAAAAAAAAACTTATTTTACTCGTGCTGTTGCTCAAATTACGAGTCCCTTGGCGATCCCCAGAGCGGACTGTTCTCTCTCGGCATCATCTAGGGAAAATAGAGCGCTTTCTAAGCAATTAACATTAATTATTCTAAATTTGTACATTAAACATATTCAACTCGGTTAATGTTCAACATGTTTTTAAAAATACTGTTAGTGTTAGAAAAACACTGGTAAAGTTTGGGGGCCCAGAATAAACATTGACTTATCTCAAAGAAATCAAAACGGCGTTGACTTACATATAAAACAACGTGTGTCAAACATGTTTCATCAGACATACTTTGGCGAAAACAATGCTTCGGACAAGACGGGGCACACACATTGGTTTAAGGACATAATGGGGCGGACACAATGGTTTGTATGACACAATGGGGCGGACACAATAGGGCAGACACAATAGTTTGTAGGACACAATGGGTCGGACACAATAGTTCTACGGACACATTGGGTCGGACACAATGGTTTGTAGGACACAATGGGTCGGACACAATGGTTTGTAGGACACAATTGGGCGGACACAATGGTTTGTAGGACACAATGGTTTGTAGGACACAATGGGTCGGACACAATGGTTTGTAGGACACAATGGGTCGGACACAATGGTTTGTAGGACACAATGGGTCGGACACAATAGTTTGTAGGACACAATGGGTCGGACACAATGGTTTGTAGGACACAATGGGTCGGACACAATGGTTTGTAGGACGCAATGGGTCGGGCGCAATGGTTTGTAGGACGCAATGGGTCGGGCACAATGGTTTGTAGGACACAATGGGTCGGACACAATGGTTCAAAAATTATGTCGGACTTAATCGTCACCGTCAGACACAATCGTGCGTAACACTCGTGTAACGTACAGCTAACCTCCCTAACGTTTATCGGAATTATTAACTTTTTTCAGGCGGAACGATTTTTTAATGAGAAGAGATTACTGTGTAAACTGTCAGATTGTTTTTTAGATTGACTCTAATTTTTGCAACCCAAGTACGCCCTCAAAAGATGACTTTTATTTCCAGACGTCACTATCTGGATGTTGCCATTTTGTATTGCTCGTCCTTTTAAAACCGAGGACCGGTTTCCTTCCCGAGCCCCTAAACTAACTTTGCATTTTTTTCCAACGTTTCTGAATTTTCACACTACGTAATATCAACAGATTCAGGCAAACCTGTAATAGGATGTCCTGCCAATATTGTGATGCCGGGTGATGAGCAAGGATTCACCATGAAGACTGTCAGTTGGACTACACCAGTCCCAACAGATAATTCCAATGCTGCTATTACCTTAACATCTAGCATCGACCCCATCATTTCACCCGCCATGTTTCCTGTTGGTGTGCATAATATCACCTACACTGCAATGGACCAATCGGGGAACGTTAATGAGTGCACTTTCACTGTGACTATCACAGGTGAGTTTGTTTGAACACCATTGGTTCTGTAGGTCTCCTAAATCGTTCACAATGCCCTTGTATATTCTGCGTATAAATGGCTTGCTGGGTGTTTTTATTCTATGTTTAGTTTTTGCTTTAAATAAAGGCATTATCTGGATTTTGCCTTTGTGAATTTGGTAAATAATCGTTCTTTTAAAATCTAGGACCGGTACGTTTTCCTATAGTATACCGTGTCTCTACACTAACTACGCATTTTTTTAAATTGTTTTGTTTTGTTTATGTTTTGACAAGAATTCAGTACATGTTCATATACATGATTAGTTTTTCAAATGATGCATTTAAAACAAATAAAGGTGATTTGGGGTCTTCAAATATGTTTTTGGCAGCAATAGTCAGACTTAAACAGATTGGTACTGGCATGACATGTAGAATCAGTGAGCTTTCAGATAGAAATAACTCTCTTGAGGATCGGTGCTGGTATGAACTTTAAAATCTTTAAGCTTGCAGATGGAAAATTTAATATATTTGTGGACGATTGATACTGGTATGAACTTTAGAATAAGTGAGCTTTCAGAAGTAAATATTTCTGTGGACGATTGATACTGGTATGAACTTTAGAATCAGTTAGTTTTCAGATGGAAATATTTCTCTGGAGGATTGGTAATAGTATGAACTGTAGAGTCAGAGAGCTTTCAGATGGAAATATTTACTGGTATGAACTTTAGAATTAGGCATAAAAAAAATGTTATGTTGGCGTAACAGGCCCCCCAAAATAGGGTCGGTCGGTCGGGATCTTTTTTTTTCTTTTCTTTTTTTCTCCCAGCAACGAAAATGACCCAACTCGTCCTTTTACCTTCACTTGTTGACTTAAATTTATCCGCTCAAAAATGACCGCAGATTTAGATTTTCCCTTGTTGGAAACACTGTACCCTTCGGAACCGGGCTCCATGTTGATGTCGTAAACAACGGTGCCGTATGCAAACACGGGGCCTTCGCCAGTGTCACAAAATAACTTGCAATTTTTAGAAAATCATTTTTTTATTGAGTAAAATGCTCGACCAATAATTAAAATAATTCATATTCTAACAAACTAATTTTTTAATGCAAAATTAATAGCAAAACATTTTGTAATATTGTATATATTAGTTCGCGCCGTGCAACAGTCTAGGACGAGGCTATTATATTTTTCATGTAGAGAGCCCTCACGCCAACCTCGTTCCCAGTTGTGTACGATCTCACTGCGCCATTTTCTTTTGCTCGATCATACCCCTGGGGTTAGAGACGTACGCATAGCTCTAGCGGGCACTGAACCAGACTTCCAAGGAAGCAGCCCGTGTGTTCACCATTGTACAACGCAGCGCAGTATATAGTTGGAGTCGGGGACGCGACTATACATGTACCGACCGATCCATGTACCAATGGTGCATCTAACGAATTCCTCCGTATGTACATGTATGTACATCTATACTATTAAAAGCGTAACCCGCGCCATCTTGGATTGAAATTAGAAGGTCCAGTGGCATGGCATCCTTGCGGAAATCAACACGGTTGTGTGTGTGGAATTCAACACGTTTGTGTCTTTTCAGACGTCGGGTTGCAAGTCTAGAAAACCCTGACCCAAACTCCCACTTACGAGTCATCTGATTGGAGGTAGTTTGGGCGGCGACCGTGTGTCAACCACTGGTCGATGTTGTTACCAGACTTCCTAGAAATCCTTCTGACAGGTGACTCATTGGAAAGTGTTTCGCAGATGGTTCTCCGGATTGGCTCACTCATTGCCCCTTGCCCGCCCACCTGCCATTCGATCCTGAAATGTGTCAATTAATAACATTGGGGGTTGGGGTTGGGGGCTTACACAAAATTAATAAAGTAAGCATGTGAAATCGAGCCCAACCTCCTTACATTCTGGTCAGTGAGTGGTGTGTTGTCTGGGTTTGAGACAGGCCACCTGTTGCTTGGTGAAGGAGGTCGCCGTGGGACCACTTTAGGTTGAAAGTGGGTGGCGACCTCGGACTTACAATAAATCTCCATACATAAATTGCACTATTGATGCAAAACGTATCTTGCTGTTTTTAAACTATGGACACTATTTTTATAGAACAAATTATTTACAAGAAGAGAGTGTATACATTCTGATTCTTTTTGCCAGTAAACTCAAATGAGTACATGAATACCGTTTTAGAATACGGTTTGTTCATGGAGGTATAGTGTTGCAGTTTCAGAGTTTACCCATCACGGAAGTTTGTGGTCAAAGGCTGTTTTGAAGCTGTAAAAAAAGAACTTTGCATTTGGTCAATCAAAGTTGTGGAGCAAAACGACATTAAGTTTCTTTTTTAATAAGTCCATTCACAAAATTGGTCAGAGCAGTGTGTCGGTCAGGTCTCAGAATGTACATTTTGCCAAATCCATTTTGTAGCCTACTTTAGCAATCGATAGATAATGTTAACAAAAGAGCCCTCCGATGCGGCTGAATGGGGTACATTTTTCGGAGTTTGTCTGTTACAAAATTGACCCAAACTGGACGTAACAAACCCTAAAAATAACTTGACATGCTTTCTGAAAGTGAAATAAGTTAGAGAAAATTAAGGAGTGAGGACGAATTTCCCGTTTTTATTTAGTTTGTACGATATAGGATTCCAGAGATATGGGATGTATGGAGGTTTGTTCCTAGAGCAGCGTGAACATGAACGGTCAGAAATTGTGTCGTTAAAATTTCGCGAGATGCAATAAGCCCAAAGTGACAATAAACAATACACTTACTGACGTTCACGTTCACGTTTAGTGCTCCCGTAACGCGCAGCCTATTGACCAGAAAGTTTACAGGACAAATTCAGATGAGAATAAACTAAAAAGAGGCTTACGCTCTTACCGCCCCCGCGACAAAAACCCCAAAACAGCGGTGATAAAAAAAAAAACAGTAGATAGATTAGATTTTTGGCACACAGCATGTTCCGAAAACTTGCTTTATTAGTGCTGTATCAACGCTATGTATCGTGGGATGTGACGCTCCATAAATCGCGATGAATAAATAGGCCTAAAGGGCCCAAGATAGACTGGGTAAACTTTCAAAAGAAAATCAACCCTGAAGGCAAATTGTGTTAATTTAATTTATGGCATACAAGCTTTTAAGGGTATTGAGGGGTGCTGAGTTTGAATTTGCTGTATACCAAGTTCCAAAATCTCCCATATGCCTCAACATCCAATATGGCCGCCACAGTGCGTGCAAGCTTTATGCGTGAACGGCGGGTATTGTAAACGGACCACCTACGCACTGCTGCACTGCCTTAAACACCGCTCGGCCGCGGCTCGGCAGTTCGTCGATTTACATGTAGTAGGCTGGTGCGATGCGGCAGAAAAACAACAGTGAGTACCGAGCAGAAAATGTCATTTTTTGACGATGTTTTTCAATTTCACTCAACAAAAAGGAAATGCAAGCATTATGAATGTATATAGAGTGTGTGTGGAAAGTTTTGGTAGTGTAGTACAAAAGAAACTTTAGTTATTGCATGACCAGAGATGCAATATATTCAGTACAATCTCAAATTTTTATTTATTTTTTAATTTTTTATTATTTGCCAAATGATAAGTGTTGGCTTAACATGTTTGTTTTGTTTTTGGCAGACAACGAAGCTCCGAATGTCACGTGTCCAACTGATAATAGTCCCAATGTGGATGCTTCATTGGCTGGTGCCTATGTGATTTGGTCAGTTTCACCGAATGCCACTGATGTTGTTGATGCTACAGTTAATGCTGACAGCGTTGTTTGTGAAGATCATCTTGGCAACGTTGTGACTTCTGGTGAATTTTTCCAAGACGGTCTAACAAAAGTGACTTGTAGAGCTAACGATACTAGCCTAAATGAAGGGTCCTGTTCTTTTTTCATCAACGTTACAGGTAAGTAGTTTTTTGAGGGCTGACCATTGTTAGCTGTTCCGACCTACCGTCGGAACAGGTTTTGTTTTCGTCTAGATTTTTATTGTTAGCTGTTCCGATCCAGTCGGAACAGGTATTGTTTTCGTCGAGATTTTTATTATTTTTATTATTATTATTATTATTATTATTAGCTGTTCCGACCTACCGTCGGAACAGGTGTTGTTTTCGTCGAGATTTTTATTATTTTTATTATTAGCTGTTCCGACCTACCGTCGGAACAGGTGTTGTTTTCGTCGAGATTTTTATTGTTAGCTGTTCCGACTTACCGTCGGAACAGGTATTGTTTTCGTCGAGATTTTTATTATTTTTATTATTATTATTATTATTATTATTATTATTATTATTCTTTGTTTCCGCCTAAAACCCCATAGCGTTTGTACAGCGTTTTTGTTTAGGCCCCGTCTCCTAAAGTATAAGGATAAAAGAGTTAAATCATATATCAAATTGAAGCTTGGAACATAAGCTTTACTCTAACACAAAAAAGTTACAATTCTTAATTAATTAACCACGTGGTCTTCATTTGAATATTTAATTTGTAAACTTGATGCAGTCACTTTCATGTTATTGTGAAACATTCTCTTTGGTAATACAACACAGTATGTACCTCGATGAGTTGTTGACTTCTTGAGAGGAGTCTATACTATTTTGTTTCCTACCCGCGTTCTGGACACATTACTCTGTACACGCACAAAGTACGGAGGTTTGAGATTTTCGTTAGAACGTGCGTTAAATTTGTCCTTGTTTTTCTAACCGCGTTCTGGACCAATTACTCTGTGCATGGGTTTTCGTTAAAACGAACGTGCGTAATTAGATAGGGGTTTTTGACGACATCGACGTCGTCGTCAAAAACCCCCTTAAGGCATCTAATACTACATTTCAACCCTACTTAATAGTTATAGGCGTTAGCAGTTCATATTTAGTGACAATGGTCACAAAATCATGAAACGAGAATTATTTCGCCGGATCATAATCCCCTCTGTTGATGCACACATGTAAAAACCCACCATTTTTACATCGTGCCCTTTTAGCCTAGTGGTCATCAGTCGCGACTACACATCTGAGAATTGTGAGTTCGTATCTCCGTCCGAAATCAATATTTTTGTATCCCCAAAAACTAAAAATATATTTCTTTTTGTAATATTTAAGTTTGATTCTTATCTTTATATCGATTATGTTGCCTTTTCTTTTTGTCAAATGTTAGCCCAACATAACCTGTGTGCATGCATGACACGATGATGTTTAAAAACATAGTAAGCGAAAAATGGTGATCATAAGCGCAGAGTTTGGTGGTTAAGAGTTCTGTGAAATCAACTTGTACTAGATCAAACATCAAACCACCGACCCCAAAAAAAATTAAAAATCGTAATTAATTAACCACGTGACCCATATTTGCATATTTAATTGTACAAGGGGACAAAGTTGTTGGAACTTCCTGTTGATGCTGACATCATGAGAACATCAGCATAAGTATTGGAATTGCACTACCTATTGAACCACTTGGAGTGTTCAAGGAGTCCAACACGTCAGTCTAGAGTCCAACTCTGATTGTAAAAATCAATTAAGGCATCATCTTCAATTTAATTTTATGCAACAAGCAAACTTATACATTTTCTGATTTTATTTCAAAGGGTAACATAAATGGATGTTAGCAAACGGTTTCCAACAAAAACTACATGGTGTACGTGCACAATACTCTTACTGGTCTCAAGCATTTACCTCTAGATAATAAATCAAGCATTCAGTTCAAAATGATAACAGTTTGTTATTGCTACATTATTCAGCGAACCATGAATCATACACAGCTAATATTCACAAGAAAATATATGTGTGGAGGGTAACAGACAGCACACAATGGAACCGGAGTTTAACAATGACAATACCAAAAGTTCAATCGTCCTCGCTCCCCAACCAAGGTGACTACAAAACGTCTCTAATGGATAGCACGGGTATATTTCGACATGGTTTTTTTCCCAGCAAGAGTTGTTGGCCCAATTTATCTAGTATTTATTTTGGGTATTTTGTTTATCTGTTTCATTTAAATATATGGTTAAGTTTTATTTTACGCTAACTGTTTTTGTGTTTGTTCTTCCAGTAATTTTGAATTGTTTTGCCGCTACATAAGATTACACCCACTAAATAGAATTGCTTACATTGCTTTCTTCGTTAGAAAAAAAGGGGGGAGGGGGTCCGTACTCGTTAAGGTTTGCTTTTTATGGGCCCCTCCATCCCCTACATGTGTTTTGCATTGATTTTTAGTTTTTGTTTTCTATTATTGTACGATTGCATTTGCTTGTAATAAATTATTTATTACCTTCTGTGTAGACTAAGCAAGTCTCGCGTGTATTTGAACTTGCGGGACCATTATGTTCCAAACCTTATGGAGTTTTACGTGGGACATTTTGTTTCGTCCATTATTTTAGTTTAACGTAGTTTATGACCATGAATATTATAAATATTGTTAATTATCACAGGAAGACGACCCTCTTCTTTTAGAATGTCGACTTCCCGAGATAAATTATCACAGGAAGATGACAACTGACGTTTAGGATGTCGACATACCGAGATAAATTATCACAGCAAGACGACATCCTACTTTTAGGATGTCGACATTCCGAGATAAATTATCACAGGAAGACGACATTCTTCTTTAAGAATGTCGACTGTTTGTAGTTATAAGACTCCTTGGGGATAGGAGAAAAATTTGGAAAAACCGTGACCTCAATTTGACCTCTACTTCCGGGTCAACCGGAAGTGGGACCATATCTCAAGAACTACTCAACCGATTTTCAATTTGTTTTCACATACAGACTCCTTGACATTAATATTCACTGTGAAAACCCGTGACCCCATGTTGGCCTCTACGTCCGGGTGAACCGGAAGTGGTACCATACGCCAAGTACTATACAACCGATTTTCAATCCTGTTTGTTCAGTTTTATCCTCCTAAGGCATTAAAAATAAACTTTGAAAATCCATGACCCCAAGTTGACCTCTACTTCCGGGTCAACCAGAAGTGGCACCATATCTCAAGAACTACACAACCGATTTTCTAACTTTTTTCAGTTACAGACTCCTTGGGCGTTAGAGATTAGCCTTAGGTTACCGTGACCCCATGAAGTGGCACCGTAACTCAAGACACTGTACAGTATTTTTCAAACATTCAGTTATAGACTCTTTGGTATTGTTAACACATAATCAAAGCAAAAGAACACGGAACAGCTTTGTGTTTGTTCACAAACACCTAATGTCTAGTTTTTATTATTATTCTTTGTTTCCGCCTAAAACCCCATCGCATTTGTACACGTTTTTTGTTTATTCCTAATCTCCCAAACCACAAGGTCAAAAGAGTTAAATCATATATCAAATTGAAGCTTAGAACTTGAGCTTAATTCTAAATGTCACAAATGTTAAAATTCTTAATTAATTAACCACGTGACCCTCATTTGCATATTTAATTGGGAAATCTTTGTAGAACCATT
The DNA here is from genome assembly GCF_902459465.1 of Asterias rubens. Lineage (NCBI taxonomy): Eukaryota > Metazoa > Echinodermata > Asteroidea > Forcipulatida > Asteriidae > Asterias > Asterias rubens. The sequence continues at coordinate 10,827,828 of NC_047073.1, read as the reverse complement.
TCTCAAGAAGTTCACGGCAGATTCTTACCCTGTTTGTTGGTATAGACTCCTTGGGGACTGGAGATTAATTTTGAAAAACCGTGACCTTGAGTTGACCTCTACTTCCGGGTTAACCGGAAGTGGGACTATATCTCAAGTACTATACAACCGATTTTCAAACTTTTTTCAGTTTTAGACCCCTTGGGCGTTAAAAGAAACTTTGAAAAACCGTGACCTCAAGTTGACCTCAACTTCCGGGTCAACCGGAAGTGGGACCATATCTCAAGAAGTACACGGCCGATTTTTAGACTGTTTGTAACTAAAGACTCCTTGGGAATTGAAGATTAATTTGGAAAAACCATGACCTCAAGTTGACCTCTACTTCCGGGTCAACCGGAAGTGGAACTATATCTCAAGTACTATACAACCGATTTTCAAACTTTTTTCAGTTTTAGACCCCTTAGGCGTTAAAGATTAACTTTGAAAACCTTGACCTCAAGTTGACCTCTACTTCCGGGTCAACCGGAAGTGGAACTATATCTCAAGTACTATACAACCGATTTTCAAACATTTTTTCAGTTTTGGACCCCTTAGGCATTAAAGATAAACTTTGAAAACTTGTGACCTCAAGTTGACCTCTACTTCCTGGTTAACTTTAGACTTTTTCAATGCAATTCATTGGGAGGTTGGACGTTCTTGGACTTTGAAAATTTTCGAACGTCTTTGTGCAAACGTTGGCATACGTTCAAGTGATACGCCATGGTGTGACAGGGCCTTAAAAAATGGTAACTCCAAGTATGCTAAAAAACGTGAGATTTTAACGACACAATTTTCTGACGTTCACGTTCACGTATTTGCTCGCGTAACGTGCAGAACTTTGTCAAGCGGAACGATTTTTTATGTGAATTGTCAGTTTGTTTTTCAGATTGACTCTAATTTTTGGAACCCAAGTACGCCCCCAAAAGATCACTTTATATTTTAGACGTCATTATCTGGATTTTGCGTGTGTGTATTTTGGGGTGAATGTTTGTCCTTTTAAAATCGAGGACCGGCTTTCTAACGTGTCTCTACACTATTATTCGCTTTTATTGTAAGTTTCTGATTTTTATATTCATCTAATACAATCAACAGATACAGGCGATCCTGTTATAGAGTGTCCTGCCAATATTGTGATGCTTGGAGATGAGCAAGGATTCACCATGAAGACTGTCAGTTGGACTACACCAGTCCCAACAGATAATTCTAATGCTGCTATTACCTTAACATCTAGCATCGACCCCCTGACTCCACCAATCATGTTCCCCATTGGGTTCCACCAAATCACGTACACTGCAATGGACCAATCAGGGAACTCTGCATCTTGTAGTTTCAACGTTACTATCACAGGTGAGTAGGCCAGCCTCGCTACCATGGGCAGCGCGCCGTATCGATACCTCTCGTATCGAGCAAGGCATGCTGGGAAGAGACCTCTCATTACCCGTGACTGTCGTATATCCTGATGGTTCTAGTCATGTTGCTGTCATGCAAAGAGGGGGGCTGTATGAGGTCTCAATAAATGATGGTAGTAACAATGGTCAATACACCTGTAATGCAAAGGCCAATGGAGTTACATCGTCTGCTAGTGACTTGATTGACCTCAATGTTGTTGGTGAGTTTAAAATAAGATGAGCACTTCTAAGTATTGTTTATTTTATAACTACTGTTAAACAATGCTGGAAGCCTATCGATCCATTGTAATCTTCGTTTGTCCATCAAGATGCAAAGTCTGCAGCTGGGGATTGTCCATCTTTCTTTCTGTGACTATTGTTCTAGTCATGTTTGCTACTATGAATAAAGATTGGCAAATGTCACAAATATTAATACAACAATGTATTTTAAATAATATGTCACTGCCAAATGGGTTTTGCTGTTCAAAACGGGTTAAGTTATCAAAAGTCCTTGGTTCTACTGTTAGGGTTTGCCCGAATAATTATTTAAATTTAATTTCCCCAAAACACAAACGTATTAAGTTATCGTGAACACAGTTTTATTTACTTTAGGTTTTAACGCCAGATGGTACTTCCTTTAGGCCTAAAGAACGTAATCAAACTTCAGAATGATCAAAATTTAGTCAACAAATGTTTTATGGTATAAAGAGCATAAGTGACGCGTATCTATAAATATATCTTATATACCGAGAATTTAAGTTTCTGTCTACGTTATATCCTTCGTAAACGTTTTCCATATGTTTTCACCTCAATTTCAACCATTCAGAGCCTGTAGCACCAGCACCTCCATCGGTACCCGATGATTTACTGAACTCAGTAACTGAAAGCTCATTCAAGGTAGTAATCGAACCCGTCAGCCAAAGATATGTACCAATAAGGTAATTGACCCAGATCAGGGTAATTACTCATTGATAAAATTGTTAGCATAAAAACTTACTTTGGTCATGAGCAATGGAGAACTGTTGATAGTATAAAACATTGTGAAAGGGCTCCATCTGATACAACAATAAACGTAGTTTTTGAGAAAGAAGTAATTGTTCACAAAAATATTTGAATTGAATTCGAGACCCTCAGCTGAAGTCTCAAATGGAAGCATCTGAAAGCAAACAACTTATGCGATAAGGGTGTTTTTCTTCCTCGCAACTTCGACGACCAATAATTGAGTTCAAATTTTCACAGATTTGTTATTTTATGCATAGATACCCCAAGTGAGAAGACTGGTCTTTGACAATTACCAAAGTTGTCCAGTGCCTTTAAACACAACAATCAACCACGTCATTGGGGAGGGGCAAGTTGCCTATATATAACCACTGGATGTGCCACTGAACTTTCCAAACCATATTATCCTGACAGAGTTAGGGCAAACGTGTTTCTAACGCCAACGTATAGATAGGCCTACATGAAAACGACAAAAAACAGCAATGCAGCATGCACAATGGCAAAACATGAAGACATTCAACGGCAAATTTTTGCATAGGCCTACCAGACACATATTGGGCATATTAAATGGCTTGCTGATAATGTTGTTATTCTATGTTTTATTTTTGCTGATAATGTTGTTATTCTATGTTTTATTTTTGCTTTTAAAACAGCTGTTTGGAGTTAACTTTGGTGCAGCTCAACAGAAATGCAGTAATTGACGGCAAGGATCCTGATATAATGTACCACCCGGATCAGCTCGGAACCTACCAGGAGGCACAGGAGTCAATGACGCCTTACGTTGCTGTGGTGTTCACAGGGTGACTCAAATCGTTTATATTGCACTATTTCAGCCAACTCTTTAGTTGTTTAAAAGTTGGGTCAGAGATTGGTTTTCTGTCAACGTTATGCTCTTTCTGAGGCACAGTAATAAAGGGAGATACATCAATCGTCATAGAAAGTTTCAGGTGAATTCAACAAACAATGCCAACGCACGAGGAAGGGGGGAAACTGAACGGGGTTCGGGGAAATAATACGGGAAAGGAAAAAAGAAATGGAACTAATAAATGATTCGGGAATAGAAAGAAAAATAATAAACTGAATGGACTGGGAAAAAATAAGCGAAAAGAGTCATAACGGGATAGGAAAGAACCACTATCGGGACCCAACGAAACTGGAAAACATGGATGGAACCAACGCTCAACACAGAATCGGAAACGGGAAAATACGGGCCAGGGTGCGCAATTTCACCAACCACTAAGGTTCGTCTTAGCAAACAATCCCCAACCCCTTACACCACGCTACATGTGCAGCATTCTGTAGGCAAGAATTCCTAGCGGGTGCCGCGCGAAGCGCAGCATCCCGCTAGTGTTCAATAAAGCAAGGAAATCGAACCGACTGAGGCGTAGGCTAAGCTTGATAGCATCGGCTAAATGTTAGCACTTTCCGCACATTCGTATTTTTTTGTCTAATAGTATAATCTGATTGCTATTTTCGAACAGAAATGAAGTAACTAGCACTATGGAGGTTGAGATTGGAGTAGGGGGCACGACGTCCTGTGATAGCCTTTCAAGGCGGAAACGAAGACAGTCGAAGCGGGAACATATTGGTGATAATGGCGCTCTGAGACCAAATACAAAATACACAGCTTTCTTGAGAGCTTATATTGTATTGGAGAATGGAATGGTAATAATGTCTTTCATTAATCAAAAGTGTAGAAAATGTCCGTCTATATACTAATTAACAGCTTTCTCGAGAGCTTAGGCCTAAGTGCATTGGATTATGAAATGGTAATAGTGTCTTTTTGAATAAAACGAAATGGAAAACCTTTCCGACGTGTGTATTTTGAAACCTTAAATCGGGGAAAGTGAATTACACCACTGAACGATGCATAGAAACTTACAAAAGGGGACAGAATGTAGCATGCTAACTATAAGTACAAAATAAATATCCTCATGAGCTTTTGCAGCAACAACTTACAGTATTTTACTAATTCATTAAAGTGCTATTTTCCTCTTTGCAATTACATGTACCTGTGACTAATTTATTATCGTATGATGTTTTCATATTGATCACCTTGTTTCTTGATACAGGAAGTTTATTCTACTAGTCCACTGATGCAATCAATTCAAACGGGTAAGGACACGCAGCACGTGGCAATTTTAAACACTGCATGTAGATTAAAATGTTGTTGGGAACATTTGTGTGCATGCGGTGTCACAGACGCGGACTGTAACCATAAGCACTCAAATGGACTATATCCGTGGGTTTTGAAGAACGTTCTATAAATTGTTAATCTTATTTGGTGGTCTACGTTTCAGTGAAAATAACGAAGTGTTGTCACAAGATTTGTATTTCAAAACAAGAGAGTGTGATTTATGGAGGCTTTCTTATCAAGTTAATCGACATGCTTCAGATAAAAACTAATCAATTCTTATGGTACCTACCAAATCAGCTTTGGCTCTCATGACTCTTTCTTCCATTGAAACATTCACGCTTTTACCAGACAACTTCGAAATTAACTGTGGAATCTGTACAAAGATCAAACATTGTGTTAAGGAAAACCAAAATACAAGTTCAGTCTTAAGAAATACACTTTGGTATTGCTTTTTGGCTTATTTTCAGGGGAAACGCCATCGAACAATGTTGTAACCTTCGCAGTAATCGGCATATTGAGTACGTTACTGATAGTTGCTGTTGCTGTAATTGTTTTAAGGTCAAAGGTGAATCGCGATTCACACACTACGCAAGACACTCGAGCAGTTGATGCAACGGTGGAAATGGTAAAGATAAACACCAAAACAATAGTTGTGTTTAACAAACTAGATAAAGCGAGTTGTACAATGGTTGTTTAAGGGGACACATTGCCTTTTGGATTGTGTGCTTTGAGCTATAACAAGCGTTTGTTGTGAAATGGCTTTAGTTGGAAAGATGTTAGACAAGTATAATACAATAATCATATATCCTTCAAGTGTGGTTTTTCTATTTCCTTCGTAAACTTACACGATGACCAAATAATAAACTGAATTTGAAAGTGAAAAAAATGGGGTATAAACAGGACGGGTAAAGAACACCTATAGCGGGACCCACGCAAAACTGGTGGGACCAACAAAGAATAAACAACGGGGAAAAAAGACGGGCCAGATGGGTACAATTTTACAAAGCACTAAGATTCATTATAACTTAGGATGGGTTGTATGCACAGTGATTTATATTGTGACAGTGCGTTTTGCTTAGTAAAAGATTGATACACAGTTGAGATCAATCTTTAGTGCTTTGTGAAATCGACCACAGCGAGGAACTCGCGTAGCGCGAGTTTCCGCTAGTTTTAGTTATTCATGTAGATGTATAGTATTAAATACGATGTGACCTGTGACATTACATGTCTACAAATGAGCCACAGAGCATGGACTTCCTGCAGGCATGATTTTGTACAGAGCCCAACTGAAGGAAACATCAAATCGTATATTTTATGGAGATGTCCGATTCTTATCAACTTTTGATATGATGCAAGGGGGCACATCTCAAATTTTGTCCAGCTTTTACTTTCATAACTTTTGGATTTTTGTGGAAATTATAAGACAAAATATCAACTTTCCCATAATATGACCAGTGCAGTATCTTGCCTACCAGACTAGCTGAAGAATGCACAAGGTCACACTTATTGTAAACAAAGTTCACATGGTCTATAGTAATTTTTATAGGAAAAGCACACAATTTCTTGGTCCATTATATTCTTCTTTTAAAACATCTTTCCATTTCAATTCTTTTCATGACCAACGTCTCTCAATCAAACACGTGTCCCTTTTGAATACCAAATAGGGCCTATGTCCACGTTTGTTATCTTCCATTTTTGCGGGAACAGTTTTCGAGTTGTTCTGTTAAGTAGTTGTATTTCCCGGTTTATCAACTCGTTTCGCCTAGTCTTTGTTTTAATGACGCTATGTAAGCAACTATAATGCACCTATTGTCCCGTTTTTAATTCAAACTTTCAAAACTAGGTGACGGCCGTGTCGGCTTTTCTCTTAACAAAGCTTCCATTTTTGACAATCAGAATCCAATAGGTTATGAAGTAAAGATAGGTTCAAGTACGGAAGCTGCTGTTTACGAGGATGTAGGACTGCCCTCATGGGCTGTCCGATGGGAGATCCTCCGGTGCGATCTTGACGTTGATGATACGGTACTGGGAAGGGGAAACTTTGGTGAGGTGAGATCTGGGACTGTGGACCAAGGCGGCAAAAGGACCAAGTGTGCCATCAAGATATTGAAGGGTACTGAGTAGTTGAAATTTAGAAGTGAAACATACTCTAAAACAGAACTGGCTCAAACTTTTTTCTTACACCGCGGTGTACCGCAGCGAGGGGTTTTGTACTGTAACACTGGCAATTCCTGTCTTGAGATGAGACAACGTTATTAACAACTCTGTTATGCACCATGTCCCCATTATTGAGTATTATTTCAAAAGGGAACAAAGGTCCGAGTTCCACAACATAATGCCGTTATGCACACCGCCTCATCACGAGACGTTGGAACGCTAGGCAGCAGACTTACCAGGTAAATGTCTATTGTTTACGTAGTTCTGAGCAAGCGCACATTACCGAGAACAATGGATTTTATCTGGTAAGTCATGCTGCCACCAAGCGTCCCGTAAGTCCCCTATAAGCCATTTCGGAGTTCCAGCTGCGCATGTCTGTTACTGCTGACAACGGGCTTTGTCTATCTCCCGCAACCTTTTGACAATACCGACAACGGACTTCGTCAATCTCCCGTGACCTTTTGACAATACCAGCGGGTATTGTCAAAAGGTTACGGGAGATAGACAAAGTCCGTTGTCAGCAGTAACAGGCATGCGCCCCTGACATTCCGAAGTGGCTTATTGGAGGACTTTTTCAAAAAGCATTTGCATCTCGATAGTCTCCCTCTCAGCACAGGAATTGGCAGTTTACAGAACAAAACTCTTAGCTGCGGTGATAACAAAAATACATTGCCGGGTTTGACTGACCTGATACAAAATTGAGTTAAACTCTGATTACGCGTAATTTTGACCCATTTCAGAGTCATTTTGATGCAGATCCGGGTCAATTCAGACCGGGAAGTTTACAGAAAGTTAACAGGGACAATATAATTTTAAAAATGTGCATGATTTATGTATTTAATCGTGCACGTGGCGTGTTGACAATAGAGCTTTTACTAAAATGACATCCTGAATTTTACCTTTTAGGTCTAGCTTCCCCGAGTGACAGAAAGGATTTTCTTGAGGAATTTCGAACCATGACCAAGATTGGATATCATCCTAATATCGTCTCGCTCATAGGGGCTTGTCAAGATCAAGGTAACCAACGCGTCTTGAGTTATCAGTTTTTTGTAGTCATTTTACCGTCTATATAAGTGAAGTTGGTTTTTATCTTTACAGGGCTTGGCTAGCCGTTAATTTCCAATTAATTTAAACTGTAAACTCGCCACAAACCCGGGTCAAAGGGCAAGGCTAACCCAGAAACTGCCGTCGATTTCACAAAGTTCAGCCTAACTCAGGATTAAAGGAACACGTTGCCTTGGATCGGACGAGTTGGTCTATAAAAAGCGTGTGTAACCGTTTTTTATAAAATGCGTATGGTTGGAAAGATGTTTTAAAAGTAGAATACATTGTTGCAGTAATTCCTATTGACAAGAGCAGCTTTTCAAAATTCCCTCTATTATCTTCACGCTGAATCAGAGGAGAGATCAATCAGGTCAACAGGAATTACTGCAACAATGGAAATTACAAACAAGGTGTCAAAATCACCGTAATAAAATTGTCCGTCTCCTTGTATTTTCATTTTTAGAATACGAGTAACAATTTTAAAATAATAGGTGCTTTTACAACAGCTGCGTTCCTTTTTTTGCTGTCTTTATACCAAGTACCGGTAAGCCACAATGAGTGTTCGATTGCGCATGCTCCCATATTGCAAATTAGGATAACTAGTCTAGAGACACAATACATAACTCTTTTTATGTTTTTATTTTCACCGCCTGGAATGTTTATATATAATATTTAATGTATTTGTTTTATGTGTACTTGTTGAGATGTGTTGTACGTAGCATTGGAGTACCTTCCCAACGGTGACTTGCGTAATCATTTAAGATCATCCCGTCCGGACACCGAATCTGAACCATCTCTGACGTCAGACCAACTCATCAAGTTTGCTCTTGACGTTGCCATGGGAATGGAACATCTTGCATCATCAGCGGTATATATTATCAGGATGTTGTTATTGAGGATAAAGATGGCAAAGAAGAACAAAATAATATTTGTTTTTTATTCTGGATAGCACTTACAATTTGGTTAGTACGAACGTGTTTATACATTGCACTCTAAAAACTTTTGTGAAAGAATTAACCCGAGATCGGGTCCCAGTGGGCCTGTGCCTATTTCTGGCTAAGCTGACCCAAAAAACTGGTGGGGATTTCGTCTTAAAATATTCGTCAGTTTGATGTTAGTCAACCACCCCAAATCCGGGTCAAATATTAAGAAACGGGTCAGCCCCCCCCCCCCGACCCGGAATCCGGGTCAATTTTAGACTTGTGGACAAGTCGTATTAAATGGTCCCACGCGGCGAGATAGTCGAGTTGTGGCGGTGCTCTCGCGCGAACTGCTGGCTGCCCGATTTCTACTCCTCGCCGAGGAGGAGAAATCGGGCAGCCAGCAATTAGGGGTAGAAATCGGGCAGCCAGCAGTTAGGAGTAGAAATCGGGCAGCCAGCAGTTCGAGTATCTCGCCGCGTGGGACCATGTACGACTTGTCCACAAGTCTAGGTCGATTTTGACCCGGGAGTTTTTTTTAGAGTGCGGCCATTTATGTTTTGTTGAATTTCAGGTGATCCATCGCGATTTGGCCGCCAGAAATATCCTACTCGGCCGTGGATTTGTGGCAAAAGTGGCAGATTTTGGACTTTCCCGGGGAGAGGACATCTATGTTCAAACATCAATGGTATAACATTTTACGCATCATTTCTTTAATTCCATTTCCATCGACTCAACATCATCGAAAGCCTCAATTTGCTCCGGAAGTTAACACCATAATTTATTTGTTAAAGCCTTTTACATGACTGTTTTGATTAATATTTATCAATAGATTTATTTATATATATTCTAACCTTAAGGTAAATGAATGTTTACGTCTGCTGTTGTTATTTCTTTATAAACAGAAACGCGTACCAACTCGCTGGTTATCCATCGAGTCTATTCTGCACAATGTTTACACAACTAAGAGCGATGTGTAAGTTTATATCATTTAGCATTGAGTTGTGATTTTCTAGGGAAGTTATCAATATCCTTCTTATCCAAATCCTTACAGTGGAAAAATGTTCATGTAAAAAATTACCACTAAAAGGGGTGGGGTGCTATATCAAATGAGTATAAGTATTGCCTTAAATCAGTAAATGCCAGTGAACCCCTACATTTTCTGTAATAACGCACCATCCCCACCACATTCAAGATGGGAAAGCTTTTCATAAAAATCATTTTGTTAAAATAAATTCTTAAAAAAAAACGGATTTCCAACATTGGCTTCATTACTAAACTGCTTATTTTTCAGGTGGTCCTTTGGCATTCTCGTATGGGAAATCGCAACTTTGGGTAAGATATTGAGTTTCACTTTCATTGCATAATAGACCTTATCGCAAATACCAATGCGCACGCGCAGACTGTTGAATTAGGTGCATTGTTGGATATATATGGATCAAATTTGGATACCAGCTAGACCACAATGCACCTAATTCCAAGCTTTAAGCGCGCACCCCGGTATTTGCGAAAAGGTCTCTGCGGAAAGCTCTGCTTTTACGCTGAACTCCACCAACGTTCAACTTGCTCAGAAAGCAGCTTTCGTCCATCCAATGATCTGCTAGCCTGAACATCTGACGTCACATTTTGAGGCTCGTGAAAAGACCCCCTGCATTGACCGCCGTCTTTGATGAAACGTGCACACGTGAAAGGCTAACGGAGGTTAAGATACGTTACGCGAGCAAATACGTGAACGTGAACGTCAGAAATAATAATATGGGTTTTTAAGATCTCGATTTTAGCATACGTGACCATTTTTCAAGGTATGGTTCGTGCAGACGTCATACGTGAGCATGCAATGAGTCCAAAGTGGTGACTTCACCTTAACCTCCCTATCGGACGGGACACGCGTTAACTTTTCCATTGTGTGTTACATCAAAGATGGTAGTAAATGACGTGATCTGCAATTCATCTGTTAGTATTACGCCAGAGAGTGGCATTGGGTCTACGTCAGGATCCCGACGGTCACGTGGTGTACAGTTAATCTGGCATTCATTTCGCGAGCCAGTTATACGTACACATAAAACATCATTATATGGATGTACACTTATAATGTACGTTTTATCCAATGATATCACAGATTTTGTAAAACCAATACTGGTCCTTGTCCTTGCGTATAGGGGAGTCTAATGGTCTGTCCCGTTTTTGCCTCGGTGAGAGCCCTGATGAGAATGTGACGTCTTACGCAAGTGGTCTGTTGTTGATAGCTTAATAAATCTCGTTTTGTGTAGTACTTCTTACGTATCCACGTAGATAAACAGTTACGTCCAAAATAAAAGTCAATGAGATTTGAAGGGTGTTGAAACTTTACTCTCACAGTTTGAAATAGTATAATTTTGTATATGGGGATACACATGTACGTGTGTGCTTTGATATAATTGTTTGTTTCGTTTACATGTGTTTATTTTGTGCAGGTGGCACCCCTTATCCGTCTATTAGAACCAAAGACTTGGCAAGTCACCTTACCGATGGCTATCGTATGTCGAAACCCCAAAATTGTGACGAAAAAATGTAAGAAGATTGAGTTTCTTACAAGACAAATTATCAAAACATAAAGACACTGGACACTATTGGTAATTGTCAAAGACCAGTCTTCTCACTTGTTGTATCTCAACATATGCACAAAATAACAAACCTTTGGACCAAATTGGTCATCGAAGTTGGGAGATAATAGTGGAAGAAAAAAACCCTTGTTACACGAAGTTGTGTGCTTTCAGATGCTTGATTTCGGGACCTCAATATCTAACTCTGAGGTCTCGAAACCAAACTCAAATGTTTTAGTGGAAAATTACTTCTTTCTCGAACGTTACTTCAAAAGGAGCCGTTTTTCACAATGTTTTATACTATCAACAGCTCTCCATTGCTTGTAAGTTTGTATGCTAACAATTATTTTGAATAATTACAAATAGTGTCCAGTACCTTTAAATACCGAGGAAATAAATATCCGTTACACTTGAATTTTCACAATATGCTGATGTCAACAGTGTAATAATATTTATTTGTTAGAAAAAATACTATTTTGCGAAAATTATTCAGATAAAAGCTGAATGAAAGCGTAAAATGATAAGACATTACATCAATTAATACAAATAGGTTAAATGCAGTGGACACTCTTGGTCATTGCCAAAGACTACTTAGCCTTCACAGTTGGTGTATCTCAACATATTATGCATAAAAACACAAACCTGTGAAAATTTGAGCTCAATCGGTCATCGAACTTGCGAGATAATAATGAAAGAAGGAAAAAACACCCTTGTCACACGAAGTTGTGTGCGTTTAGATGGCTGATTTCGAGACCTCAAGTTCTAAACCTGAGGTCTCGAAATCAAATTCGTGGAAAAATTACTTCTTTCTCGAAAACCATGTCACTTTAGAGGGAGCCGTTTCTCACCATACTCGTCACCAAGAAAGGTTTTATGCTAATAATTATTTTGAGTAATTACTAACAGTGTCCACTGCCTATAATGTTACCTTTACATTGTTGGTATGTGATTGTAGATACACGTTGATGATCCAATGCTGGGAAGAAAATCCAACCAACCGACCCTCCTTTTCTGACCTGGTGACTGTCCTGAGTGGAATGAACGAAAGCCAGATTAAACACGTGAGAAATTCAATACAATTCACAAAAAGTAGCATCAAGTAGTGCTAGGGCATACAGCTGCAAATTAATACACACTTACAATAACATACATGTACATGGTCCATGGTTTGGACAGCTTTTGTAACTGTTTCTTGTCACACGAGGCAAAAAGAGACAGTCTTCATGAACAAAAAAACCCATTCACATTTCAAAATCAAACTTGAACCTTGAATGTTCAAGGATTTTTCTTTTTTGATTGTAGACACTGCTGGACAATGACACTATGCCTATACTAGCCCTGGCCTGGCGGCCTTACGCCTTCGTATATGTGTGTAGGCCTACAGGACAGAGGAAGGGTCCTATATAGGTCTACTACCAAAGTGGTCCTGCATACACCGCAGTTGGTTGCCTCCAGGGCTCTTAAGCTCTCTGCATGGACATAATTGTTCCGGTGCCATGCAATACTGTCCGCTCCGGATACTTGTGCATATGCAATCGTGTCCGGGGCTGTGCAAAAACCGTCCGGTGGACATGCCCGGAACCTACTTAGCAGCATGAATATTCACGTTTTAATACCCAAAGGTCGAACGTTTCCCATGTCATTCATGACATGCACTTAGCTTGTAAAAAAAATGGCGAACTTGCTCTGTCGACCAATGGCGTTGAATTTACTGCAAGGACGGTTTTGCACAGGGTGGACACAACTGCATATGCACATGTGTCCGGGCGGACACAGTTGCATTATGCAGCAGCGTCCGGGTGGACACGATTGCATATGCAAAACCGTCCGGCGGACATGATTGCATAAGCAATCATGTCCTCCGGATAGTATTGCATGGAGGACATAATTGCATGCGATACCGACAAGCCATAATTATACCTTTTTCATTGACAAAGAAACGGGTGATTTGTGATGATATATAATGGCCGAATGATTTGTAACAGTTTATGATCTATTGCAGACCTACATGGCATTCCAGCGACCTCACTACGAGAATTTCAGCGTCATCAGACCAGAGTTAGATGACAACTAAATAATTAACTTCGCCCGTTGGATTTCAACAACCAAGTCCATCCAGGCATAGATGATCAAGCAGATGTTCAAATCATGTAATTTGCTTGAGGTGGGGGATTGTGGGCATACGCAAGGGCTTAGCATGAAATGTTTTCCTTATTAATAAAAACAGGATTCCTAACCAAATTTTATTTTGTTGCATATTTGGTGGTCCTGTTTTTATTTAAGGAAGAAATATCTTGCTAAGCAAATTTTTGTGCTTACATGCTTTATGAAATTGGGCCCAGATCAACTAGAGATGTAGAGTCAAACACCGATGTCCCAACAGCTTCATTCCACTGCATCCTCTATACAACATTTCCCTGCATCCTCTATACATTTGTACAATGTTTCCCTGCATCCTCTATACAATGTTTCCCTGCATCCTCTATACAATGTTTCCCTGCATCCTCTATACAATGTTTCCCTGCATCCTCTATACAATGTTTCCCTGCATCCTCAATACAATGTTTCCCTGCATCCTCTATACAATGTTTCCCTGCATCCTCTATACAATGTTTCCCTGCATCCTCTATACAATGTTTCCCTGCATCCTCAATACAATGTTTCCCTGCATCCTCTATACAATGTTTCCCTGCATCCTCTATACAATGTTTCCCTGCATCCTCAATACAATGTTTCCCTGCATTCTCTATACAATGTTTCCCTGCATCCTCTATACAATGTTTCCCTGCATCCTCTATACAATGTTTCCCTGCATCCTCAATACAATGTTTCCCTGCATCCTCTATACAATGTTTCCCTGCATCCTCTATACAATGTTTCCCTGCATTCTCTATACAATGTTTCCCTGCATCCTCAATACAATGTTTCCCTGCATCCTCTATACAATGTTTCCCTGCATCCTCAATACAATGTTTCCCTGCATCCTCTATACAATGTTTCCCTGCATCCTCAATACAATGTTTCCCTGCATCCTCTATACAATGTTTCCCTGCATCCTCTATACAATGTTTCCCTGCATTCTCTATACAATGTTTCCCTGCATCCTCTATACAATGTTTCCCTGCATCCTCTATACAATGTTTCCCTGCATCCTCTATACAATGTTTCCCTGCATCCTCTATACAATGTTTCCCTGCATCCTCTATACAATGTTTCCCTGCATCCTCTATACAAAGGTTTTGAGGGGAATACCAATATTGCTACCTTTAGCTTCCCTGAGTTATTTTCATCTTCCTTAAGTATTTTCCGAATCGTGTTAACTCCTTGAAAGAGTGGCTTTCAGCCGCAACTTGGGCAAACTTGCATTGAAAAATTGATATAAAATGAACTCTCATCAGAACCTTTACCCCGTATCTATAACTTCTGTTCAACTTTTGCAGCAAAGAGCTTGTCTACAAGCTATAGCCTAATAAGTAAAATACAATTATAGGGTTGTGTGTCGTTTAAATCGGTTAGCATGTCTGTTAACAACTACCAATGGTTTGCGGAAACATGAGTGTATCTACTTGCCAGGTATAAGATTTGTTCTTAGAGAACTGTCTTAGACAGCAAGACAGTTCTCTAAGAACAAACTCTACCTGGCAAGTAGATACACACATGGTGTTACAGCAAACCAAATATACATTGATACGGGACCTCACCATGCAATGCCTCAAATCATATATTATACTTTATCATATTTTCCTTATTATGACATTATCGCATCAGCAGCGTCGGATATCTTGTGCGAGAACTAATTAATGAAAATACGATGGTAGTCGGACAGGGTGGTAAGTTTAGTATTAAGTAGCTCGATTTTGATAGATTTTATAATGTACTCTTATGAATTCCAAAGAAAGGTGTGAATTTTTTTAAGTGTATATATTTTTGGTGTATTTGGAAAATGGTGATTGTGTAATAAGCACTCTGCATATCTCATCAGTACTCGGCTGGGATTCGAGCCCAATCTATCGACGTCTGCATTGAGAGCAACGGTGTGTGTCTTTAGACCACCAAGCTATAGAGCGTGTGGCCCATATGACAGTTCATCAACTGGGGAGTTAAAGGTGATCACAACGGTCACATACACAAAAGATAATCAAAATTATCACCATAATTATCAGTTGTTAAAATAACACAAATGCATCCTCTTTAGTGTTGTTTTAGCGTCCTAATGGTGAAAATTCAGATAATTTTTCGGTATCTTTGACTACACCTCTAGTCTGGTGTCAATGATCTATGACGATTTGAACGCCTTCAGTTTTTGCAGTACCTTTTCCTTAGATGTAAAAAAAAGATTTGTTTTCTACAAGATATTAGCCTAAGTATTTACATACATTGTAATTTCAATTGGTTGTCTTTGCTGCTTGTCTCTCGACACTTGCCTTCAATACGTACAAAGTTAAAGTTTATTGCATTAATTACACAATCAGCGGTATGCCTTATGAGCAAACGCGGTAGTCGGATGGCTACAATATTTATTACAACTTTTAGAGCGACTAAGATATATATTTAAAAAAATACTTGTAATGAAAGATATGGTTTTTATTCTTAACATGGTCACTCGCTATCAACTCCGGTGGCAATCTGGTAAAATAAACTACTATGGAGGCCGATGAACTTTCAACTACTTGATTGACACTTAATTGGTAATTACTCAAAATAATTGTAAGCATAAAATCTTATTTTGTAACGAGCAATGGGAGAGCTTTTGGTAGTGTAAAACATTGTGAGAAACGGCTTCCTTTAATTGGTGTAACATAGTTTTTGAGAGATATGTTATTTCTCGCTCAAGTGTTAAAATACTTCAGTACTCTGTATTATACATATTTGCAACATTGAATAAACGTATTTATCTTATCTAAGTGATCGAGGAATACTGGTCTTTGACAATTACCAAAGGTACGTCGTATCATGTGCCTTTAGCTTGATAAGATACACGGTAAAGCTCCTTCGTCTCGCGATCATACTCCGATGGACTAGTGGATGTAGGTAAAGGAGAGGTAGCTAGGCCTATCGGCATTTAATTGAAGTTCTGCTTCATCTTCGCTGCGTTTGTTAAAGTATTTTTGTTTGGTTTATTTTTTTAAACAAAGGTATATTTATCACTTTATAATGTTGAGAAGATATTTTTTGCATCAACGTTTTATTATATAGACCTATTAGAAATAATGTAGAAGTAATGTTTTGCAATAAAAACTTTTAAAAAACCCTATGTAGCCTAGTAGTGTTTCTGCTTTATTTCTGAGAGTGATTGCATAGGCCTAGGCCTACATGAAATGTTGTATTCACCGCCGCGTTTCAGAACCACCTGGTGTCCCCTCTGCATGGAGCAGAGGTAAAGACTGAGGCTAATTTAAGTGGAAATGCCAACACAGTTCTGCCTGAAACAGAACCACTTTGGTAGTAAATTGTGTCATTGTCAAACAATGTCTACGATCAACAAGAAAAATATGTGAACATTGAAATGTGAATACTAATAGTCTGCCCAATAATGTTTATCTAGTGACATGGGCCTACTTCACACCAAGCTATTGTCAAGAATTATTTGCGCTCTTTCTACCCAATAATTTTGATATTTCTCTAATACACAAACACATGAACAAATGCACAGTTTTTAATACTTAATAGAAAAGAGAGCGAACAAACAGAACTTCAAAACAAAGCTGAATGCTGAAACAACTAAACGGGATCTATTCTGAATCGGGTATTCAGTTTGACAGGGGCAAACATTCTAGATCGGGCACAAGAACAACCTCGACTTCATGACCTCGGGGAGCACATCAATGCAGGGGACGGCACAGCACCCATGAGAACGAGGATGACAAAAATACATGCAGTGGGAATCCAAACAGTAATTTCGGCACAAGATGGAATCGCCAAAAGCAAAGGAAGTTTCAGGAGGAAAACGTCAAATTGAGGAAGACGAAGGGGAAGAAGAAGAATGGATAGGGCCAATGCCAGCTGAAGCAGTTAAATCCAAGAAAAGGAAATGTAAGTAAAGACAGAAACAAACGTCCGAACGAAAAACACATCAGTCAAGCGCGGTACCCTGACCCCTCTTCAATATCCACTTGAAACGGTTATTGCCAAAATGGATTAGTCTGGCCCGAAACCGCCATGACCGAATTAATTTTACTGATACTCTACTGATTATAATATTATGTACGGTAGTCAATAAGATTAGTAAGAAAGTTTTTAAATATTTCCCTACTTCATTAGGTTAAATTTCCCATTCAGGGTCGATCTTAGGAAACTCGTGGGGACTACCCTAAGTAACTAAATAATATGATAAACAGGAAACATT
Organism: Asterias rubens; assembly: GCF_902459465.1. Lineage (NCBI taxonomy): Eukaryota > Metazoa > Echinodermata > Asteroidea > Forcipulatida > Asteriidae > Asterias > Asterias rubens. The sequence continues at coordinate 10,810,237 of NC_047073.1, read as the reverse complement.
GAACAGGTGAGCAACAAATGTTTGCTCATCAAACTCCCGATTCGGGAGTTTGATGGAGCAAACATTTATTGCAGAATCATCATCCTCATGCTCTGTAGCAATCATGGGGACGTAGAGAACCGCCCAACCAATGCGAGTTGATGCAGATTGCCACAGCTGCCATGCCTGAGACTGGAAGTCTGCTTCTGAGGTCGGCCTCCCAAATCCCTTTCTCCATATATCTATCTAAAAAAAAATAATGCAATTTCCAAATTATGTCTGAAAGCTGTTTTCAGCTTTATTGAGAATGCCCCTGTAAAATCCAAGTAGGTTTAAAAACTGGTTGGTCTATACAGGAGTAACTATAGAATACAGGGCCACACTCGGCGACAGCCCTAACCCTAATGGCATAACCCTAACCCTATCCCTAACCTTAACCCTAACCCTATCCCTAACCTTAACCCTAACCCTAACCCTATAACCCTGGAGTGGCCCTGTAGTTCTACTTACTATTCTGTTGTTAGCGTTGAGCTAGCCCCCTAGAACTGGTATCGTCTCAACGATAACGAAACCAATCTCATAGTTCTAGGAGTAGCCCTACAATATTAAATAGTGGCAATCCACCTCGGGCCTATATGATTTAACTTAGTGGCGATAATGTAACCCTCCTCCTGACAGCAGAGGAGGGTTACGTTATCGCAACTAGATTAAACTGTACTATTGAAAGTTAAGAATGATTGCATGGTTTTACTCTTAGGAATTTGTTCAGCTTTAAAGGGTTCTACACTAAAAGTTAAGCCTGAGTAAACTTTAACAGGTGATTGAACATGTCTTGATTCATTCTTGAAACATTCTTGAAACATTCTTGAAACATTCTTGATTCTTGAAACATTCAAAGAAGTCAAGTAGAAACTAAAGATACATTTCAAATGTCAATTTCAATTAATTGATATTTATGTAATAAAAGTAATGTGTTCAGTTTTTGTTATTTCATTTTTGTTATTTCATTTAATATGTTTCAGATCTTGAGTTTGAAGACATTTACTTGAGTAATCTTCCATCAGCCGAACTGTATGAGAAAAGCTACATGCATAGGGACACTGTTACACATGTAGCGGTCAGTAAGTAAGTTCACCTTTACGGTTGTTTGTTCTTCATCCATCAAGCTAACCCAGATACGTTGGGATAATCGTAACCCTGGATCCTCCAAGTTGTCATAAACTGGCATGACTGGAGGGTAACAATGAACAATTATCCAGATAAAGTAGCTGGAGCTAGACCACCTGAGCTTTTTACCACTACGGTGGCGGTCTCCTTATTTTGTCAATATATTCGTTCAGGGGTGCCAGCCAACAGCTGATTGCACGAAACTTGCCTTAGTCCACTTGCAGTAACGTTTAAGGCGCAAGTTGCTCCACAAACGTTGCTCAGTTGGACTTCACAGTTGCGTAAATTTTTGTGAAATCAGCTGCAGGAGCCATACAACCGTTAGCTGCCGTTTTAGCGAGGGATCACAGCCAAGTTTACAATACATTTCAATGCAGTTCAATAATATGCTTGTTCCATACCCTTGTTGGGAAAAAATAAACAATATAAGAATTAAACAGTACATAGAAAAGTAACAAAATCAAAAGCGCATAAAACTAGGTACAAGAGAGGAGCAAGAGCATGAGGCTATAAGATGAAGCCGAGGCTTGTAGACAACAACCTTTATACAGACAAACAAACAAACAAACAAACAAACAAATAAACAGGGAAGAGGAAGACGGACCAAACGAAAGATGACATTACAATATACAAAGACTGTAATACCAGGCTAACTGAAGACGACAAGAGTAAATAAATAAGAAGAGATAAAACATTGGAAGTGGCTAAGCTTGGGCGATACCTTTTTATCAAATATCGCGATACCAATTTGGAAACGATTTCGATATTGGATCAATTTGGTTTTAATCGATCTATCGATATATCGCGTTATTGATTAAGTATCGCAATATCGCGATGTATTTCCTAGCTGAGACATCTTGCACCCCATAGGTTTAGAGTAAAACCAGAAGAATAGGTCATTAGAACACCTCTCTTATGCTATGACTGTCTCTTCTACAACTTTCACTCGGAGTTTGAAGACTCATGATGTCAAACTTAATTAATTGTGATAAAGTCGAATATCGCGATATATTGTCGGCGATTTATCGTGATTAAAATAAATCGATATCGCCCAAGCTTAGAAGTGGCAGCAGAGGAATCATCTGAAGGGGATGTAACTTTTTCGTTTGGTCACACTCAAACCTTTTATTTGTTAATTGTTACAGGACAGATTACATTATAACGGCAAGTTGTGACGGACATGTTAAATTCTGGAAGAAGCAGGATCAAGGTATCGAGTTTGTCAAGCACTTCAGGGCACATCTTGGTAAGTTATAATAATAATCATAATAATAATACTATTGTAGTGGTATACAGTGCACGTATCTACCAAACAAGGTACTCAAGGCGCTGAGTATATACAAACTTCCAGAAAGGTAGGTTATTGCAGTGATGAATTCTGATGAGACCTAATTAATTGTACCACCTAACAAGGGTTTACAAGGTGCTACTGCGCATACAGCAGCCACAGCCAGGAGCACCGGGGCGAAACCCTTCTCTTTTCGATGAGTGCACTGGGTTCTTTTACATGTGTTACACAACACATGGGACCAACAGCTTTACATTCCATCCGAAGGACGAAGCAATGGTTAAATGTCAGAAAGTAAAGGTGCAAATCATACACACCATTTAAAAAAGTATTGTTAACTTATTTTGTTTAGCTGTTAAATAAATTGCCGTAAAATTGTTGTTTTTGTTATCTGTTTTTCAAATATAGGTAGAATAGAGTGTATATCAGTGAGTGTTGATGGATCGTTACTTGCTACTGTTGCCGACGACAAAGCAATAAAGATATTTGATGTTGTCAATTTTGGTGAGTAAAATACGGATGCTTGCCTTTGAGCAAACCAATGTGGGTTAACTTTGGTTGTGCTATTGAGTTTCTTAAAGTTAGAATTTAAGTATAAAAATTGTTGGGTTTGAGGTCACCAAGACACGCTTAAAACAAAAATTGTACACTGTTTTTATGAAGTATGGAAATAAATATAGATTTGAATGAATGACTGAATGCTTCATACTTTTTGTTCTTGTTCTTTTCATTGAGTGAAGGTCATCTTTATGAGGGAATTTAGTGTAATTTAAAGACACTGGACACCTCTGGTTATTGTCAAAGACCAGTCTTCTCTCTTGGTGAATCTCAACATATGCACAAAATAACAAACCTGTGAAAATTTGAACTCAATCGGTCGTCAAAGTTTTTATTTTTTTCAGAATCTCATCCCTGCCATTGCTCAAGACATTTGTGGTTTCTTGTTTTGCAGATATGATTAACATGATGAAGATTGACTATGAACCGGGCTGCTGTGAGTGGGTGTTTCGTTCCGGTGATGCTATCAGTGCTTTAGCTTGGTAAGGAGACCATTTGTTCCTCTAAGTATCTAGTCTTAATAGATGTTAAATTTGCACCGGGGATAAAGAATAATAATTTTGGTTTTTACCCATAACCACCGATGTGTGTTAACACTGTATACTCAGTACTTGACCGAGTTCTGTGAAAAAAATCACAGGCATATTACTCGGTTGGGATTCAAACCCACGACCTTTGCAATTCTAGAGCAGTGTCACTCCAACTCGTCGTTATAAAACTCCCAATCATCAAGTGCTTTAGCGTGGTAAGGGGGCCATTTGTTCCTATAAGTATCTAGTCATTATAAAACTCCGAATATCCAAATGTAATGTTTCTTATTATGTATCAATAAAGAGCCTGACTATTGCTGTTCCAGCCTCAGCTTGAATGTGTATACAATAAACCCTATGCAATAGGTTTAATCAGATTTGTGTGTATTCTTATAAACCGCAGACGAACACAACAAAATGTGCTGTTACAAATATGTACTAACATTTATTAATTTGTGTTTTGTTTTAATTCGATGTGTACAGTTCTGAGAAGACATCAGGCAACATCCACATTTACGATGGACGGTCAAGTAATATTGCCATTCACACTCTCAGCTCCTTACACAGCTGTCCAGTTATTCTCATGAAGGTAAGAATGTCAGGGGTAGTCCGTATCCGGATTGGTGGCTACGGCTAAGGCTACGGCTGTTGCTAAGTGTGTTGTTAAGGACATCCTATACTTCAAAGTATGATGATGCGGAAATCTAGCTGTAGCCACTATTTCAGTCACGGCCTTAGTCAAGACTGAGGTTTAACTTTTGTTTTGTTTTTTTAATCTATCTGATAATGGAACAAAGAAGAAAACAAAAATGGAGGTCTGTAACCCGTAGGGCTGAAGATACATGTAACTGTTTAGCGAAGATGATGAAGAAATGTTCAGTTGTAGATGTTAGTGGGAATACCCATATTGAAAGAACCGTCATATTAGTAGGACAATAACAACTTAATTCAAGTCACCAAGGTGGGATTCGAACTGGGGTCAATAGAGATGAAAGGCAGGGCAAGATACCACAAAGCCAACCGGACAATATTGAGTACCTTTGCTTTTCTGCCACCCAATCTTTACTTACTTATTTTATTTTGATTACAAATCCAACAGCACAATTAACGCCAAAAACAGGGTGAATGGGTTACAAGAAGAAATGCTTAGTTTTAGATGTTTGGGGAAAACCCCGATGGGAAAATCCCTCGCTAACAGGTAGGGACTGAAAACCCACTCCACATGCAAGGCTCTGGTCCGAGGTGGGATTCGAACAGGGGTCGGGTCGCATAAGTGAAAGGCAGTGAAAGAAACCACTGAGCCAACCTGGGCCCAATTTCATAGAGCTGCCAAGCACAAAAATTTGCTTAGCACAGAACTTCTTCCTTGATAAAAACAGGATTACCAACCAAATTTCCATGTGAGTTTCAAGATAAGCAAACAACAACTTAATACCAGTAACAAGAAATTATGCAACAAATGGAAATTTGGTTGGCAATCCTGTTTTTATCAAGGAAGAAATTCTATGCTATACAAATTTGTGTGCTTAGCAGCTCTATAAAATTGGGCCCTGATTCCAATGTTTTGAAATGATTTTTCTTTCCCTAGTATAATCCAGTTTATGAAGTGATGGTATCGGTAGACAAGCAAGGAATGGTGGAATACTGGACTGGACCAAAGAAAGAGTACAAGTTCCCAGTGCAAGTTTCCTTCAAGTACAAAACGGATACAGATTTATATGAGTTTGTAAAGGTAAATAATGAATAGGGTAGGTGGCCTTAGCTTTCGATCCAAACCGGACCTTCTTCAGAGGCATAAAACAAGTACAAACAAATACATATCTATTTATAGAAAAAAGGGAGGGGAAAGGGATTAAGGGAAGGATCCCGAAAGAAGCGGGAAAATAACAGCCAATGAAAGTTTCTATTTCAGAAACAATATTGGTGGCTATGAACCAATAGGAGTGAAGTGGGGAGGACAAAGGATGTCTAGTATGAAAGGATGGGTTACTGGACCATAAAAGTGGTAAATGTATTGTTCAACAACAATGCAGGGAAATATGAAAGGGTAGGATTAGAGAGCAAGTTGCATCATGATGCACTTAACAATGGTCAATTAATAAGAATAGCAAGATCAAAGGTATGTGGTTTTAAAAATAGGTACATGTATGAGGGACCTGTGGAAAAAAAGGGGGGGGGGTTACTTACATCAGATAGTTATAATTTGTTAAGGTAAAGATATAACATGCATACTTGCAAGGCTGTTACGTCTTAGTTTTGCATTCAGTTCAGGCCAATAAATGTTAACTTTATAGTATTTACTCAACCTAAAAATTATTTAAAATTCACCTCGTAATGATTTATGCCATCCTACTGTCTAACCGTTCAGTATCAGCCAAATGGTTTTGATTGAAACGGCACTATTCAAGCTGAACATATGATATTAAGTAGTGAATGCATCTTACTACAGGCCTTGCTCTTTGTAATTGTTGAAAAAAGGTAAATTTAACCCTTTTGGTAAACTTTACTGAGAGTAGGAGGGCTAACTATTACGGTTAATTCCAATAGATTTTGATCTCCATAAACCACCAGAGGAAACGAGTGAAATCCTTTTACTTAGCAGTCGTCTAAATGTTTTTTTTTTCTTCTTTTGTTTTGACAGTGTAAGACAGTTCCCATGGGCCTGGCATTTTCACCCAGTGGTAAAGTGTTTGCTGCTCTGGCTAAAGACAGAAAGGTAACAGAAACCCAAATATTGAAATCGCCTAATAATGTTCAGTTTAATTGCTCATGAAAGTAATCAGGAATACATTTTCTAAATGATTTTAGGGACTTGATTCGTTGAGATTTACTAGAACAAACTCTTTTCCTATTGAGTCACAAAAGTCACTCAATAACAAGATTTATGATATACAATATTAGTCATGACATGATCTGCCTGTTTTATAAACGTTTCACATGCACTAGAATCTTTGTAAACCGTGGTTTTAAAAAATTACCTAATGTCCTTTTATGATCACCTATTTTGTAACGGCAATTTGCTTAACAACATTAGTAACTAGTGCTTATACATTGTAAGGTGCATTTTACTCTACGACTGTATTAATGCGCTTTATATTAGTGGCATGGTCATTGGGCCAATAACATTCTTGTAATCTTTCTCAGCTCCGTGGAAGTATACAGCCCTGAGCTGCCGTGGCGCTCCAAAGACTTTTTCAACGACAATCAAAGATTAACTTTATGATTTATGTTTCAGGTGAGAGTCTTCAAATTTTTAACGGGGAAACTCACGCGAGTTTTTGACGAGTCGCTGCAGACGTTTAGTGAGCTGCAGCAGATGAGACAGCAGCTACCTGACATGGAGTTTGGACGACGGATGGCCGCGGAGAGGGACTTGCAGAAATCAGATGCTTTCTCACATCCAAACATAGGTAAGTGTGCTCCGTGCGAAATTCTAGAGATATCTTGACTTTCAAATTGACCTTCTAAGTGTTATGTAAATTTTGATTCAATGTTGATTGTTTACATTTTCTACTGGTGAATGATTGGTTCAAATAAAGGATATGCTAAAAACTTTGTAAATTATTGTCAACCTTTTTGAAATTCAAGAAATGAATTTCAAATTTACATTCTTAGTGAAGTTTTATGTTAGTGTTGCTATACTGCTTACATTTTCTACTTGTATATGGTTGGTTCAATTAAAAGAAAGTTACAGAATTGGTAAGAAACAAAAATCATGAAGATCACAGATTTACATAAAACTTACACGGTCTAATGATGATGATAGTAGAAAACACCACTTGAAATATTTCTGTCAGAAATTTCATATTTGATGAGAAATAAATAATCTAACTTCGCGGTTGGAGTTTAACCCTCAGTGAGCATTTTATTAATTTATATTTTGGCATGGATTCAATGCAAAATTTGTATTAGGTTTTTCACTATTCTCTCGTGACCCAGATGGCCGATCGATCTCAACCTTCTACAGGTTTGTCAGTTTATGTATATGGTGGATTACATAAAATGCTTACACTGCCAGCAACTGTTTTGTCGCCAAAAACCAATCCTGTAATGTTCCTTTAAGGGAGCATACCACTTTTTACATAATTTTAACCCTTATTTCTCTGATAAGATTTTGCTATCTTTAAATTTTTGAAAAAAGAAGAGCTTATGATGTTGATTCAGTCATGGCTTCATGAAAGGTTTTCCAAAAGGTATTTTTCCTTAGTAAATGCTTTAAAAATTGTTTTGTGTTTCAGTGTTTGATGAAAGTGGTAACTTTGTTCTGTATGCTACAATGCTTGGGATCAAAGTGCTAAATCTACACACAAATAAATGCTCAAGAATCTTAGGAAAGGTGAGTATCAAAGGGATGTCAATGTCAGTCCTTCCCTGAAAATAATCAGGAAAACAAACTTACCTAAAATTCAGCAGTTCACGGTCGCATGAGATTCGTCATCCTTTTTTGGCAATCAGGGTTGCTGAAAATCAAAACAAGAAATAAAGTTTACAAATTTGCATTCAGTTAACATAGAGAGCTATTTTGGAAGAATGAATAGTAATAAAATCATCATGAATAAAGGCAGTGGACACTATTGGTAATTACTCAAAATAATTATTAGCACAAAACCTTACTTTGTAATGAGTAATGGGGAGAGGTTGATGGTATAAAACATTGTGAGAAATGGCTCCCTCTGAAGTGACGTAGTTTTCGAGAAAGAAGTAATTTTCAATGAATTTGATTTCGAGACCTCACATTTGAGGTCTCGAAATCAAGCATGTGAAAGCACACAACTTCGTGTGACAAGGGTGTTTTTTCTTTCATCATTATCTCGCAACTTCAATGACCGATTGAACTCAAATTTTCACAGGTTTGTTATTTTATGCATATGTTGAGATACACAAAGTGAGAAGACTGGTCTTAGACAATTACCAATACTGTCCAATGTCTTTAACAAGTAATCCTGATAACACACCTTTAAAAATTCACCCAACCCCATCTCTACTTTTTTTCCCAAACAGCCTGAGAACATTCGCTTCATGCAACTTGCTCTGTACCAGGGATGTAAGAAACCAAGCAAGGCTGCCCTCTCTGTTGAAATGCAGGCATCAGAAAACCCAGCTCTAATGAAAATGACCTCCGACCCCACACTTGTCTGCTCTGCCTTCAAGAAAAACAGATTTTACTTGTTCACGATGCATGAACCAGATGATGCAAAAAGGTATACTGTTTTTAATTATCCCGGGGGGTTTTCCTTAGATTTGTTGGTGACTACCCAGCAAGAAACAGTTAGCTTGTCATTTCACTAGTTCACCCGTTTTTTTTCACACGTCTATATTTGATGTTGAACAGGGATGCTTGTCAACACTGAACTAGACATTTGGACCACTCGGGGAGAATTTTGACTGGTCCTCGGTTGTTTTAACTGGCATTGGAACACTCTTCATTATCAAATAATGTCATGCTAATTCACTTTCCGATTTCAAAATATCACTCAAAACACACCTTTTCCATACTTATTTCACTTCTTAGGCTATTTATATCTCAGTGCTTTGTGTGGTTAATTTTGTATTGCTTGTAATTATTGTTGTGAAGCGCTGTGGTACCTTTTTTTGTGTAAGAACGCTATATAAATGCTTAGATTATTATAATGGACCAGCAGATCTGTTAAGGGAGAATGCTAAATAACTCCTACAAGATGTCACCATCTACCAAATTGATCAAAATTAGTTGTTTCTTTCTGCTTGCACACTGAACTTGTGCAGAACTTTCAGATAATGCCAAAATCTTACTCTACAGCCTAAATAATCTGTTAATAGTCAAGTAGTCTCATGCCTCTTTTTTTTTGTTAAATAGCTTCAAAGATTTTTACATTAATTTTTTTTTTTAAATAAAGAACATTTTCTGAATACATTTCTTTCAGTGCTGATGCCGAGCGTGACGTTTTCAATGAAAAGCCGTCCAAAGAGGAACAGATGGCTGCAACACAGGTATGACAAATGACTTTAATTTATAATTCTTCAATAACCTTCATCTTAAAGGGAAAGAACCTTCATCTTAAAGGGAAAGTGTCTGTTTTGTAGTCGCTCTGAAAATTATATGGCAATAAAAACGTTTTGTTAGGAGCCTAGAGCAGCTATCGAAAGTGTAAACCATTTTGAGAAATACTTCAGTTTGAAGTAATAAGTTATCTAAAAAGATTCAGTTTTTATGCTCCAAAATTTGAATCTGAGTGCGTAACGCTTCTCAGGTTGTGTATTCCTATAAGGGATTGTTTTTCTATGTGGACGTATTCGCTCTGGATTTTCGGCGCAATTTTTTTAATAAAATCTCACACAAGTACGATGCCTCTTTAGTTTTTAGGCTTTTTTTCGTCCCGCAGGACTTGAAGCACCAATTACATAATAGTGCTTATCACACGTCGGTGTAGGGTAAAAACAAAAAATATTTTATTCTTTTTAACGGTTTCTCATGATTGTTTTTTTTTGTCTCGGCAGGGTTCAGTTTCTCAGAAGTTATCCAACCAGGCCTGCATACACACATCGATGGGAGATATCACAGTGCAGTTATTTCCTACAGAGTAAGTCCATTATTTTATGTATTGACCCCCTTTGTACCACTGTTACATGCAGGTATGATTTATTCCTACTTTAGTCTGATTTCCGATTTTGTTGCCCTTTGAAAAATCAGAAAAATAGTGATTAAATAACCTGAAAATATAGTAAACCATACACCACATAAACAAGTAGGTCGGCCCTTTTGCATATCAAACCGAACTGTGTGCAATCAATAGTCATGCTGGACAATCTTGTTTTCTTGGGTGGTATAGCAGTTGGTCCAAAGTGAGCGACCTCCCTTTGCAAAACCATTTATTTTACCAGTTTACTAAAATAAAATCACCCAAAATAATAAGCAGGTCAGATAAATACACAGCTGACTCGTTGTGGGTTAGTTTTCAAAGTCAATTTGAAGCTTAACTTTCACTTTGAATTAGTCAAAATCACTTCCATCATAACTTCTTCGTTCCTTCTCAAAGCTCCAGACAAAATCTTGCATAAAGTTTTAACCTTCAGTTGTTGTGGAAGCTATAAGTCAGCAAAGCATTTTTAATTACACCCTTCAGTTTTATTTGTTTAACTTGTGAGCAGTAAGCCCTTTTACAAATTTAGATTTGTATAATGCTTATAGTCACAAGTGATTGCTTAAGTTTGAATTCCTCAGGCAAGAGACAGTTGCCATGTCAGAATATCCGACCAAGTAGTCACCCTCATCTCTTGGCAGCTACAGTTATGGTTTCAACTGTGTTGCTAAGGACGGACTATACTTCAACACACGATGACATGGAAATCTAGCCCTAGCCGTAGCTGCCCATACAGACACAGCCTGACATTTAAAGATTTATATTGTTTGCACTCAGGGAAAATTGGAAATTGTTGTTAAATAACCAGAAACCATCCAAACCTACACCATGTGTTCATGTACGTCAACCCGTGTTCTCAGTAAACAAAAATCCTACTGTATGAGCATGAATTCAAGGATTAAATATCATGCCTCGAATCAGCTAGGCTTTACACGAATAGATGGATTGCACAGAGCATCATTGACTGCCATATTTGATGATAAACAGTGGAAAAGTGCACACGAATACGTTCGGTGTACAACTAGACATATTATTTGCTCTGTCCTTACAGCCATTGGACACTTTCTGAACAGAACAAAAAATAAAAGTTCACAGATTTACAAATAACTTAAAGGGTTTACAGAAGGTAATGGTGAAAGACTTCCCTTGAAATATTATTCCATGAAATGCTTTACTTTTTGAGAAAACATTGTAACAATTACCAATTCTCGATATCGAGAATAACGGATTTATTTTATACACATGTCATGACATGGCAAAACGTGCGAAACATGGGTGGGTTTTCCCCGTTATTTTTTTCCCGACTCCGATGACCGATTGAGTCTTAATTTTCACAGGTTTGTTATTTTATATATAAGTTGTGATACACAAAGTGTTGGCCTTTGGACAATACTTTTTACCGATGTTGTGCAATTGCTTTAATCTCATGTAATGTTTTGATCAAACAGGTGTCCAAAGACGGTTGAAAATTTCTGTGTGCATAGTCGAAATGGCTACTACAATGGTCACCTGATTCATCGAGTCATCAAAGGATTTATGGTCCAGATGGGAGATCCACTAGGTAAGTATTTTGAAGAAAAACCAATCTCAAATGCATCCTTCCAAGTATAACGTGAAAATTTAAAAAAGTTGATAGATAAATAAATTATAAATAAATAAGAAATACTAAAGAATATTTACAATGACAAATCAATAAATTGATTATCTGTCATGACACTTGTGCCCTTAAGCGAGGCCCTTGACCATAATTGCTTTGTGAAAAGTTTGGAAGGTAGTGCATTTTGCTCTACCAACCAGGCTCCTAGTGGATGATACCCATGCCTACAACCTTATGAACTGTGAAGAGGTAACACTGTTTCAGCTCAAGGAGTAGGTGGCAATGTGGTGACAGTGTATTTGGGTTGATGGCCTTCTCTCATTATAAAAAATGAAAAGAAAATTAAAGTAAAAAGTTGTATGAGAGTAACAATAATTTGATTTACTTTCCATGTAAACAAGAGCAGGTTTTTCTTGTCAGCGAATCTTAATTAATATATAATCATGATTTTCTAGGGAATGGAACCGGTGGAGAGTCCATCTGGGGAGGTGAATTTGAAGACGAGTTTCACCCCAGGTTAAAACACAACCTGCCGTACACCCTCAGCATGGCAAATGCAGGGCCTGGTACAAACGGATCACAGTTCTTTATCACAGTCGTACCATGTGTAAGTAAACATAGTTCCTTCATTAATAACAATTCATAAATACCCCAGACAGTATCACTACTCCTATTGGTGGAGAGCGCCTTGGCTGGGGGTGTTTAAACGGTTGATAATGACCAGCTGGAGGTGTTTATAACCGGCTGGCTTCCATGTGTCGGGCGCGCAAGCTAACGTATGCCAATATTATCACGCAGAGCGCAATATATAGCTATTAGTAACAGCGCGTAAACTAAGCGCGCGCGTTCACACATTCCACGCGCATCAAACAGTTTCTTTACAAAGTTTTAAATAAAAACATTTCAAACCCCGGTTTTTCAATTGTCAAAGTGTCTATAATTGATGAAGTGGAATCAAAGAGTAGTGACTCGTTCTTAAACTTCCGTTTAAAACCTTTCAGGGTTGGTGCCAGGCTATTTATCACACGGCAATGACCCTGCCGGTTTTAAACGGCCGTTTAAGAACACGTTGTTACCCTTTTATTCCCTTATTAACAAAGATATTGTCAAGGTAGGGAGACCACAACTATAGGACTAGTTAACTGGAAGAGTGCCAGCGTAAAAAATCAAAACTCTGAGTTATACGCTACATGGGAAACTAATTGGGTACATTTGAAATAATTTGGGGTTGAGCAAATCGCATCCTCTGAAAGTGATACCTTAGCTGCCACTTTTCAAGTTGGTTCAAATTCTGCTGTAGTAAATATTTCTTTATTCAACCCCAAATATATTAGCCATTCATCGATTTATCTACAGATAATTTATATCTGGTCAACACCATAGCTGTTGGCATTAGGGACAAAATAATTTTGAATAATCAATTTGCAAAATGTTGCCGAGCAACAGAAAAAAAAAAAATGAAACATTATGCAATATACCTAACAAGTTGTTTACTATCTTCTCATTGACTAGCCTTGGTTGGACAACAAGCACACAGTGTTTGGCCGGGTCATCAAAGGGATGGAAGTCACTCAGAAGGTCAGCGAAGTCAAGACAAGTCCAAAGACCGACAAACCAGTTGATGAAATCAAAATAATCAGCATCAGTGTCAAGTAGTAAAACCCTCACGTTGAAAGTCCTTTAGTGTTCAGTAGTGGATGACTAAATGCCTTGTGACTAAAGACCCACAGCCAAACGCCTCTGATATTTGACATCTTGAGTTGGTGACTGTTACCTTCTGGACGCTGTAAACAGTGGCTTGTGGCCTGTAGATGTAGCCATAGGCCTAAATACAGTGGTGTGTGGCCTGTGAACAACAGCTTGTGATAAGTGCCTTGTGACCTTTACTCAGTGGTTAGTGATATGCAAAGAGTGGCTGGCTGTAGGCAGTGGCTGGTTACATGTGGACAGTAACTGATCGGATGTGGCTACAGCAGTACAAACTTTGTTATTGCTCAACACAGGATCACAGACACAGCTCTGAAAAGTCTAATGTGAGAAACAGACTGGATTGCCACAGACTGCACTGCCGTTTAAAAAATGGTGAAAGAAAAGCAAATACTTCAGTTGACATTGGGTCAAAACGTTTTTAAAAACACAGCAGCTAGTCAAGTAAAAGACCAACAACAAATTCCCTGGCGAGGACATTGGGTTATTCAAGAATACTTGCGGAATAAACTATAAATAATTGTAAACTTGCAGGTACAACCATGAAATAATTCTCTTTTGAGGAAGTGTTGGCTCTGAAAAAAAGCCGGGTTTGGTCTCCACTTGTAGTTGGTCAAGTTGCAAAAATAATACTGTAGAAGGAATTAATGAAAAAGTAAACAGCCTCGGTGAAAGACAAAAGATCGCCAAAAGTGACAGATCTTTTTGCTCCTTAGTCATGAAATATTTATGTTCCCGTGACAGATTTGTTTTTCTGCAGAAATTAAAGATACACTGTTTTTCCATGTTTGAAGGCATCTTACTCTGTTTTAATTTCCAATATATATTTTTTGTACTTTTTTTAATTTACCGAGAGCAAGAAACAGTACTGTGATGAGAATGTACAGCACAAGGACACCTTTTTCCCCCTGAAATCCAAGTCGCATTTTCAGAACCCCTTGAGACAATCCTGACTGGTCTCGGATGTTTTAAATGGCATTTGGCTAGTGGATCACTGCAGGGATAACGCTGCATTTTTGTGTGAGGCAAGGGTACCCTGAGTTGGGGAGCCACCCCCCCCCCTTCCCCACCCTGAGTATTACCATGGAGGAATAACCATGGTATTACGGAGGGAGAATAATGTTGTTCCAAAATTTCAACAGCGCCACCAACCGACTGGAGGTGTCTCGTTCTGAGGATGAGTAGTGAAACTGTTCGAAACAACAAACCAAGATTATGTCAGTATTGGCTGTGTTTCGTAGAAAACTCATTTAATAATGTTGTTCATTTTTATTATGATGCGAAATGGTGTTCATAGTTGTCGTCACTGCATACTTGGGAACTGACAAGAGTGTCAGCGGCTTTTACAATGCATCACAAATCTCTCTGCCAGCTATCCACAATCATGTACATGTACACACTCTGTATGTAATGTATGTCTAAAATTACATCACTGGGTCTTTCAACACAAAGCTGAATAAAAATTGTGGTGACCTTCTGACAAGTAAATACTGTATGGATATTGTGTTGTACCTTTACCTCCACATTACGACTCTGCACAAAACGAAAGTGTAAGGCCGCCAGGGCTAATCTGGGATGTATTAGTGTTGGGTTGCTTCGGATGCCTCCATGAAAGGTCACAATTTCTATCAGTTAAAAAATAATTAAACAGCTTAACATGAAAAGTTACTTTTTGAGAAAGCAAGTATGTCATAATTCACATTCATTCAAAGTATAAGCTAAACTTTGGAATAGAAACAATGCCGGTAGGCCGTTTTGCCATTCAATGGCCTAGTTGGTCATTGCGAGAGAAGGCTTAAAGGCAGTGGACACTATTGGTAATTAGGCCTACTAAAAATAATTATTATAAAACATATCTTTGTAACGAGTAATGGGGAGATGTTGATAGTATAAAACATTGTGAGAAACGGCTCCTTCTGAAGTGACATAGTTTTCGAGAAAGAAGTAATTGTCCGCGAATTTGAGGTCTCGAAATCAACCATCTGAAAGCACACAACTCCGTGTGACAAGGTGTATTTTCTTTCATTGTTATCTCGCAACTTCGACAACCACTTGAGCTCAAATTTCACAGGTTTGTTATTTTATGCATTTTATTATATTGAGATACTCCAAGTGAGAAGACTGGTGTTTGACAATTACCAATAGGTCTTTAACCTGTTGTACTTTAAAACAGTCCAATTGGTTGGTTGTTGTTTTGGAGAATGTCTCATTTTATTTGATAAAGGTAGATATAAATGTCACCTATGCCATACCTCAACATTTTATTGAAATGCCATAAAGCCATTGGACACTTTCGACCAGAACCAAAATTAAAAGTTCACAGATTTACAAATAACTTACAGGGTTTCACAGGTTAATGTGAAAGACTTCCCTTGTAATATGAAATGCTTTACTTTTTGAGAAAACATTAAATCAATTATCAATCGAGAATAACGGGTTTATTTTAGACACATTTCATGACACAGCGAAGCGTGCGGAAACAAGGGTGGGTTATGGTTTTTCTGTTATTTCCTCCCGACTCCGATGACCGATTGAGCCTAAATTTTCACAGGTTTGTTGTTATTTTTTATAAAGGCCTATAAGACGTGATACCGATGTTGTGCGATTGCTTGAAATTGTCAGCGACCAATATCGCCTTAGGGTTAGACTTGATGACAAGTCGTTAGGCGCTGCCTATTTGTTACAAACACAAATTCTGCCGTTCATGCAACAGTCACAGTGCGATTATACATTCATGCAACGGGGCCGTAGGTAGCGCGTGCCACCGACTCACACGCATACTGGGATCGAGGATGAGTGTAACGTCCCCGTAGCTACACCGCGTAGGAACACGTTGCCTTGGATCGGTCGAGTTGGTCCTTGAAAAGCGTTTGTAACCGTTTGTTATAAAATGCATATGGGTAGAAAGATGTTGTAAAAGTAGAATACAATGATCCACACAAACATGCCTCGAAATTGCACGGTTTTCCTTTTACCTCGTCGACTAACACGGTCAGCCATTAGTGGGATCATAGAGTAAGGACATTGGTGGGATTGACTCCCAGAAATGGCCGACCGTGTTAGTTCGCAAAGGAAATGGAAAACCACGCAATTTCGAGGAAAATTTGTGTGGATCATTGTATTCTACTTTTAAAACATCTTGACAACCATATTCATTTTATAACAAACGGTTACAAACGCTTTTTATAGACCAACTCATCCGATCCAAGGCAACGTGTTCCTGTAACAATTACCGACTTGATTTCAAGACTACCTTTGGGGCATCGGACACAATGCTGCTCCGCATTTCTGCCTCTCTAATTGGAACAAGGAGATGGGCCGACCAGGGTGAATTTGCCGAAATAAAGGACAACGACGTTTGGACATTTGAGTTTTTTTGTCGCTATTTATTTGCAAGTACATGGATTACATCGGCCCGATTACGGAAATATTGACCAGAAAGAAAAAAAAAAATCAAATGCTATAATAGGCCTCCATTTCGCCATGTTGTCCATAAAGTTAGAAAAATGTATTGTTCTTATTCAGTATATAATTATAGCTTAACTCGAGGGACGAGGACATATTTGAAGTTTTGCATGGTTGATATGTTCGGAATCACCGAGGGACAGTAAAGCCCGGTTTATACTTCCTGCGAATGCCATCGAATGTACAGCCCTGTTTTCGCTGCGAATGTTTCACTGTAAGCATTTAACTGATGCGAATTATTTTTTTGCGAATTGGTGTCGTCAAAAGTATAGACCGGGCTTGAAAATTTGCAGATAATAATTACTTCTAATTGCATCTAAACTTGTTCATTCTATTCTTCGGATCTAGATTAATTATATTTCCATTTGATCGTTCCGTCAATTCACTAAGCAAATAGGCCACAAGGGTGGACAAAAGTTGGGTTTTTAACTCGGAACATCCAGTCTGGTCAGACTCGATAAAACTAGTCACGTAAATCCCAGCGTCTTCGAACTCTCTCAAGGCGTCTTGCACATCACCAGTCTCGAGGGTCTGGGTTCGGCTGTAAAGCCAGTTGAGCTGGTAGTTGAACAAGATGTAGTCATCACAGGAGTGTACCATGGCGAAGTTTTCGTAGTCGGTGTCGAGGACCCATAAATAACCAGCAAAGTACGACGATCCTGTTCGGAAGAAAAATATAAATACATGTATAGAGTTTTGCTGAAAATAATTTACTTGGATTATGTGTTGCCTGTAAGCACGGTATACTCCCAAACTCCTAAAGTAAGAGTAGACCCGGACCCGGTTCCCGTTGGGCCTGACCCCTATCTGTGAAAGCATGACCCGGAGGGCAAACTGTCGTAGTGCTTTTCATTTGGGGAATTTTTTTGGTCATCTAAATCGATTCCAAAAGGAATCGTTTAAAAGGTAGAAAACGTTTGAGGATGACAATTCTACTGACAGAAAGAATGGTATCCCGCGAACCTGTGTCATGGCCCATTAGTCGGTCAAACCATATAGAACAAGGGGCAAGCTGACGCAAAATCCAAATACTACCTTTTTAATTCACGAATTTGGTCAGGCCCCCCCCCTTTTTTATATGCGGTTTTGAACAAAATCCTTGACAAAACGGTTGGCTATCCAATATTTTCACAGGTTGGTTGTATGGATGTATCGTCATCATCACGGAGGACGCGAAAGCTGGATGTTAAAAATGAAAGCTGGATGTTAACAATTTACATCTTTTTAAAATCTGCAAGGTTATCATTTTCTTCATTATTTTGGTTTGTTTTAGCGAAGAGTCGAGTTTTGCAAACTGTTACTAGACCAACGTAGGACGGAAATGAAACTCATGTTGGGAAACTGAATTATATAATAGAAAGCTGTCTTACATCAGTAAATCTGGGGTCATCTGCGCCAGTTCAATGGACACAGGGTGTTTTTTATGGGGGGGACTAATGAGTTCTTATAGTTGGTTTCCCAAGCTACAGGGAGGGCTAAAAAAAACACCTGTTTTTATTTATCAAAAGCTGACGTAATTTTTTTTTAACTTCACTTTCTGGTATTTACTTTGTAAACATAACCTGATCACATGCTCAGCACAATTAATGTTTACATTGTCTTGCGCACAAGAAATTGACGTCACAAGAACTTAATTGTTTGATGAGGCCCAATAACCTGCGGATAAATTTGCCTCACCCTTAATAGTGGGGGGCCAATGTACTCCCGTGGAAATTTCATGTTAATTTATGGCAACCATTACAAAAAGGAGATTTTTAGGTGAAAATGGTGCATGAACTTTGACCTCAGGTCAAGGTCACTAAAGGTCAATAGACATAAAGGCTTCATCATTTTTATTTTTCTATGGACTCATAAGAATGCATTTAAAATGGTTGCCATAAATTAACATGAAATTTCCAAGGGACACGAAATCTGTACATTGGCCCCCCCTACTATTAGTTGCGTCATGTATGAGTGCGGCTTACACATTCTTTCGCAAATTATTCCCTTAAGTGCTTACCGAGATACATTTCCAGCTTGGCTGGTGCCTTAGGATTCGGTGCGAAACCGTACACTTCGAGTGACCTCGACACTCAGTTATTCTCGTGTGTAGCGAAGTTCACTACTTTAACGAGGCCGTCGTCTCTTGCTGAATAATCATCGGCTTGGATACATTTATAACCCTCCTCGAATTTAGTATTCTCGAAGCGAAGGATCTCAAACCATCTGCCTGTGGAGTAAAATGCTATATTTTTGAATGTGAAATACTGCTGATGATTGTTTTGAGTGAGATAATTTTATTGATTTATGAAAATCTTTTCTTTTTTTGCCTTTGGACTTGACAGTTAGGCCAGCTCAAATAAACCTAATTGTACAACTCAACATTATATAAAAACATTATGTACATACATTACAATACAACAATACAATCTACAATACACGAAATCTTTAATACCTCTCTCTCATCGGCATAATTCCAAATTGGTTTATTACCGAAAATTATATCTTGGTTCAAGATTTGTTCATTGGATCTAGCTAAGATCTTGAGAAGTAAACTTGAAGTAGTTCAGAAATAAAATGGGGAGCCTTGCCGTTAAGTGATAGAAATGATTGTCAATGATGACGAAATGAAAAGAGAGCAAATTATTCTTACCGAAATATGCTGTTATGTTGAAGTCATTCTTCACTTCCACAGTGGGACACCTTCCCCAGGAAAAAGCCTGTGCCTGAGAGCACGGACCAGGCCGAAGAATTACGGTCGCACCACTCTTCATGTTTTAGCTAGATCGAGACACTGGATATTTTGGGAGAGTCGAAGTCAACTGGTCTCATATAGGATTTGAGGCATTGCATGGTGAGATATCAATGTATATTTGGTTTGCGGTAACACCATGTGTGTGTCTACTTGCCAGGTATAGTTGTTCTTAGGGAACTAACTGTCTTGCTTTATTCTACTGCCGTGGAGTAGATAATCGGAGGTTCGGGAGACTTCTCAGTTCTGAAAAGAACTGTCCTGCTTTTTAACTATTACCAGGGCGGATGGTATAGAAATTAGACTGGACTACTACTTTAGCTTATTATAGGATCATAATTAACTGTACTGCCGCGGAGTCAGTTTTGAAATGGGAGACTTTCTGGGACGATAGAGGGCAGCCGACTTACCGGGTAAATCCATTGTTCTCAGAATTATGCGCATGTTCAGAACTACGTAAACAATGGAAATTTACCCGGTATGTCTGCTGCCACCTAGCGTTGGAAAGTCTCCTATTGGTCTAAACGTTTCGACTAGCTTGCTCTAGTCATCGTCAGGAGACTGGTCTCGTTCACTGCAAATTTCGTGTACCTGTTAACAAAGCTGGCGCGAGCTTTTATAACTTCGTAGAATTTAGCCAGATCGTTACCTGGTGTGGGTTCATTATTAGTATCCCAATGCATTGTTCTGATTCCCGGTGGTCGAGGTATAAAATGCACGTGGCTGATGTGTGAATAGGTTGGATTTTAGTTTTGGTAATCGGATAATTTCTCATCAAAGCTTTGTCAACAACTATTTGGCAAGTTCTACCATCTTCACGTTTATAGACTTTACAAAAGACTATTCAGTTAAAAACAAATCTTGTTGACATTTTTATCAGATGAGGTAATTGCAAATCTGCATCGATATAGGAAGTTAGTTAATTTTACTATGCGCTCTCATCATACAGCCAGATCTGAGCCTAGATTAAGGTTGTACGAAACCGGTTTAAACAAATTTCCACGTTTCGATCCGGATGTCGCAGGTCAGGTCCCTATCCAGTCATTTTGATTTTTTTCGACCTAAAGTTACACATTTATATTTCCATTCAAATCTCTTAATTCGAATAGGCTATGCATTATACAGAGTTTTTGCGCGCGGCTGTTTTAAACGAACCGTTCACACGTGCACATAGAGCTGTTTAAGCACAGATATTGCTTAAAGGGTCTGTGTATTTTTTCACAACACAAAACACAATGTCCACAGATTGAAATCAAACGTACACCGTTTGAAAATTATGATAGTAGAAAGCTTCCCTTGAAATTTTACTTACTGAGGTGCTGCAGTTTTTAAGAAACGAGTAAAAAAAAAACTAATTTCGTCTATAGCATGTAAAAACGTACTAACCAGTTATTAGTTAAGCTATGATTATGGTGTAATACCATAACTGGTTAATGGAATTTTACATGCTAAAATAATTTCCGTCTTACTAGATCTGTACCAGAACATGAACTAAAACCTAAACGAAAACCTAAAATGGACGTGTTGAAAAATACGGGCAATGTAACTTGAATTTTGTTTGGTCACCCGATATTCTTTCACTGCCTGGCCCCTCATTACTGGAACGTATGCAAATCTTTGTTGTTGGAGATAAGAGGTGGTCGGAAGGGCGCACCACGACCATGCCCATACCAGGTTCACCGAGAGGCAACTATAGCCCCAAATATACGCTTAATATCGGCACACAAAGATTTGACATACCTTAAAGGCAGTGGACACTATTGGTAATTGTCAAAGACTAGCCTTCACAGTTGGTGTATCTCAATATATGCATAAAATAACAAACCTGTGAAAATTTGAGCTCAATCGGTCATCAAAGTTGCGAGATAATAATGAAAGACGAAAACACCCTTGTCACACGAAGTTGTGTGCGTTTAGATGGTTGATTTCGAGACCTCAAGTTCTAAACTTGAGGTCTTGAAATCAAATTCGTGGAAAATTACTTCTTTCTCCAAAACTAATGGCACTTCAGAGGGAGCTGTTTCTCACGATGTTTTATACCACCAACCTCTCCCCATTACTCGTCACCAAGAAAGGTTTTATGTTTATAATTATTTTGAGTAGTTACCAATAGTGTCCACTGCCTTTAATGACATAATAGATGTATGGTCGCGTATAAAGCCATTTTCACAATTATTTATCTATTCCCGGGGAATTGTCGATATTTTCAAACTACTAAAGCCCTTTTCACACCGTAAGTATTTCCTGGGGTTTGATCGTAAGTGATGTGAAACGAAAGTGCATATTATATTATTCCTGTGAAATAGTACTCCCGGGAGTTACCTAATTGGGATAGTGAGAACGGTTGCTGGGGTGGCAGTGGGGTTAAAAACTCCAGGGATTTTCCCGGGAGTTAACTTCCCGGGAAATGGTTCTGTAGTGTGAAAAGGGTTTTAGACTGGTTATGCACATAGCTATATAGTAAGTTATTTCGTATTGTTTTAGTCGCGGGTATTTTACATCAATATGGTGGAAGCCGGGGAAAAAAATAAGTGCCGCCCGCCGCCTGCAATGCGAGGGCGGAGGGAGGGGGGGGGGGGCGGGGGTGAAAATGAAGGCCCATTTTGGTCCATTTCGCGTTCATTTATTTATTGTGTTATTTATTTATTAGCTGTTCCGACGGTCGGAACAGGTATTGTTTTCGTCGAGATTTTTGTTATTTTTATTATAGGTTTTCTCGGCCAATTTCATCCAAACTCCATTCATTTTAACTCTGGATGGCTCATTCAATTTAGTTCGAGAATGAATGCTCCGTTGAATTTCAACAGTCAAATAGAGTAATTCAACTAGTTAAGCATTTACTGGTCAAATCAGATCATTCAATATCACTAGGCCGCAAGAATCATTCAATTTCATTTGTGAGCAAACATTTTCCAAATGTTTGCGTTTAAAATTCAAAATCTACGTTATGTGCTTTCTGAGGCATTTACTTTGGCATTATTTCCAATTAAAGGCCAACGTAATTTTGGCTAAAAAGATGGATGGCTGCCCGTAGTCGGTACATAGCAGTAAATAATGTAAATATATAGGGCGACACTGGTTGAATCATTCAAGAATAACATTAATTTATTTTTAAATTGTATACAGTTACAGACTCCTTAGGCATTAAGTATTAATTCTTAAAAGTTATGACCCCTTGTTGGCCTCTACTTTAGGGTCAACCGGAAGTGGGACCATACCTCTAGAATTACAAAACTAATTTTCAAACCCTTTTTCACTTAGGGACTCTTTGAGCATTAAAGATTAACCTTAAAAAATGCTGGCCCCATATTGACATCTACTTCAGGATCAACCGGAAGTTGGACCATATCAAAAGAATTTCACAACCGATTTTCAAACCTTTTTTCCAGTTATAGCCTACCAAACAATACAGCATTGGGCCAATTCTGGCATGTACCGACGTCGATCCAGCAGCATCGACACGGTACCGTTAATTGATGATAATGAGCCAGAACTGGGCCAGTGCGGGCCTTCTTCCTGTCAAGCGTCGTGTCCTTCCTGCAAAGTGCCTGCACTAGGCCAATGCCACGGTTTTATAATGGCAGACTATGTTAGTTTAGGACTGAGGTTTGCATCACTGGACCCAATACTGGTTTCGTAGCTGCACACCATTTTTGTCGAAATGGTATAGAAAACCTTTTCTGTGCCAATTCTGGTTTTGTGTCGGCACACCAATCCGGCAAAATGGTAGAAAACTTGCATTAGGCCATTACTGGTTTTGTGCCGGTGTGGCGGTTTCAACTTTCCGCTGTGTTCAGTTTTCCGAAATGACCAAATACGGTAGCATTACGCCATGCGATGCCTGCGCACAGCAAGTGAAAGTAGTCCATTTTTAGTGACGTATTGAGTCATCCGTTACCCTCCGGTAGCTGTCATGGCGGCGTGCACGAGTCTAGTACAACTAGCGGCAAATGCGTGGATCGTATGAGTTTTTTTTTTTATGTAAGCAGAGTGTGACCTGCCTAAAGTTCTACCCATAAATACATGTAAAGATGGGGCAAGAGATTATGTGACTATACACAGAAAAGAATCGTAATAACTAGAGGTACATGTACAGTTTTTGTTTACTACAAAAACAAGGTGTTCGTGGTGAGTGAGTGAATGAATTGGTGACAACATTTACCTCATCAATCCAATGACTGGTTAAGGAGTTATGATTTGTTTACAAATTAAACACCAACTTCCGGTTTGCATCGGATAAAAGGTCAAATAGGGGTTACTTTTTATGTAGCGCGTGATAAGTTTATTAAGACCTTTTAAATGATGGATGGGTTGTAAAAATCCAATATTTGGTTTAGAAGTTATGATTTTTTCAAATATAAAGTTTCAACTTCCGTTTTGAACCGGAAGGTACTGTCAAATGAGGTCACACTTGGTAGCGTTGGTGATGTCTTTTGAGTTCTTTCTTTTGACGTATAGATGATAAAAATCAAATCATGTGGTTTAGGATTTTTTTATTTTTCAAACATTATATATCAGTTTCCAACTTTAACTGGAAGTCAAGGTCAAACAGGGTCGCATATTGTATAGCACGTGATAAGTCTATTAAGACCTTTCAGATGATGCATAGATTGAAAAAATCCAATGTATGGTTCAGATGTTATGATTTTTTTCAAATATTAAACATCCGGTTTGAACCGGAAGACAATTTTGTCAGGTCACAAATTATAGCGTTAGTAATGTTTTTCAAAGCCTTATCTGACGACGTTCAGATAATAAACAACTAATTTCTGGTTCTGGGGTAATATTTTTTCAAATAATTAACTGCATCTTCCTGTTTAACTGGAGGTCAAGGTTTAATAGTCAATGTTGTGTATCGTTTCTTAAGTTGTTACATACCTACCCAATGACGTATAAATATATAAAAAATCAAATGTGTGGTTGTGAAATTATTTTTCTTTGACCAATTATTTAGGCTCTGGTTTGAACAAGAAGCCAAGTTTAAACTGATTTCATTTGTGTAGATCCTGACTAGTTCATTAAAACCTTTCAGCTGATGTATGACTTGTAAACATTTTATAATTATGTGATGGACTATCTGAAGGTGTATAATGTATCTTATAACATCAATGCATATGTATTCCTACTTGTAGTTTTGGTGCGAGACGTTGTTCATTATTACTCAACTATTGCGATTCACCGCGATTCACTCAGCGCTCGATGTTACTAAAAACGTTACAGCGCCCTCTTTCGCTGGACTAAAGAGAGCACTTTTGGGAATTCCCGCGCTTGCACTGCATAGCGTACATAGCGTGCGTTGTTGATCAAAATGGGGTAAACGCGTGGGTCAACAGGTGCTTTGACGTCCCTTTTCGACTGATGTAAAGGTCCAAATTTTGTTATTTCTGTGAAAAAGATTGAGCGGGATTGCTGTTTTACAATCTGAAACAAAAATTACGTTGAAATGATCAGTAGTTTTAAAAACATGAATACGATAAGATTTTATGAAATTTTCAAATTTTGTTTTGCACTAGAAGTATTAAAAATATTTTACGTGTTCTTTGAAGCATTTGTCCAACTTTTAATGATCTATCCGATGATGTGTAGATTGTCAAAATCCGAATCATAGTTTTTGAGTTATGATTTTTACAAATATTAAACTTTCATCTAACGTAATTCAATTCCCGATGACGTCATAATGACGTAATTAAGTATGTGTTGTCTTGATACTGAGGTTCAACTAACTGTTGAGTTTCAACATTCCATTCAATCTCAATCTTGAGTTATTCCGTAGAAAAGCTCGAAAGTTGTTTTTTGACGAAAAAAAACCGAAGGTGAACTTCGACCCAGGGTAACGACCCGGACGCTAAGGGTGTACGATTTTGGCGTTAACTTTTCAAATGTTGCCCCAGTCTTGGTCTATCAGATGCGAAAACTTTGAACATCATAGCTTTCATATTCGTTGAGATACAGCAAAACGAAAATGGTCCCTTTTCAACTTTAAAAACCCTGTAATTTGACACCTAATGACGTCATCATGACGTAATGAAAACTGTGCCGTCTTCGTATTGAGGTTCAATTGTCTGGTGAGTTTCAAGGTTCAGTTTGGCTTGAATCTTGAGTTATGCTGTAGATAAGAGTTGACGGGAAGAAGAAGGAAGATGGAGAAGAAAAAAAACCCAGAGCAGTAACAATAGGTGTTCGTGCATCAGCACGAACACCTAATAAACAATTTGGGGTCACTGCTGAGAGAACTACAGTACTCGCCAGGGTACTCGCGGCGGTATCTGACAGGTCATCCGGAAAACTGAACACGCCGGAAAACTAAAACCGTTCGAACAATGTGATGATATGTTCGACGACGTCACCCGGAAAACTGAACACGGCGGAAGACTGAAACCGCCACACCGGCACACCATTTCGGCAAAATGGTAGAAAACCCCAATTTGGCAAATACTGGTTCTGTAGCAGCACACCAATTTGGTGGAAAACCTTTCATAAGCCAATTTTTTTGTAGCGGTGCACCATTTTGGCAAAATTTTAGAAAACTTGCACTAGGCCGCGCCAATGCTGGTTTTGTAGCTGAACACCCTTTGACGAAATGGTAGAAAACCTCTATTTGACAAACACTGGTTTTGTAGCTGCACAACATTTTTGGCAAAATGGCATCACAGACAACTTTTTCTGGGCCAACATGCCAATACTGGTTTTGGCGAATTGGTAAAGAATATATTTTCTAATTACTAAACCGACTTGAGGAATTAGGCAAGTCATTAAACCTTATGGTACCGGCATTTTGAGAAGCCAAATACTATTACTTATAATTATTTTGTGCAAAAATGTATACCTCCTTTGTTATTTTATTGGTTTCTGCAAAGCATTGTTAAATTAATATATTCATTACTAGGGTATTTTTTAATTTGTTTTTCCAAATAATGGTAGAACATCTCTGTAAGGCCAATATTGGTTTTGTAGCTGCACTATAATAGAAAATCTTTTTTGGCCAATACTGTTTTTATAACGGCGCACCATTGGGCCGAGATTGAACCGATGTTGTTTGTGATTTTTATTTAAAACTGGCTAAAGTAATGCGAGTTTGGGGGATTTTGTTGCTGTAAAATACCCCCAAAATTGTAGATTAGACGGCCCTTTTTTATAAATATTGATTGCACTAATGTAATTTTTTCGAATAAGGGAATCAATGTGTGGTGAAGAGGTTTTCACTAGTGGTTTAAACCTAACGAGGCCTGGTTCTTGATAACTTTACCGGGACGAAGTCGAGGTAAATTATCAAGAACCAGGCCTCGGGGGGTGTAAACCACTAGTTGAAAACCGATTCAACACACTTTGATTCCCATTCATAAAAACCTTGTCGGTCAAAAAACATCAACACTTTTTGGTAAAAAATAAATGCATAAATTATAATTGTTCAATAACTTTTGTCAACACATTACCTCTACAGCTATGAAATGGTAAGGCCCTCGGGTAATAAACTCCTTATAAGGGAATGCGTGCGCGTCGCGCGTATCGCGTGATGCACAGGCGGCCATTTTCTAAGAGCAAGTTCGAGTGCGCACATTTAGTCCACCAGGGGTGCGTTCCACTCGCGCAAACGTTGCCAACAGTTGCGCACGTTCGCCAACAATTTCAAGTGGAACGAGTTGTTCGCCGCCACCGTTGGCGAACGTTGGCAACTTTAGGCGAACATACTTCTGAGGTGTTGGCGAGTGGTTTTTAAAATGGCGGACAAGCATACGGTATTACAGGTGTACCTTCAAAACGTTGCTCAAGACACATTTATTTCGGCAGGCTTTATGTTAGTTTTAATGACCTTTGGCCGGCTGATGTATTATTTATGTTGATAGCTTTTAACTTATGTTCTTGTATTTTTCAGTGCATATTACATTTTAAAATATGCTAGAGAGATGCAGTTTGTACCTTAGTCATCCTGGCATGTCCTTGCATTCATTTTTAAAGGTTTAGGGCGACTTGCACACTTCTTGATAGAAAAAAGCTCAAGTAGGCGGGGTTGCTCAGAAACGATTTCAACAATCTCCACTAAGGGAGTTTTGTGCACAGAGCTGTCGGAGAGAAAAACAAAATGTACAACGGGTAATTTCGATCCCAGTATCATGCTCAATCTTCAAAATTTTACCACCACAGGATTGCCATGTTCAAGGGCTTTCCTCTTGTACAAAACTTAATGCTCTGACGATTTTTTAAGGCGGGGCCAGATGCGACGGCGTGAGCAGGCACCCATTAGAAATTGACGTACACTGTGCGTGTATACAACGTATACAAACACACACGGCGCAGTCAAGATTCCAACCCAAAATAACAGTCATTCAAAAAATAGGCCCGGACAATTAAAACCTTCAGCAACGCTTTGGAATAACTGTGGAACAAAAAATGCTAGAGAAATGCAGTTTGTACCTTAGTCATCCTGACATGTCCCTGCATCCATTGTTTAAAGGTTTAGGGCGACTTGCACACTTCTTGATAGAAAAAAAGCTCTTGTAGGCGGGGTTGCTCAGAAACGATTTCTACAACCTCCACTATGTGATTATTGGAGAAAGCAAATATATGCGTTGAAAAAAAAAGCCCGGACTTATAAAAACTTTCAGCTATGCTTTTTGAATCATTCTGGAACTAAAAACGATAGAGAGACGCAGTTTGTACCTGCGTCATCCTGGCATGTCCCTAAATTCAAATTTCAAAGTTTTAGAGCGGCCTCCAGACTTCTTGATACCGAAAATTTAAAGTAGGCGGCTGTGCTCAGAAACGAACTCAACAAGCCTCCCTACGGAATGTTTGTGCACAGAGAAAATCAAAAGTACAACGGGTCAATTTGACCCAAAATCATTGCTCAATCCAAACAAGTTTACCACCATTGGATGGACAATTTCAAGGGCTTTCCTCTCGTACAAAAATAAGTGCTATGGGGATTTTCAAAGCGACGCTAGAGGCCAGGGAGTAGACCCGACACACCCCATACATTTGGGACATTTAATGCATGATACACACGGCATGTGGTGATTATTGGAGAAAACAAATATATGCGTGGAATAAAAAGCCCGGACCTATACAAACTTTCAGCTATGCTTTTGAATCATTCTGGAACTAAAAACGATAGAGAGACGCAGTTTGTACCTGCGTCATCCTGGCATGTCCCTAAATTCAAATTATAAAGTTTTAGAGCGGCTTCCAGACTGCTTGATACCGAAAATTAAAAGTAAGCGGCTGTGCTCCGAAACGAACTCAACAAGCCTCCCTACGGAATTTTTGTGCACAGAGAAAATCAAAAGTACAACGGGTCAATTTGACCCAAAATCATTGCTCAATCTAAACAAGTTTACCACCATTGGATGGACAATTTCAAGGGCTTTCCTCTCGTACAAAAATAAGTGCTATGGGGATTTTCAAAGCGACGCTAGAGGCCAGGGAGTAGACCCGACACACCCCATACATTTGGGACATTTAATGCATGATACACACGGCATGTGGTGATTATTGGAGAAAACAAAAATATGCGTTGAAAAAAAAAGCCCGGACTTATACAAACTTTCAGCTATGCTTTTGAATCATTCTGGAACTAAAAAACGATAGAGAGACGCAGTTTGTACCTGCGTCATCCTGGCATGTCCCTAAATTCAAACTTCAAAGTTTTAGAGCTGCTTCCAGACTTCTTGATACCGAAAATTTAAAGTAGGCGGCTGTGCTCCGAAACGAACTCAACAAGCCTCCCTACGGGATTTTTGTGCACAGAGAAATAAAAAGTACAACGGTTCAATTTGACCCACAATCATTGCTCAATCTAAACAAGTTTACCACCATTGGATGGACAATTTCAAGGGCTTTCCTCTCGTACAAAAATTAGTGCTATGGGGATTTTCAAAGCGACGCTAGAGGCCAGGGAGTAGACCCGACACACCCCATAAATTTGGGACATTTAATGCATGATACACACGGCATGTGGTGATTATTGGAGAAAACAAATAGATGCGTTGAAAAAAAAGCCCGGACTTATAAAAACTTTCAGCGATGCTTTTGAATCATTCTGGAACTAAAAACGATAGGGGGTTTTGTGCACAGAGCTGTCGGAGAGAAAAACAAAATTCACAACGGGTAATTTCGATCCCAGTATCATGCTCAATCTTCAAAATTTTACCACCACAGGACTGCCTTTTCAAGGGCTTTCCTACAAAACCTAATGCTCTGACGATTTTTTAAGGTGGGGCTAGATGCGACGGCGTGAGCAGGCACCCATTAGAAATTGACGTACACTGTGCGTGTATACAATGTATACAAACACACGGCACAGTCAGGAACTCAACCAAAAATAATAGTCATTCAAAAAATAGGCCCGGACAATTAAAACATTTCAGCAATGCTCTGGAATAACTCTGGAATTAAAAATGCTAGAGAGATGCAGTTTGTACCTTAGTCATCCTGACATATCCCTGCATCAATTTTGCAAAAGTGATTTAAATCAACAGCACAACATTCAACTTAATAATAGGGCTCCGTTTTTAGTCGAAAATACAGCCGATTATGGCCCATCGGCGCGAGTTTCCCCATATCTTTCCTGTGCAGCTTTGTTTTTCTATAACAAAGTGAAAATAATATGATAAAAAAAATCACAAAAACAAAAAGCCTGGCAGAAATGTACAAACAGTTTGACTACATTATATTTAAAGGGTCTATATACTTTTTGTAGACCAAAAAAACACAATGTCCACATATTTACATTAAACTGACACAGTTTAAAGAGAATGATAGTAGAAAGCTTCCCTGAAGTTATTACCTCCTGAATTGTTGTAGTTTTTGACAAATGAGTAAAACAATGTCATGAAAATAATTTTCAGTGATCATGAGACGAAAATTATTTTAGCATGTAAAAACGTAATTCCATGACATTGTTTTACTCACTCAAAAACTACAGCATCTCAGCAACTATTACCATAATCTTCAAACGGTGAAAGTTTAATGTCAATCTGTGGACACTGTGTTTTGTGTACAAAAAGTACCCAAACCCTTTAAAACCAGAAAATTTAGCAAGACATTAAAATGGTTGTAGGTGTTCAGGAGCTTGGTGAGGTAGGGCAAGGTGCTATTTTGATATCTGTTGGTTTTCAGACGCAGTGAACCACCTCGAAAATTTCACAGAATCTCACATAATTGTGTGCTATGTGTAATCATTGATGAAGACAGTTTAACTCGCACAATAAGTTTAAAATGCGACAATTGCCATGCCCTCACGTACAAAAACATAATGCCGTATTGCACTTGCACCCTTCAGCATCTGTGCGCCCCTACCCAGCATCTGCGCCCGTCCCAGCATCTACGGGTGAGACCAGGAAGCTTGAACCCAGCAAACTGTGTCCCTGGTGTGCCAAAGCAAGGGCTTGCTCTGTGTCCAAATGAACAGAAAAAACTTACCAAAGACAACAAAATTGATCCAGTTGAATATTGAAATAAGGACTTCACATCATTCGGCCATCACAATCCTGTCCACTTGGGTTGCCTTGCTGACCATGATGTTGTCTTTGTTTCCTCGTAACTCAAATGTACAGGTTTT
Organism: Asterias rubens; assembly: GCF_902459465.1. Taxonomy (NCBI): domain Eukaryota; kingdom Metazoa; phylum Echinodermata; class Asteroidea; order Forcipulatida; family Asteriidae; genus Asterias; species Asterias rubens. The sequence continues at coordinate 10,779,038 of NC_047073.1, read as the reverse complement.
ACGAAGAATACCATCAAAAGTCAACCCACGGGCTGGTCCAGGGAGACTGCAAACAAACTAGTGTCGGCATTGAAGGCTTTGTCTTAAAGAACTGGGAAGCTGACCGTAATACATAACAGTGACTTCGAGAGCATTCACCCACCTGAAGTACGGTTTAAGATGACCAAGTATTGTAGTAAATTAACTTCGCCATTCTTTGTATGACGAACCAAGAATGTTCTTTTGTTAAGGTTGGCATACTGCACAGCCATTTGGTGTTTGAGATGTATGTATACCCCCCCCCCCCCCCCCCCCCCAACACCCTCCTCATGTGTCTGCATTGTGTTCTGGGATCTCATGAATGAACTCCTTCGAGGATTTTTTAGAGGGTTTGGTATTTTGTGTACAAATGGGAAATAGTGTGTATTAGAACCATAGGGTCACCATCTGTCACGTACCAGCCGTGTTCAGCGTTTGGTTTCTTGCCAAAGTGGTGGCAATTCAATGGCATACGCCAACACAAAATTGTCATGAGTGGTGGACTCCCTGTGAAAGTAATCGCAAGCCCCCCTTTCTTCTTATTGTGTTTTCATTATGTTCTGTGTATGTCGATAATTAATTAATTCCATGAGTTTACAGGTTGTGAATAGATCTGTACACGAGTAGATAGTATGTTAACTTATGAGATCATTATGGGCACACCTCCTGCCAAATTTCGGCCCGTGCAAATTCCATTTCGTGTCAAACGCCACCACCAAATCATGAAACAGTTATGGTCGACTCATTGTAAAAGCAATAGCAATTATCCCCACCCCTTCAATGCAGAGCCATTCGTTGATCGAAATATATGTGTCCCCCCCCCATATTTTGTCTTCGCTGTGCTCAGTGGAACTTAGGAATTAATTCTTTCAGGGATTTTAGAAGGGGACTGGGTAATTCTGTACATAAGAAAAATAGTGTGTTAAAGATTTTGAACATTGTGGACACACCCTCTTCAAGGCACACCCCACCCCTTAAGCATGTCGGGCAAAGCTCAACTTGGTTTCGTTTGCAGGCAATTCGTGGCAAACGCCGACAAAAATCTTTAACAAAAGTGTTGAATAAGCACAGGCGCGGTTCTAATGGGGGGGGGGGGGGCTATAGGCCCCGCCCCAAAAAGTTCAAGGTTAAGGGGAATACGGGTAAAAAAACAAATCCCAGCTGTTTAAAATGATTAGCAAAATTCAATATGGCCGCCATTTTTAGTCCTAAATACGTTTTTCCTTGAAGGTTGTGTTTAAGTAGGTTTCCCTGCGCAAATGTATACTGCACATGGAATGGGATACTTTCAAGGAAAATGTAGCTAAACCGTTGATGTAAAGTTTCACGCATTAAAATATTGCTATACATGCAATAAAGTAAATCCGATATGTTATGGAAAACACTCGAATGTTGCCATTACCTGGATGCATGTTCCAACACTTGTTGTATTCACTTGTGAATGTTTTTTTTTTTTTTTTTTAAATGAAGACGGGAATAAAACTCGGACCGGGAAAATGAAATTCAATCTATCGCTCTTGCAGGCTTGCTCAGAAACAATTTCAACAACCTCCCCCTTGGGAGTTTTGTGCACAGGATTGCCATGTTCAAGGGCTTATCTCTCGTACAAAACTTAATGCTCTGACGATTTTTAAGGCGGGGCCAGACGCGACGGAGTGAAAATTCACCCCTTCAAAATTGACGTACACTGTGAGTGTAAACAATGTTTAAACACACGGCGCAGTCAAGAGCAGAAACAATAACAATTATCATTCAAGAACTTGGCCCAGAGAAATAAAAGCTTTCAGCAATGCTCTGGAATAACTCTGGAACAAAAAATGCTAGAGAGATGCAGTTTGTACCTTAGTCATCATGGCACGTCACTGCATCAAATTTTCAAAGGTTTAGGTCAACTTGCCCACTCCTTGATAGCGAAACGGACAAGTAAGCGGGTTTGCACAGAAACGATCTCAACAGCTTCATATCTGGGGGTTTTGTGCACAGAGCTGTCTGATATGGAACGCCAAAGAGGCATTTAATCATCGGTGATGGTCTTTTGCAACCGGTGATCAAATTTTTCATCGGTGGTGGTCCTATGCGATCGGTGATCAACTTTAGCGAGCGGTGATAAAACACGATCGGTGGTCCATTTTAGCGATCGGTCATGCATATTCATGATCGGTGATGGTATATTTTATATAGCGATCGGTCATGCATATTCACGACCGTTGATGGCTTTTTGCAATCGGTGGTCAACTTTAGTGATCGGTGGTGGCTTTTTGCAATCGGTCAACTTTAGTGATCGGTGGTGGCTTTTTGCAATCGGTCAACGTTAGGGATCGGTGATGGCTTTTTGCAGTTGGTCAACTTTAGGGATCGGTGATGGCTTTTTGCAATCGGTCAACTTCAGGGATCGGTGATGGCTTTTTGCATGCCGTCAACTTTAGTGATCGGTGGTGGCTTTTTGCAATCGGTCAACTTTAGTGATCGGTGGCTTTTTGCAATCGGTCAACTTTAGGGATCGGTGATGGCTTTTTGCAATCGGTCAACTTAAGGGATCGGAGGTGGCTTTTTGCAATCAGTCAACTTTAGGGATCGGTGGTGGCTTTTTGCAATCGGTCAACTTTTGTAACCGGTGATGGGATTTTGGGATATCCGAATTTTGCGTCTGGTCGGTGCAGGCCTACTTCAAAACCTATGATTGTGTAGATTGTGGATATTAGTTGTTGTTATTTTCTAGTTCACACCACCATGGAGGAATAAATTACACTCACCAAATTGACTGACTTGCCAAACATTTTTAGAAGAGTACTATTTTATAACTATGTAAGGGGAAACGCAACAAACATCAAATTAATCAGCTCTTTCTAAAAAGATAATAATAATAATAATATGGTGTATGCCGGGGAAATACAAATATTTATATTCAGTGAAGGGAAATGTTTTTGAACAAGAGTCTCTACCGATAGTTTTGTGTGTAAGGGGAAATCTGAAATCATACAAGTAGCCCTGTGTAAACAGACCCGGAGGTGAGAACATTATGACCACACAAAAACCGTTTTGATGGAAAACACATATAATGTGCATCATGAATGTGATGGACAAACACAGACCGGGACGCACTCAACACGTTTTATAAAAGGCTAGGTAAAGTATTATACAAATATTTCCTTGTAATAAACGGAGAGGCACGTATTAATTGAATTCAAAGCGAAAAACGTACTGTATAAAGTTCTTAATTTAGGGGGGGGGGGGGGGGTGTATAAAGTATAAAGATAAAAGAGTTAAATCTTATATAAAATTGAAGCTTGAAAATAAGCTTTACTCTAAACGTAATTTTGTTTTAAATTATTAATTAATTAACCTTGTGATCTTCATTTGCATATTTAATTAGTAAATCTTAGTAGAGCGCCATATCTCAAGAAGTATACTTCCGGGTCAACCGGAAGTTGGCCCATTTTTTGTTTCAGTTATACTACACAATCAATCTTCATTTTTTGTTTCAGTTATAGACTCCTTTTAAATTTTTACTTTGGAAAACCGTGACCCCATGTTGACCTCTATTTTCGGGTCAACCTGAATTGGGACCAGATCTCAAGACCTATACAACCTATTTCAAACTTGTTCCAGTTTCCGCGACCCCATGTTGACCTCTACTTCTGGGTCAACCGGAAGTGGGACCATACCTCAAGAACTACACAACTAATTTTCAAACCCTTTTTTCCTTAGAGACTCTTTAGAGCATTAAGGATTAACCTTAACAAAATTTGGCCCCCATATTGACCTAGCTCTACTTCCAGGTCAACCGGAAGTGGGACAATATCCCAAGAACTTCACAACCTATGTTCAAACCTTTTTTCAGTTATAGCCTAACAAACAATACAGTATCGGGCCAATGGTGGCATGTACCGGCGTCGAGTTTCGATACGGTGCCGTTAATTATGATGATGATATTGAGCCAGAATTGGGCCAGTGCTGGCCTTCTTCCGGTCAAGCGTCATGTCCTTGCTAGTAAAGTGCCCACACTGGGCCAATGTCGGTTTTATAGAGGCAAACTATTTTAGTTAGGACGGAGGTTTGCCTGTCTTGGCCAATATTGGTTTTGTGCGGCACACCGTTTCGGCAAAATGATGAACCTTTAATGGGCCAATGCTGGTTTTGTAGCGGTGCACCATTTTGGGAAAGTGGTAGAAAACCTGCAGTGGTCCAATACTGGTTTTGTGGCACACCATTTGGGAAAACAGGCAGAAAACCTCTCATTGAGCCAATACTGGTTTTGTAGCTGCACACCATTTTTTGTCAAAATGGTGTCATATAGAAAACCTTTTCGGGGCCAATCATGCCAATACTGACTTTGGCAAAACGGTAAAGAAATATGTTCTAATTACTAAACCGACTTGATATTTAAAAAAGAATTAGCCCATGCAAGTTATTGAAGCTGGGGATTTCACAAAGAGTTAAGACTAGTCTTATCTCGAGTTAGGAAGAGTTAATCGTCCTAACTTAGGACTAGCCATACGTTTCTTATATCTCCAAGGAATATGTCCTAAGTTAGGACTAGGCCTAATTCTCTATGAAATCGACCCCTGATGGTACCGGCATTTTGAGAAACCGAATACTATTAATAAAACAAAATTCTAAAATGCATACCTCCTTTATTATTTTATTGGTTTTTACATAGCATTTTTAATTTGATTTATTCATTGCTGCTGTTTTTTCATTTTTTATGTTTTGTGTTTATCATGGACAACTACACTTTATTGTAATGAACTTTTTTATTGCAAAGTAATTTAATTTAAATTTAATATATTTGATATACTTTTTGCATTTTTATTTTATTAATAAAAACTTACGAGTTGCATTTTTATTTTATTAATAAAAACTTACGAGTTAAAATGCTGGTTGAATTTTCGTCTGATAATGAAAGTTTTACTTTCTGTCATCTGTCTACTGGTTTGTTGGCGGCACACCATTTTGGCAAAATGGTAGAAAACCTCTATTGTGCCAACACTGGTTTTGTAGCTGCACCATATAGACAATCTTTTCTGGGCCAATACTTTTTTTTAGCGCCACGCCATTTTGACAAAATGGTATAGAAAACTTTTTCTGGGCCAATACTGGTTTCGAAGTGGCACACCATTTTGGCAAATAATGGTATAACACAACTTTTTTTGTGCCAATACTGATTTGGTAACGGCCACCATTGGGCCGGCATTGAACCGACATTGGTCATAATATGCAATTTTCAAGGCAGGGTGTCAAAGCTGTGGCACAGGATGTCTTAAGATTGTCGAAACAATTAAAAATTGACAAAGTAATGTAATTTGTTGAGATTTTTTTTGCTTTAAAATACCCCCAAAATTGTAGATATTAATAAATCTTGATTGCAATAATGTAATAATTTGGAATAACTGATTGCCCAATGTATGTATGTTATCTGGGTATAAAATGGTACTCTTCTAAAAATGTTTGGCAAGTCAGTCAACCCGCTGGTGAGTGTAATTTGTTCCTCCACGGTGGTGTGAACTAGAAAATAACAACAACTAATATCCACAATCTACACAATCATAGGTTTTGAAGTAGGCCTGCACCGATCGGACGCAAAATTCGGATATCCCAAAATCCCATCACCGGTTGCAAAAGTTGACCGATTGCAAAAAGCCACCACCGATCCCTAAAGTTGACTGATTGCAAAAAGCCACCACCGATCCCTGAAGTTGACCGATTGCAAAAAGCCACCACCGATCACTAAAGTTGACCGATTGCAAAATTCCATCACCGGTTGCAAAAGTTGACCGATTGCAAAAAGCCACCACCGATCCCTAAAGTTGACCGATTGCAAAAAGCCATCACCGATCCCTAAAGTTGACCGATTGCAAAAAGCCACCACCGATCACTAAAGTTGACTGATTGCAAAAAGCCACCACCGATCTCTAAAGTTGAACGATTGCAAAAAGCCATCACCGATCCCTAAAGTTGACCGATTGCAAAAAGTCATCAATGATCACTAAAGTTGACCACCGATTACAAAAAGCCATCACCGGTCGAGAATATGCATGACCGATCGCTAATACCATCACCGATCATGAATATGCATGGCCGATCGCTAAAATGGACCACCGATCGTGTTTTATCACCGATTGCTAAAGTTGATCACCGATCGCATAGGACCACCACCGATGACAAATTTGATCACCGGTTGCAAAAGACCATCACCGATGATTAAATGCCGCTTTGGCGTTCCATAGTATTCACTGTGCGTAACATCGCACGACACGATGCCCCCGTACACACGCCGTATGCGTATTTTTTTTTCCTAGGACGAACGTGGGCAATTTACATAAATGGGCGTAGTTAACTATACATTTTCCCGAGCACATGCGTACTTCGTCGTAATAATAGTTGTGGAAATACACTCACGCATATCAATTATTAAACATGTACACATACACGCATACACGTGTTCATGTTACATGTACAATGTACATTATATTTAGTACCATGTACCATGTAAAACTGCGTATTTGTACAACCCTACCTTTTGTCCATAAAATGCGTCGCGCTTGCTTTCATTGCCAGTGCTGTTCATTGCCAAGTCTTGATTGCCCGATAATTAAAGTCACCTGGAAATATAATTGTTTTTCTTTCAAACATAAGAGTATATGC